>NC_072734.1:35724426-36047929 GCF_026930045.1 Uloborus diversus | reverse complement strand
CTCTAGGATCCACCGGTAAATCGAAGTACCCCGAACGTCTTCGTTCTTCGTTCGGAGGGGGGTGGTAGGTGGGTCTGGAACCAGGATAAGGTTCCACGTATCTCGACGGAAAAGCTCTGTCCTGCCGCAGATCTGTGACGCTGGCTTGACGTTGTCTGGGATACATTTCGGAAGACTGTCTTTCCGGCGACCTGAACTGCCGGACACCAAGCGGGGAAGACGACACGGGACGGGTTTCACGATAGAACTCTGGCAAGGCGTGGGAAGGCGAGTAACGTTCGAAATTCCCCGGGAACCTTTGTGGATGGTCCAAAAGAACGTTGTCGCCGAAGATTTGTCGAGGAAGCTGCTCTTTGTACTTGGGACGGTGTGGATCTGAGGCAGGGGGGTGTTCTGGTCTGGACTTGGCGACGGGCCTTGGAGAAACCGGATCGAGCACGGCGGCAGGATAAGACACAGGTCGTGGTTCTCGATGGGGCTTCTTTTCTAAAGGATTGCTGTGTCGTCTGTACACCACTTCGAAATGTTGCTTCGATTCCGGGGGCAGATCGGCAATGTCCGGTCGGTAAGGATTGTGGTCCGAGTAAGGGTCGGACCGTCTACCGTTTTTCCGGTTTAGAGGAGGCTGAGTAGGTTCTGGGGGAGGCGGAGAGTTAGTTCGACGTTCGAATTTGTCCACAATGCCTCGCACGCCCCTAGGCTGCCTCGCAAATCGAGGATCGTCATCGTCGTCTGGCGATGATCGACTGCGACGCGGGGCTGCGGCGAATCTTGGCGCGGCACGTCTCCACTCGTACGAGGGCACAACTTCGTCTTCCTCGTCGTCGTCGTCTTCGTCGTCAACGGCTGGAGGCCACTCTTCATCATCATCGTCGTCTTCGTCGGAACTGGTGTCTGGGTCTATCGCTTTGCTCTCGAAATCTGGATGTGAGGAGACTTCTTGTATCGCTGAACTCAGAGCCTCGTCCGACCCGATGCCGCTGCTTGACTTGTTGCTGGATTTACCCCCTGAAGATTTCGCACTCGTTGAATCTTGTGCTTTGGGTGGTGACTTGCCTCCAGTCTGTAAAACGGAACAAAAAAACATATTAAATACGTATTTTAGATTCATACTAAAAACATGCATTTGAATAATGCAGAGGACATCATGGCAATTTGACGCATAAGGAACAATGGTACTCTGCACATAGTTCCAGTTTATTTACTTAGAAACTTTTAATTTCACTAATGAATATTGCAAACAGGAAAGACTTTCTTCAAGTGAAATATTGCTGGCACTGATATTGGATTTAATTTTTTCAAAGGTTTAAACTGTTTTACTGTAACTTTAAAATGTTTTAAAAGCCCAATTGTAATGTCATAGTCAGAATTTCATTTCATCTATCACTTTGATTATAATAGAACCATTATTACGTGTGTTAATGACAGTTATTTTTTTAGTCAAACTACTGAGTAAGTGACACCCGTTAGCATTGGCACTTTTTTTTCAAAAATTCTGCTTTTTTGACAATTTGGTACAGTGGTATTGGGGTACATTAAGAAATGTACCAATGTAATCCATAAACTAAATTGGTTAAAACATTCTTGTTTAAAATTGTTCCTTTTTACTAAAGCCAATTAACTACAAATTCTTTATTGTTGCATTATTTTTACTAGATGTAGTATCGGTATACACATCTCTATTACTTAGTTCCTTTTTAATAGGTAGATACATTGTTAATTTCCTTGGATGCTTCCAAAATTGGGCAACAACCTGTCATCTATGCCCAAAAACTACAAGATGCAGATCAAATACATTCGCTTGGGTAGAGAAAAGAAAAATAAAGAATTCCAACTTCAACGCTCGAGAAGAACAGGCTAGTAGAAGAAGCTTTGAGAGAGCCTAAGAATTTGTCCAGAAGAATTAACAAAAAATTCTACTAATCATACAGGCTCCATAACAACTTGCACTGACTTCAGAAACTGAAACAGGTGACTTCAGTTAAAGCTTAAGAGTAAAGAACACTGTTAAAACTACAGGATGCATTCGGCACCTTTCAAGGGAGAAAAGCTTGTTCACCAGCGACACCCAATACGGAGCCGAAATCGCACCTCTAAATAGGGTGAAAAACAGGCACCTTTTAAAAGATAGACAGCCAGAGTGAAAACAAGGAACCTTTGGTGAGAGAAATGGCACCCTTACTACAGATCCTCCTCCCCCTCCCCCGCATTGTGTGCGTTTTTTTTAATACAGTTTGTGTGTGTGTGTGTGTTTTTCCTATTATTATTATTTATGATATTCTACGTTTTAGACATTTTTCACATTGAACTCGGTACTGGAAATGATTAAAACATGTTATTACAGCATTTGATCATATTTCAGAGTTTTCAACATAGTTAAGAAGTGCTCATTGCATTAATTCATCTGATCGTGCTCTAACTCAGTGTTTCTCAACATCTTTTGATCCACGGGCGCGGTAAAAGCAAATGAAAAACTTTGCGGACCAGTGAAATCTTTATCGTTTTATTAAAAATTCATAAAATAAATAATATTAATAATAATAACTCTGGGGCCGTTAAAAACATGTGAAAAAATTCAGAGTTCTGATGAGTTTTTTTTATTTACAAAAAGTAATGTTAAAAATTAATAAAACAATAAATATCTGCCCCTTTATACTTGGTATCAAAGATCTGTCACAAATACGTTATAATTTAAAGACGAGTAATTATTTAAATAATGTGAAAAATTATACGTTTACTAAAACCGAAAATGAAGCATAGCTGTACTTATGGATTGTTTACATGAAGAGCCAAAAATATTCAGGGATGTTACAGTTACGGAAAAACAAAATCGTTTCATAAACGTCAATCAAGAGCAGTGGCGCCGACTCCATGGGGTTTGAGGGGGCCCGAGCCCCCTTAATAGTTTGTTTTGGGGGGCAGAGCCCCCTCAATAATTTAAGAACATTATTTGTCGTATTATGGTTTCTAAAATCACAAAATTATGTTGGTATTTTTTACTTTCCTTGTTTGAAGATAGTTACATTGTAAAATACATACAGTAATGAATTAAAACAAATAACTATTGCTGTAGTAAGCAGGTAAATTGAAAACGAGTGGTGTGAATAAGGATAGTGTTACGGTGCTGAGAGCACTCGTAGAATTTGTATGTGTGCAAACCTACGGATGAAGTCTCGCTGGCATCTAAGTGTTGCTGATCTGGAAAAAATATATCAGGGTTTGATTTGTACATTTAATGGAAGGCGTGATAGTTTTCTTCAATTATTAGAGTTAATGAAGTAATCTGTTTATTAACTTTTTTAACTCTATTAAAGCATTAATTTTGAGACATTATTTTTATTTAATGAACTCTGGGCCTTATTCAAAGCAAGCTTAAATTAGTTATTTCACTTTTAGTAATTGAAGTGCGACATCATTTTCTTTTGCTTTATTCTTTTAATAATAGTTTAGATTTATTTAAATATCATTTCAATCTTTTCAGAGCTATATATTCACTGCTAATTGACTAAAAGTGTAATTATTACTGTAAATTAAATTAGCTTTTCACAAAAATACCATTTTTTCTTTTTTTTTCAAAGCCAAAAAATGTGTCGTCTTGTCGATTTTCTCAGAGTGTCAATTTACCGAGAGTCGAGTTTTTGGGGTTCTAATGTTGATCATATGACTCTAAAATGCTTAAAAAACTTTAAAACTTACTATTTTTTATCTCAAATTTAGAAAATTTCCCCTGGCAAGGCCCCCGTTATGGTACACTCCCCCCAATAGTTGTTTTGAATCGGTGCCACTGGGAGTGCCTTTCCATGTAACTCAAGTGCACCTTGTATAGTGCCGTAGCCTAGCTACGGCACTGCACGGCTCCCCACAAAATGGAACTGTAAAATTATCCCCCACTTAAGGCAAGTGACATGATCTAATTGAAGCAGAAAATTTGTGTGCCAATTTTTAGATTGTTTTACTCTGAAAACGCCCTGTCACATATGTTTGTTTGTATTAATTATACACACCAAAAAATATATAAGTTGGCATTTTTAAGGCACAAAAATCTGAATTTTTTTCGGGGGGGCTGGGGGCTCCGTTCTTTAACATACTCCCTAGACCCCGGTGACATCCGGCCCCCCCAATAATTTTTCCAAGTCGGCGCCCCTGATCAAGAGTAACAAAATGAAATGCACATGAAGTTTTTCGACAGTAAAAAAAAACCAAAAGAAATTTCTAACACTATCCAGACATTAACCGCTAACAGGAAATGATTCTAACACTTGAATGAAAGAGCAAAAAAAAAAAAAAAAAAAAAAAGAGCTAGACTGATAGAGATTTTTTTTTCACTAGCTTTCTGTTATAATCTACGAAGCAACAAGAATAATTTTTATTAAGGTTCTCACTTGTTGATAAACTGATAACCTTTTTCAGGTGTTTTTTTTTTTTTTTTGGTGATTAATAAAAGCTGCTTATCGAGTACAAGAAAATAATGAGAGATATTTTTAGTAGTGTTTTGAATGATGGAAATTTCACGGTAGACAGTAACGGTAACTGAAAAGCAACAAATGCACTTTTAAACACTTTAACTATGTTTGAAAGCCCTAAAAGCTACAAAGTGATCAAAAGCTGTACTTACATGTAATTTCGGATAATTAATCCTAGAAAAGTTGTGTTTTAATCCAATAGTGTACTGCATTAAATGTGAAAGACACATAAACGCAACCATCATTCGTCCGCCATATTGAGGTGTTTGAATGTATGTCTTAGGCAAAAGCGCATGCGCAATGGGTCTTTCCGTGATTTAATTCTGTTTCGACTCCTCTGCTCTATTTCCTGGCTTGTATTGCACCTTCAGGCACTATGCTTTCACCTTAGAGGGAATATATTCACTCGTCTGGAACCCCTGGTTCTAACAGTGAAGATAGTATCAGTGACAGACTTCATGAAGAAAAGTACTAGTTTATCCCATCCAATATACAGGATCCGGCATGTCAACTTCTCGTATTTGGAGAGCGAACTGTGTGAGTTGTGGTGGACATACGGTGAAAGCAGAGTAAAGCTCTAGACTAGAAATTCTGAACGGTATTTACTGGCTACCACAGTCATAAAAAACAGTAGCCACTTTGGTCGCAATTTTTTAAGGCTATTTTTTAAATACACTATTCGCAATTAGTTAACAAATTGAACGATTATGATACTCGCCCAAAAAACAACAAAGTTCCAATGGATATACAGTGGCTCCTAAAAGTGTTCGTACACTTCGAAATTTTTTAGTAAAACCAAAATAACGCAAAACTGAATTCGAATGTGAAGTCCATTATTTTTCACATCATTCCTATGTCATTCTAAATAAAACCCTGTAGTTTTTTTCAAAATATTGGTGGATCTTCTTTTTGAAATGGATTAAAAAACGAAGAGACACTGAAATAGCACGCCACAAAAGTCATCGCACATTCAAATGTTTTCGAATAAATTCATGATTAAAATTATCATATGTCGTTTTTTATTATTTTTGCATTGTGTTGACCCTTAAAAGTCATTTGGCTTTAATTTTTTGTTTATTTATTCCTTAATATTCTGCTTATTACTTTAAAAGGGTTGGTATTCGTAAAAAAAACCCCACAAACACCATTCGAAATTTGAATTTTTTCCTCATACAGTGCAATGCAAAAGTTTAGACAATGAGAAAATTCACACAGATTTCGAAATCTATTTATTCAGTTTTCCTAAGACTACTTTAGTCTAAGGTGCTATGCATGCTATATAATATTTATAGCAATGAAAAGTTGACTTGCGCATTTTACAAGTTTTTACATTGTAACAAAAAATTAACATTGTCTCAAAGTTTAGACACAAACGAAATAAAAATTAAATAAAACAGTTTTAAATTCTGCTTGTGCATCCATTCTTCTTTACTAGTTCATAAATACGAGTTTCCATCGAAGAAACTAAATCTTGCATGGTTTGGGGCTCAATTTCGTACCATACTTCCTCAATAGATCTCTTAAGTTCCGATACAGAAGTGTATTGTCTTCCATTGCTGTAAACTTTGCGACACATGATGCCCCAAAGATTCACTATAGGGTTGAGGTCTGGGCTACACGCTGGCCAATTGAGAACTTTTATATTATTTGAATTTAACCAAGATTGTGTGTTTCCTGCAGTGTGAATCGAAGCATTGTCTTGCTGAAATTCCCACTGAGGGCCCCCTATAAGCTCAGCAAATGGTAGGAGATTATCCTCTAGTATCTTAATGTACTGCTGTGATGTTTGGCGACCACTGGTAAAGGTCAAAGACACTTGTCCATTGTAGCAAAACGCTGCCCAAACCATCACAGAACCACCACCTTGTCGGCGACTAAAAAAACATCTGTGTTCCTTCCGTAAGTCATGCCAGTACTATGTCCAGCCATCTGGACCATCCAGATTCCACTTTTTTTCGTCGCTAAATTTTACTGATATCCGTTTCGATCTATATGACATATGATTTCGAGCCCACAACATTCGTTGTGACTTATGATGTGGCTTTAGAGCTGGTTTCTTTTTCCTTTTGCAGTGAACCATTGTCCCTGTTTCCAAAATTCGTCTACGAAATCGTATCCTTTGATACCAAAAGCCTTGAACTTCACGAACAGTCATTTGTTGGGTACTTGCTAGTCTTTGGATCTGACGATCATCCCGTTTATTCGTCACACGCGGCCTCCCAGATCTGCGTTTTGCTTTATAATTGCAGTGACTTGATAAAACTCGATAAATAGATTTTTTTGGTCTATTAATAATAGCTGAAATTTCAGGAACAAGCTTACTTTCAGCTTTCAAGTGCCAAATCTTAGTTACCTCATCCGCTTTAATCTTCTCAGCTCGCGGCATCTCGACTACCAAGTGTTATCGTTGGCAGACCTTAAGTACAAGAGTCTGTGATGTCATCTCTTTTAAATTTGCATATACGAAAAAAAAAATTCACAGAAACTCGTAATAGTGTCTAAACTTTTGCAACAAGCAAATTTCTATTTTTATCCAAAACAGTATTGTTAAAGCATATCAAACAATTGTATTTTGGTTATAGTATTTCAAAAGAGTTTTTGAATATGTTTGCAGACTTTTGTATTTCTACTATCGCAATTCTAAATTCTACAGCTGAAGAACGTCATTTTCTAAACTTTTGCATCGCAGTGTAGTAGCGGTAAATTGGTTTGAAATTTCTCTAAATTAGTTAATTTATTCCATTCTACAATAAAGTGCTTGATAAAATGCTTTAAAGAAAAGAATCGGACCGAAAACAAGGTAAGAAAAGGTCAACCGGCAAAGTTGACAAAGCGTAATCAGAGATTTACAGTTAAATAATTTATGAAAAATACACATTTGAGTGCTGTAAAAGTTTCTGCAGAGTTGAAAATTTTTACATTTAATTTTCACCTAAAACTGTTCACCAAGTTCTCTGATTAGCTGGATTAAATGGGACTTCTTCCCGCAGAAATTTGTTTGGCCGTGCGAAAAACAGAAAGCTTACGCTTTTCGTCACAAAATCAATGATAAATAAGCTCAAAACGTTTTAGAATTACGCCTTACTTACAGATAAAAATTAATTTAACATTTTTGGTTAAATTATTGTATAATTGTAAATAGAAGAAAAATTAGGAGAACTTAATCTTAAGAACTTAGTTAGACCAGTTAATCAGGACGGTGAAGGTGTTCTTGTGTGAGGGTGCATATCAGCATCAGGACTTGGTAGTTTGGAATTTTTTGATGAAATAATGACTCATGATGTTCATTTAAATATTTTAAAAACCAGTTTTAAACTCATAGTCAAAATTTTTTTTTATCGGAATCAAGTTTAGTTTTTATCAAGATAACTATAAGAAGCACACGGTTTTCAACGTTTGCGTCTAGTGCCTCAAAAATTGTTCTAAAGTTTAGAAAATACCCCTTCAATCTCCAGATTTGAACTTAATGTAACATATTTAAAGATATCTGGAGGATAGATTACGAAAATACGGATTTGAATCGAAAATAGAGCTAGTAACAGTAAGACTCGAAGTGTGGTTAAACACTTACTCAGAAATTACACAAAAAAAAGAAAGAAAAAAGAATGAAATCGATTCCCAGACGTTTAAAAGGTGTTGTTGATACTGCATGATTATCTACTAAATAATAACTTATTAAAAAGTCAGATTATTCAATAATATATCTATATTTTTTGAAGTGTACAAAGACTTTTGTAAGATAAAATTTCCGGCACTTTTTATTTTAAATTTTTAAAAAATTAAGTTTTAATTTTTTTTAATTTCATGTAGTTTTGTTGAAAATTTATCATAGATCTTATAATTGAATACCCATTCCGAAAGATTAATTCTAGCCAATGGATAGGGTCCTATTTGATTGAAAAATTGTAGGTGTACGAACACTTTTGGGAGCCACTGTATTTTTTAATATAAAATAAGCATAAAAAAGGGAAATATTTTACATATGTTTACATATAAGACAATGTAGGCAATTATAACTAAGTTGAGTATAGGGGAACTCATACACAAGCTTTATTTGAATAGTCAGAAAACGTCTGTCGCCTGACAACTGTTTTTCAAGGAATTTGAAACTATTAAAAACCGTAAACGCAAAAACAAACCCTTTCCCCCCTCTCCCCCCCCAAAAAATCCTGATCGTAAAAACGGACAATTTTTAATAGCAGATGTACCAGGAATCATTGATTTTGCTACTTTCTTCAAAATATTCGATCTGAAATAAACAACGAAAAAACTTTTATTAGTACAAACTCAAAATGATGCTTACCAGAGACTCACAGAGAAGGGCTCAAATAAGATTAAAATAAGTGTGTTTGTTTAAGCACGATATTATATTTAACAAAAAAGGAAATAAGTCTCCACGTTTGGCGATTGGACTTGATTCTTTAGCAGCCTTTTTCAAGGAAATGGTCACCAAATGGCGACTGGCGACATCTAATCTTGAGCTATAGGACAGAGGCATTCGTAGACAGCAGTATAACGTGCCATTTGCAGTAATAGCATGGCGTGGTGACCATCTTCATGTGTTGTGGAGGTGTATCCTGCCGTGTGCAGGTAAAGGGCAGTAACTACAAATTTTTCTTTTTTTTCTTTCATTTTTATCATGTATTGTACGTTAGCTTTATTGTACAAGCTTGCTTGTTTGGTTTCCGCTGAAAAAAGGTACAAAAAAATCGTCTAATTCCAAAGTTCCCCTATGGTTAACATTGAATCCGACACACATTTCTTTAAATATCTTGAAAACTCATTACTGCAGATACTGCCGTTCACATGCAGATGGCAGTATATTCGACATATTGTTTCTTCGACTACTGCTCAGCATTAGTCAGCACTATTGAGTTCGGTAAATATTTGGCTGAAGTGATTTTGCTTCAGATAGAAGAAAAATCATGTTTGGGTAGCAAAATTTAGAGCCATTGAAAAAGAAAACGCCTGACTGATCTCTAACCGTTACAACTCTGAAAATCGTGGCGTACGTGAAAGCATCCATTCAGGAATCTCCAAAGCGTTCAGCACTTAAATATGCAATTGCCCAGCGATTTTTTGGTAATAATAAAAGAAAAATCTTCAGTGACCTTTAAATCGTGAAATTCTACGTGTCTAGGTTTTCTAGCCAAACAGGATCATGTCGGCCAAGTTTAAACCTAATGCAACATTCTTACTGAGCTCAAACACCAATATTGCGAATATACAGCTAAACAACACATGATACCGTTACCGCTCATTTCGCACTGAGGAAGGAGCTACTCCCTCCGAAACATGTCTGCGTTTTTAAAAACTTTTTATCCTTTTTGTGCTTTTAAACATTGTTCCATTTTTATCTAATTTACTTTGCACAAAGCTATCGTTTTTCAACACATGATGTTCACCACGCCAGTGCTGCTACTGCAAATGGCCAGTATACCGACATGTGTTATACTACTTCTACCTCCGTTTCCCCACCGCAATTCACATCCAAACACGGGAGATCTACCCCGTATATGCGAGGTAGATCTCAAATTCAGAAAACTGGAGTCGGGCGTAATAATGAGCTGTAGAAATTATTTAAGCACCCAGATGTTTCGACAATATTAAAATTAGCAAATAGGGCCACGTTATCCGACTCAACAGAAGCAGCACTCTGATGAAAATGTTCACTGCCAAACCATATTTTACTAGAAGACATAGAAGGCCAAAGCTACATTGGGTGGAGGCTGACGAAGAGGATTATATTGTCATAAAGTCAAATAATAATAATAAAAAAATAATTTGAATTTTGGCATCTTGAATTCAAATTGTGTTTTTCGCAATCACGTGTTTTTTTTTTTTTTTTGCATGTGTGCAGGCATGTGTCTGTGTGTGAGTGTGTGTAGGTGTGTGTGTGTGCAGGCGTGTGTGTGAATGTGTGTGTAGGTGTTTGTGTGCAGACGTGTGTGTATGTGTGTGTGTAGGCGTGTGTTTGTGTCTGTGGTCAAGCATGAGTGTGTGGGTTTCTGTGTGTGTGGGTATGTGTGTGTGTGTGCAGGCATGCGTGCGTGTGTGTGTGTGTGTGTGTGTGTGTGCAGGCATGCGTGTGTGTGTGTGCAGGCATGCGTGTGTGTGTGTGCAGGCATGCATGTGTGTGTGTGCAGGCATGCATGTGTGTGTGTGCAGGCATGCATGTGTGTGTGTGTGTGCAGGCATGCATGTGCGTGTGTGTGTGCAGGCATGCGTGTGTGTGTGTGTGCAGGCATGCGTGTGTGCGTAGGCATGCGTGTGTGTGCGTAGGCATGCGTGTGTGTGTGTGCAGGCATGCGTGTGTGTGTGTGTGTGTGCAGGCATGCGTGTGTGTGTGTGTGTGCAGGCATGCGTGTGTGTGTGTGTGTGTGCAGGCATGCGTGTGTGTGTGTGTGTGTGCAGGCATGCGTGTGTGTGTGTGTGTGTGCAGGCATGCGTGTGTGTGTGTGTGCAGGCATGCGTGTGTGTGTGTGTGTGCAGGCATGCGTGTGTGTGTGTGTGCAGGCATGCGTGTGTGTGTGTGTGCAGGCATGCGTGTGTGTGTGTGCAGGCATGCGTGTGTGTGTGTGTGTGCAGGCATGCGTGTGTGTGTGTGTGCAGGCATGCGTGTGTGTGTGCAGGCATGCGTGTGTGTGTGTGTGCGTGTGTGTACGTATGCGTGCAGAATATGGACGCAACCTGGAGACGGTTTTCTCTAGAGGAGCAGCATCGTGAGGCCGGTCGACGGTGATGCTGACGGGAAAATAAAATCATAGCACGCCAAAAACAGTCAAGTGAGAACAATAAGCATTCGTGATTGCTTATATATATATATATAAAAAAAAAAAAAAAACGAAAGAGGTTTGCGGTGAATAGGGTATACGACTGATACAGAAGGCCTTGGCCTACTCTGGACTATTGCAAAGTGGATGATAATGACTTTAAGAAACAACTTGAGTTAAGGGTCATTTTAAAAAGAAGTTTATTTGAATATGTATACATTACATGTAAATTTACTTCAATACGCATATCAATTTTAATAGTTACACAAAAGGTTTTGATCTGCTCGCTATAAGAAGGAGATGGGGAAACCGGAAATCTCAAGAGGATGGCAGACTGTCTTTCCAAAAGTGAAAGTGATCCCAATGTTTACCTGTCAAAAGATTTGTCCGGAGTCCAGAAAAGGATTAATTTTTCAAATGATCTTGAAATAGACAATTGTCTTTTTTTTTTCACTCGCGAGAATTCATTTACTCGAAGGTCATTCTTCATGAAGCTTGCAGTTTTTTCACTGCAATTTTCATGCTTTGTATACTTTTATTATTGATTTTTTTTAAAACTATCTCTACACAAAGGTAATGTTTTAGTTTATTTTATATTAAAGCAAATTAATTACTTTGAGTTTACTCTGTTGCTAAACTTTCCAGTTCCGGAATAATTAAATCTCGAGTCTACGACGACGAATTTGGTTCATGTTCAATGGTTTAGGCCATTGGGAATAGATGAAATGGAATAAGTGAAGACTTTCATGAAACTGAGACCCCAAGTCCTGTGATCGATTTTAAAGCAAAGCATTGGAGAAATCAGGTTTTTTCGCTTGTTTCACGCAAAACGCCAACCATTCGCCGTTGTTGAGTCACGTGACTTGGGGTCCTTGGGTCAGCTTTTGCTAAGCCAATGATTGGACTTACTCCCTACATTTTAATTCCTGCTCTAAAGTTTAGGCTAATGAATGAGCCAATGACAAACCAAAGTTTGACTTCATTTTTACTTGCTTGTACAAAATACAGGAAGTAGTGTATTCACGAAAACATTATCGCTCACATAGTATCCTTAATTTCTATGTGGGTAGCTGGAATTCTACTGTATTTATCAAAAAGAGGAAGGGGGTTAAATTTTTATTGATAATCGTTTAATTCATGCATCTGGTTAAAAATGGAGATAAATAATTGACTACTGCGATAGTCACCTGATGTATTAGAGGAACCGTCGTCTTTGTTAGTCCAACGAGGTTATAGTTTGTACTACGGCGACTGTCGATGCCGTCCAGCTTGCCCTGTCGCCTGCTGACAGTGTCGTAATCCTTGGGTGGTAGGAGGATGGGGCAACTGTTGGGGTTGTTCAGCCTCTCCCGAAGTTCTGCAGCCAGCGAATCGTACAGACTTGCGATGTGTTCCTTTCGAACGCCAACCTCACGCTCTGAAGAACCTGGAAAAGGAATAATTGCAATGAAATGGAAGTCCTTAAAAAAATTCAGAAGCATATGCTTGAAAAATCTTATTTAATATGTACCAGAGTGGTGTTCTACGCATATTTCTAATTGTACAACGAACTTATTCATTTTAATAAATTGTCACTTAACGCAGTGAGAAGCAAACAGACTTTTTAGAATTTCGAATAAAATTCTTTTAAAGTTCAAATCCCTGGTAGAATTCGATTTTTTTTCTAAATCATGTTATATAGCAGCACTCTCCAGAGCTACTAAAGCTTGATCACGGGGATTGGTGGATGACTTTGAAGGAGAAACATCATTTGTATCATTTAATCGGTAGAATTAGTTGCAAAGTGCCGAGTAGTAAGAGGCGCATTCTCGCTGACCCTTCTATTGCAAAATGATAACAAACAACATATTACAAATGATGTTTATACTTCAGCTTCATCCGCCATCTCTCCACTGTCAAGCTTTAGTACCATCCTCTTGCTCTAAAACAGAGGAGAGGTTCTCCTACCCTTTGAACTGATTTATCTCCAAATTTTTAGTTTTGACACTTACACCCCTTTGCATCTCACATAAAGCCTTCTTACATACCATCGTCTCAAAAATAAAACATAAAATGCAAATAATGTAAAATATAAATTTTTAAACTGCAGATCTGAAATTTAGTTACTTTTGAATTAGAGAGTACTATCGGAAATTAAAGGGACATCACTTCAATAACTAAAAACTATCAAATAAACAATAATGCTATCAAGTGAACTTCCTTAAAATATCGCTAGAGTAATAACGACATGTGCACAATGATATAGGAGGTTATTTAAACAAATTAAAGGGAAAAAATGGGGGCACTTGTGAACATTTAAGTTTAACTGTAATAACGTGAAGTAAAAAAAAATCTTGAAAAATTCTCCAGTGATGACAGAACTAGTTCTACACTCTAGCAAAATATTTAGAACATTGGGCCATCTTGTGTTTCTGTGGTGATAATTTCTTTGTTTTAGCAGCTGTTTTATGTAATTGCATCAGAGTTTTCCACATGTGAAAACATGTTTGAAACAAACTAGTAAGCTAAACGAAAAAATCGTAAACCATTGTGTGAACATTCAGGTAAATTAATGACAGTGCTTAATTTTTTTTATTGAATTAAAAATTCATTGCTTTTGCAAGTGAGTCCTAAGGTAGATGCTGGGGTACTTGAGAATATAACTTGAGGAGCACATGTGAACAGTTTCCATATCCACGCTATAATATGAATAGTGTAGGATATTACAAGTTTGAAAAAGTGTAAACGTTCATAAATAATCTTTTTCTATAGTCAATTCATAAATTTCTTGTTAATTATTCCTTTTTAATTATTTTAATTAATTATTTTTCTTACAGGACAGTTGGGCAGGAATTTAGCGTTATGGAACAGTTACAGAAATTAAAAAGACAAAATATTTCAACTTCATTAAAATTTTAATTCTAAAATTGTTTTAAATACATTATTATGCTCGACATGAAGCTAAAAATCAATATATAATAAGAATAATCTTTACATAGTAAAAATACTCTTTGTACAATTTGGTCTTATACGTTTTTTATTGTCTATCCAAAGGTCAGAACATGCCATGAAACTTCAAAATTTGACAGTGAGCAGGGTTATATCTTTCAGAAAAAATGTTTTCTTATTGATACATTACTGACCAATTTAAACTGATACAGTACAGGTTACAAAAGCTTTAGTGTCACTGGTATTGCAAACAAACGTGTACTCGTATGTTTCATAAAAAAGAGTTATTCTTCTAAATATAATTATCGGTTTTTATTTTTTACTAGTGGTACCCGCACGGCTTTGCTCGTAATGGAAAATTAAAAGGTCTTTTGGTTCGCCTGTATATTTACAAATAATGTATGATGAATTTTCTCGCCAATTGGCTTGTACCCATGTTACGGTTCCACGTTATGATAATTTCGTAATTTACTCATCCATCTTATGATATTTTTGTTCTTAAAATTGGATTAGAAAAAGAACCACATCGAATTTTCGAAAAATCGCTTCGAGGTGCACACTCCCATGGTACAAACTAACTTTGTGCCAAATTTCATGAAAATCGGCCGAACGGTCTAGGCGCTATGCGCGTCACAGAGATCCTGACAGACAGAGGGACATTCAGCTTTATTATTAGTAAAGATTTTTTAAATCTTGTTTATATATGCCCCCTATAGGGGGCACATGTGAACATGGAAAATACTTTTTAAAAAAATAATAAAAAATAAAATAAAAATAAGTCTCGAAATTCCCCGACGGAAGATAAATTTAAGCATGGAAACATTTTTTCTAAAAAAAATTGAAGGGGTTCTTTGGTCACAGCATCTTTACACTCGTGTATTAACAAACTGTATTAGGAATAACAAATGGGATATTGGATGTCAAATCCAAGACCCCTGGGGGTGGTCAAGGCGGTCCGCTTTCGCAGTAGTTTAGGAAGTTTGTTTTACCTTAAAGCATTGAATTATATAATTCTGAAGGTTACATCGCTATTTTTAAAGATAAAGGAAAAAAACTTCCTTTCTGAAAACTCCTTAGAGATACTTTTTTGACAGGAAATCAATTAAAACTATCGCCGGTCATCGTCACACTACTGCATACCGAATGACCCTGTAATGATGCCAATCAGCGATGCATCAATTAATTGATTGGAGAGAATATGGGACATTGAACTCCGGGATGATGGTTTTATTTCTTCTGCCAGAAACGAGATTTATGAAGAATGATTACAATCTCTTCCATTAAAAACTTTATTTGATGAGCCAAGCTGTTTTTTAAGGTTAATCGTTTTTCTTTGCATATTATTTCCATTTTTTAAGCAATTAATAAGTCCCAGTTCTCTTATGAAATGAAACAGCGAAACTGCAATTGCCAAAAAAAAAAAAAAAAAACCCTTCATAAAGTAATAAATTGTCTCAGACAAAATATTTATTATAATGATCGGTTTTGATGTACTGATTTTAATGATGAATGAAAGCCAAATTGTAATTCAGAACCATTGGTCAAAGATACCCGGAAAAAAAACAGGGGTGTATAAATTAAAAAAAAAAAAAAGGCTAAAAGATCATTAGTTAATGACATTAACAAATGGATTTTACTTTTTACGCATAAACTTGTAAAACTTTATATACTGTTAAAAATAAAGCTAAAATTTAATGTTTCAAAGTAGAAGTAAATTAAATCTAGCAAAATTTAGCTCCAACCATTTTATCGGTGATAAGTTTCATCAGTGTAAGGGTGCTTTGGGTGGTCACTTTTTTGTAAAAGCACCGTCACTTTGAGGAAATTGTTAAATTTGACCAATTTCTTCACTTTCTTGGTGAAACATTAATGTTTATTTTTGAAGACTCTTATCTTACATTTTCTGTCATAATGAATCCGTTTTATTTCCGGTTGTCAAAAACAATGAAAAATAATAGTAATGTGAGGGGGGGGGGAGCTTGACAAAAAATGTGACACCAAACATTTTGGAAGAAATAAAACTTTTATTACATTATGTATTGTAGCGTGACATGTAACAACGAAAAGGCAGCAGGGCTTAATTTGTAACAAAAAAAGGGGTAGGAGCACTATATTCTTTTGACCATAGTTTCATACTTTAACAATGGATAATTAGTTGGAATTTTGACCTTAAAAAAAAAAAAACGAATTGCAGCTAGCCGACTCTGAAGGAACCTTATAATTTTTTAGTATCGGAACGTTTATTTCTATACGAATGATATGATATTAACATTTCTAAAAGGAAAAATAAGTTATTACTCATTAGTTTCGAAATTGATACCCTGGTGGGCTCCGGAGCGCAAATACCGATGAGCTCCGCTGCTTGCATTCTAATTTCTAAAAGTTTACTGAATAAAAAGTGCAGAAGCTGAGTTTCCAGGCACATTATGACTGGGAAAAGAGGGATCAAGGTGAACCAAGAGGGGAAGGTAGGTCGAACATGTTGGAAAAAAGTGTGGCATCAACTGTGTGTGTGGTGTGGCAACTTCACCGGCTGCTGCTAGGATTTGTCCCGTTTTCTGGAAACGTTTATCCAGTCCAAAATACGAAATACCGAATGTCTTTCGTGCCTATTCCAAATACCAAATGAACTGTTCAATACTTGCTTGCGTTTTCACAACCATAAATACAATCCGGAACCAAAAATAATCATTAGCCTATAAATATTGACTAACTACTTCAAGAACAGTTTTGAACTTTTCAATAACAAAGATTTCCCGCTAATAGTTATCGAACCGGCCAGCTGACGGTTTGCTAATGAATCAGCCATCCATTCAAGCGAAAAGTAAAACTTAAGATTTAAAGGATAGAACTTGACAAGAAACATTCTTTTCTATTGTTGTAGTCCCTGTAGTGGTAATTAAAAATGGTTTAACAACAGAAAACCTCTTTGCCCGAGTTTGTTCCCCGAAAACGGTTTTGGGTCAATGGTGCTCCCGACAGAACTGGAGACACACTTTTCAAGTTCAGTCGGTAACGCACTCAAACCACCCATTTAGGCTTCGCTTCTGATTAAAAGCATTTTTTCCTCGGTTAATAAACTTAATTCTTTCTAGAATTCATTTTATATATTGCAGAAATAAGTCCAACGATGAGAAATGTCATCTGCCAATATTTCAGCCGTAAAAGGGATTTTAAAAATGCAAGAAGGGATTTCTTAAATTAAGTCTGTAAATAGGGCAAGAAATTCGATGATCGAAAATCCAACAGGGTCCCAAAATTTGGATATTGAGATTACTATTATTACTTTTTTGAAGTTGAAAATACCACACTTTTAGGTTAATTTATTATTACTCCTTTTTTGTATAACCATTTGTTTGAAAAAAAAAACACACTTATAAACGATAAATATTCTTTGCAGCAGGGGAAAATAAAGGAAGTTCCGAGAAAAATCAAAAACATTTTACCGCATTTTTTGCGATCTTTTTTTTTTTTTTTTTTTTGAAAAAGAAGGACAATAAAATTACATGTTCCAAAGCCCCACCAGACTTTTATTGTTTTCATAATTCGAAGAAAATTGTATATAACCGGTCGTCGTAATCGCAGGGGCTTCCGACCCCTGCTTGCTTCGCTCGACAAAACCATACGCTACCTGTGGCGGCTCAATGCCCCCTACGGCTGGTGGCAACTGATAATTTTAATGCTTTTCTGTGTCAGGACATGCTCAGGACTAGATATAATACCGTTTTTTTTTCAAAAATAACTGATTTTTTAGTGTATTTTAAACACACGCACACACAAAAAAAAGCTGTGTTATTAAACATAAAATACTCTTACGAAGCACAAAAGCAATGTGCGCGAGAGGCAGAAAATGAAACAGTGCGGTTCGTATAGTATGTAGTAAAAATAAAATGCAGCACCATAATAGTACAGTAGATACAGTAATTATATTCGACGCGCTTAATAGATGTTCAAGCATATCGAAAGTCTTTACCTTCTCTTGAAATTTTCAGAAACCTCCTCCTTTTCTTTCGGTTGTTCAAACTTCAGAAAAACAGCATGCTTAGGTGAAATTATATTTCTTCAACTTCATATTTAGAATGAAAGACGCTCAGTGGTTATTTGTTTCCACTAACAGTGCGATGTTTGGACTAGTACGGTGCAGGGAACTACTTTCAGTGATGCTCAAGGGAAGGTTCATTCATGAAACTAATATGTAGGAACCAGTAACAAAGGTTATACTTACGCTCCGCTATTCTCTTCAAAAAATGTTCATGTTGCGGGCGAGGAATTCGCGTTAGCTCTAAAATTCGTCATTTGTGGAAAACGAGTGCTATAGTCATTTCGCGTAAGTAAGTCGAATCACGTTGTAGCTCGAATCCACTGTAATTACAGATGGAAATTATCGCAACGTGCTGTTAATGTGTCCTGTGCGCACATGCGTACTGATACGGTATTTATTGGCGCGGAAGATAACACTATAAAAACCGGTGTTCGGCTTGTTTATCACTCAATATTATTGAACACTGATACAAGAAGGTATGAGAAGTGCATGTGTTAAAAATGAGAAGCCAAATTAAGAGATTTGCTTTATGTATTTGAGCTAGGCCATAACGCAGCCGAAGCAACACGACACATATGCTGTGCTGAAGGAAAAGGCTCAGTGAAACCACTACACCGACACAAGATTATTTTTATAACATTTAAACTACTTATGGTTATTACCATCCAATAATCATCATAAAATGTTTAAACCACCGTGGCTCCGAAGAATTGGCTGAAACATGACTTAATATGGTAAAACATGATGTGCTTCGAACGCTGGGGGTTCGTTAGAAAAGCATTTGGAAAGAAATAAAAGTTTTTTTTTTTCAACATTTTTGACTCATCCCAGTAAAATTTGAGGTAAAACGTCATAATTCCGCATTTTAAAGCAATTTTTTTTATTATTTTTAAGGCTGTAAGTAATCAATAACAATAATTATGAAATGTCTGAAATAAAGGTTTAGTTGACGGTGCGATGATGCTCTTAAGTGGTGCGGAACGGGGGGAAAAATATTCTATCGGTTATTTGGAACAGATTGCTGTACCAAGAGAAGAAAAACGAATAATTTTGACACAACACTCTTACACTCCAAAACCTCTCGTAGCTTGCAACACAGTGTAGTCTGAAAACCTTTTAGCAAATAAAAGATTTCCCCACTAGTTTTTAAGATTTTGACAACTTCAATCTTTTTTAAAGTTTCAAACCATCGCAAAGACCCATTATTAGAGAATTAAGGCAAACTTGAGTTGAATTTCGACCAAAAAATGGTTACGCCATCTGCAATGCTTTTGTCTTCACCTCGGGGTGCACCGGTGGAAGAGGTCCGATTATTATCCTCTTGGAAACCGCTCCTCTCGACCTACTTCCAGAGCAATCTCAATTCGTTACGACACTGGGGCAATTCCGAGACTTTTACAGGTTTAGCCTCAGAAACTGTTCTTGTTTTCCTGGTAGAAAGAACGCGGTATTCACCTAGCCCGTCATATCGACTTCGCGCTCATTACAAAATATTCCTCGGCTTTTGCTTGTCATACTTAAAGGCGCAGCGGTGTCTTCAAACTGTGTTCCGCCGTTGTGTGGAGCTCTGGGGCACTTGTGCGTTTTAAAAGTTTTTTCTTAATAATGTGATTGTAAAACCTCGATAACTCCACACTCTAAGGAAACGTGAAAACATGTCGACTTAGGCAGATGCCAACTTACTGAGGTTCCATTATTTTAATCCCTAAAGAGTTACTGTATCATATATTTACAAATAACATTCACATTATGAACATTTATTTCTGTAAATACATTTTCTTTTCGCTTTCTTTTTTTTTAAAGTACATAATAAAATCACTAATATTATTTGAATACTTCGTGAGGAATAAATTCATAATTTTTGAAAAGAGGGGAAAAAGCTGTTTTTTTTTCAATCAGGTCTGTTAAAGATAATAATTCGTGCTCACAACATGTGAGCAGTTATGTGCGAAACATGTCATGGTACCTTTTGCCTTTAGAGGACTTCCAAGGGTACAATCCGCCTCTTTCCTATCCTTTTAGAATTGCACTAACAGCAGAGTGTGGTGGCTGACTCTCATGGATAAAGGATGAAATTCTCTAAAAGAGCTTTCCGCAGCTTGTAATTCTGAGAAGAGGTCAATATAAAAAATGTTGGCAGCAATAATCGGATTGCAAATAACACTTGGATTTCAACTTATAGGGTTTTCTGCAAATGTGTGTCAAGTTGGAGAGGTATTCGTCCATTGAAATTAAATGAGTAGTAAAACTTTTCACGTAGTAAAACCCAGAAAACCAATACTATCGTTGAAAAAGATATCGAACATGTTAGAAAACAATGGAAAGAAAACAGTTAGTAATGGGATAAAACAGATCACTGAAAGTCAAAACAATTAACAATTCATTCTTAGATTGATCCCTTGAAATAAAAAAAATCTCTGGCGGACAGTACACCCCATATTGAGAAGCTACTCGCGTACATAATTTATTTTTTGATGATTAAGGTAAACACACCAGTAGTGACCACTTCAAGGTTTATTTGAAAAAAATAGGATTCCAGGTTTCCCAATGGATTCAAAAGTGCCGGAAGTAATACAACCTGCACAATTGATGCACTTTTGAATCCATTGGGAGTCCTTATGGATGAAAAGACATCATAAGCTCATTTCTTTTGTACTGAAAAAGGCGATCCTTGTAATGCCGAAACAATGTCTGCAGTAATCTGCAATTTGTTCTTTTTGACGTTGTTATTTCTTGTTTTACCCTGTTTAGTGTATCTCTTTTCCACATCTCTCACAAGCACAGACCATGTTTTTCGATAGGGCAAGTGGGGCACTTGCCAAGGACTGTTTCGGAGGCTTCAAATCCTGTTTTTCAAAAAAGAAAAACAAGTTTTAGTTCTGGGTTTGTTTACTAATTCTACAATTTGGATTGGATTTGAATATTTTTGCCATTTTAAAAATCTTTTGGGAAAACAAACGTCTTATAATAAGAAAATTATTTTTATTGCAATTTTCTTTAACATAAGATACATATCTTGAGAATTTCTGCAGGTTATGTTACTCTTTACGAAAATGCGAGGAACATCTTTAATAACGGTAATATTTTTTCAAAAATGTCCCTCCGAATGACACAAAAGAAATTAATATGAAACCAAGTTGCTTTCTGATCAACTTTAGCAAACTCAATCGTAACATTTTGAAGGACGTTTGCGAAACAACAGGTTTCGTTGGAATGCACGCCACAATGGCAGGAGAGAGAACACTCGTCAATGGTTCTTTAAAAAATAAATAAATAAATAAATAAAATATATTTGTTAACTGAACCCAATGTTTTTGATTTCTATGACATAATTGTGGAAAATTGCCTGAGACAAAAGTTGAATGACGAGCAAAAAAAAGCACGAAACTGCAGTCCTCGGATGGAATAACTGAACTGGCGATGTATTTTATGTACTTCTGCCTTAGCATTGGCTTAGAGCGGTAACTTACTGCAAAATAATCTTGGAATGTCTGTACATTATGTTGCTCTTTCCAAAATCACCTGGTAATAATGGACATATTTTTAGAAAAAGATCATTGCGAACTGAGCACGAAAATGAGTATAAAACTAAACTTCTTTGGTGATCAACCTCAACCGCCCCAAACATTTTCACGGGTGCTTGCGTAACAGCATGTTTCGTTAGTGTCAATCACGCCATTACTTTTGACAGGGAACAGGCGTCCCGTTGTTCTGGTTCTAAAATTAAGTCCTCACGAAACGAGGCTGCCCGCGGACAAAAAGGAACTGAACGGCGCCAAGGTCAAGAGCGACGACAGGCAGGAAATCCGCAAAAACAAATTCGGGATTGCGTGGCAAATTGAATTCATTTACCTGAGCAAGAACGACCTCGAACCTATCGGGGGCAAGGCTGGCAATATTTATTTACGTGGTGATAAAATCTACTACAGAAACGTTTCGACATTTAACACGAGTCGGTTAGTTTTGTTTTCGACATCCAACGCGAGTCGATTTGCTTATTTCCGACTTTTTAATACGAGTCGACTCGTTTTTTTTAAGTTAAGTTCGTTTCTTAAGGAAAGGATAATGCGCAAAAATAGAGGTTGATGAGGGAATTCTGAGCTTTTCCTTTTTTTTTAGAGTCCTTCAACCTCGACATTTAACACGAGTCGGTTAGTTTTGTTTTCGACATCTAACGCGAGTCGATTTGTTTAGTTCCGACTTTTTATCACGAGTCGATTCGTTTTAAAAGTTAAGTTTGTTTTTGAAGGAAAGCATAATGCGCAAAAATAGAGGCTAATGAGGGAATTCTTAGCTTTTCCTTTCCTTTCCTTTTTTTTTTTTTTTAGAGGCCTTCAACCAAGACAATTTTGCCAAGTAAAATATCTTTGTCAGATTTTGAAAACGATGACATTTAGGCCTCCTTTACACGAGATAAACTTAGTTGAATCAACCATCGAATGGGCTGTTATTAGAAAGTAACCAGGTAGAATCGTCTGTCATCTTTCACGCGACAGTCAAATGTGTACTATTCTCGTCCCGATGCGTGTAATCAACTTTTTAATTGATTACACTCATCGGAACATTGTCAAGCGATCGCTCGAGTAAACTAGTTGACACACGTTGACTAGTTGACATACGAGTAAGCTAGTTGTAAATCAACTCGGTTCAGTTTTAAGAACGTTGTGGTGCAGTTGATCAAATGAATTCGACTTGTTAGAAGCAAAGTGGATTCAATTAATTTGCCTCGTGTGAAGACAACGAAAACCACCAGTCAGCTAGTTGACAAGCGATGGCCTAAGGATGGCCCAAGCCCTCAGTGGTTTTAAAAGCAGCATGACGTATTTGGAATGTCATTCCGATTCTACGGCAGCTAAACTAAAATCAGTGGTTGGAAAAACTCTTTTTTTTTTTTTTTTTTGTTTTTTTGTAGCGAACTACAACTACTTTGTTCCAAATGTAGTTAACTACAACTACTTTTTTTTAAATGTAGCAACTACAAACTACTTTTGAAATGTAGTCGCTACTTCGCTACTTTCCAAAAAATAGATAAATAAAGAGCCTACACACTAGAGGGTCCCACAAAAAACGAAAGTCGATTTTTCAAGTCGCATATACCCTCTTATATTTTTCCTCTTATGTCAACAAAATTGCGAAAAAAAGTTTCATATAATTTGAACAATGGCAACCCATGCCGACTTGCGTCTGAATGTGTAAACCAGCACTTGTAGGCTAGGCAAATCAAAAAAAAAAACTTTTAGAAACTCGAAATTTCTGTTGATAAAACGTTGCCCCTATACAAAACCATTTATATTTCCCACATTTGGCCTAAAATTTATAATTTTCTGCAAAATGTTTTTTTCTATTTATCATTTAAAAAATTGCATGTATAAAGTAAAATAAAATATCAAGTTAAAAAATTATTAGCGAACACATTTTCAGATCAACATTTGCAAATGAATAATAAAAAAGTAACATATTTAAAACGAAAAATTTTAACATAACCTTAAAAAAATCCAAATCTTTGAGTACCATATGGGAGACTTAACTATAGCAGAAGAGCAAAAATTTGTATTTAACGCTAATTACCTACTTTACAGTGAATATATTTTTCAACTTGATAATTTAATTACTTGACACTTTCCATACATTTTTTAAAAATATGTATCGAAAAAATCAATTTCTTGAAGAAAATTATAAGGCCAAGTGAGGGATACCTAAATGTTTTTGTGGTGCATGTGGGGAACCGGGGCAACGTTTTATCAACAAAAGTTTCGAGTTTCCAAAAAACACTTTTTTATTTAAATGTGGCCTTGCATTACAAGTTCTGTTCACACTTTCATACGGTAGTCGGCATTGGTTGCCGTTGTTGAACTTAAATGAAATTTTTGCAATTATTTTGGCGTAAGAGGAAAAATATAATTGGGTGTGCGACTTGAAAAATCAACTTTTGATTTTTTTGGGCCACCCTAACACACACACCGTAAGTGATTTGAATGAAAAAATGTTTAGATTGATAAATTAGCTCATCTGAACATGGAAAATTACTAAGAATTATACATTTTTTTTAAATATCCCTTATCATACTCTTATTAACACTGAAATGCTCGTATATTTATACTGTAAGCCGGCTAGAGCAGTTCAATATCATCCTCTTCTATAACATTTACAGTAGCTTCTTTATTTGGAGAATACGTTAAAAGCACTTTTTTTTTTGAGACACTAATTTTCGCGTGCCCGTTGCAATCACGAAAATTTAAGTCTGGTGAAAGATTTTTTTTTTTTCAAATTTCGGTCTGTTTATACAAAATTCATGAAATTTTCAACTCGCGAAATCACAGATGTCTTCATTTTCGTGAAAATAAGTGATTTTACAGTATTAGAACAATAATCTCTTTGAAATCTAAAGCGTTCATCCACGACACACTCTTGGCAGCCAGATAAAAACAAAGGAGCTAATAACTTGGCTGCTATCGCTAATTCACATGCTTTTCTTTTTAAGTCAAGCTCTATTCAATACGAATATTGGCGAGATATGAAAATTACGATGGCAAACAAACTAATGGCGTTAACAGACAGAACGTATGGCGTCAAAATATGCTCGAGTTCAGCTCGTATTTTTATTAGTTTTATTTCTCATTGCATCCGCTGATGTACTTGTGTAAAATTTGCGCTAGTCAAATTCGTTTGACTTGATTATTTAATTTATTTTTTTAAAGTTTTATTTAAAAATAGTTTTCAAAAATCACTACAAACTGCTATTTTTTTGTATCAAACTACTCACAAGAATACTTTTTTTGAAAGTAGTGCGCTACACTACAAACTACTAAAAAATGCAGCTACTTAGCGCCACTACTTGTTGCGCGCTACTTCCAACCACTGACTAAAATGATAAAAGTTTGCGAGTAACTCGTTATGAAGCATCGATTTTTACTGTATTTAGAGATAAGTCTGCTTATTTGAAAATGTGTTTTGCTTATTACCCACGTTACTCGAATTGACTTTGGTCGCAGATAGTTCGGATAAATAAGGTTGTACTGTACCTTTTTTTAAGTACTGTCATCGACTAACCGGTACTAACAAGCAAAGTAACTACTAACAAGTAAACTAACAAGCAAATAAACTTACAAGTAACAACTAACAAGTAAATTAAGTAAAAAGTAAATTAAATAACAAGTAAATTAAGTAACAAGTAAATTAACTAACAAGTAACTACTAGCGAGTAAATTAACTAATACTGTGCAACATTGACGCATTTTATTACTTTGGCGGTATTTTTTGTTAGTGTATCCTACAAACCACGCCAGAACAGAGGAAGTTATACTAACGATTCAAATATAAGTCTCTCGTGTAACATGTAACCAATGAAAGCTTACGAAACGCTGTCAAAACGTGAATTCGTAACCATTCCATGTGCTCCGAGCAGGAAAAAGGACGAAACCTTCTCGGTTACTAATAGATTGTAAGCAGATATAAGATGGTCAACCTTCACTTCCGATTGGATTATGAATTCCAGCAAGAAGCGATGCGATTAGCGTGCTAATTCCCGCGCTTATTCATTGGAGAGGTTAGTCAAGTGAGACTCTCAAGGTAAGCTTTTTTTAACACTTCATGCCTTTGCTGGTTATTTTTACATTTCACGGGCAATGGCAGACTAGTTCAAGCGTGAGATATGCTGTCCATGACAAGCAGTCAGTTCGTTCACATTGATACCCAGCGTTGGGAATCGAAATCCTTAAACTGGACTGCGTATTTCAGTGCTCCAAGGACCAAACATACGTTATGCTGCCTTAAATAACAGTCCCCAACTTACGGGCCTTGGACCATATGTGGGCCGCGAAGCTGATCTAGGCCCATTGTTATGTTTAATGTTACAAATCGGAAAATATATTCTGGAATCTTCTAACCCAACAGATAGTCTTTATGCTATACTACGAACGATTGTTACAAATGAGAAACCAAATAGACCGAAATAAAATCCTAAAAAACCTACAGAAACTTCTTATCGATAAAATAAGCATGTAGTCATGAAAGCAAGAATTCTTGGTTTATAATTTTCTTACCTTTTCCGCGTTTTCCCACGTTATCTTGAAATATTTAAAGATATATTAATTTTATATGAGCTCTGGCACCCGATATATTCATCTTAGCATGCGGTGCGGTCCTCGGGCAGAAAAATATTTTCCTCCACTGTTTCAGATGTTTGTCGAATATCCAATAAAATACTTGAAAATTTATCCTATATCTTCGGGGGCACGATGAATACCTTACATCAGTATTTACCTATTGCCTATACGCCAGTATCAGTAGCGAATTCACAACTCGAACGGGGGTGGGTGACCTAGGTACAAGTTGGGAGTCGCTGTTATAGAGGGTCTTCGATTTTGGGAGGACTCTCATTCTTGAAGGGGGGAGGGGGGCGAGACACCACTCATAGGGACAGACACCCCTGTTTAAACAACATTTCATTCATAAGTAAAATATTTTTGATTTGTTAACTTCATCGTTTCTCAATCAAACAAAACTAAACAGGGTAACAAAAAACCACTTTATCGCATAAGTTGAACACATAATTAAGGTCATTATCAAGTGGCCAATTTTTTACCGCCCATTAACAATGAGAAATACTGCCGATTTGGTCAAAATCTATGCTTTGGATATTTTTCTTGGTCTCTAGAAACAATCGGCCACATATCATATGGTATAATATATTATGAAAAATGGAAAGTTAAATCGGTTATTGCTAATAGACAAACTTTTTCTCATTTATATTCTACAGTTTTGATTTTCCACTCTCAAATATAGAGAAATCAGCTTTTAAGGACTCTAGTAGTATTCGATTCTTAGCATTGGAATCCGCACAACCTCAATTTTGCTTACACCAAACCCAAAGAACCTCGTGGGACAAGCAAATCTAAGAACAATTTTAAAAGAAGATAAATGAAAATAAAATTTATAATGGTATCAAGCTTACATAATTACTTGACTTTAACAAGTATTTCAACATTTAGATACTCGGTAATATCTATGAATATTAGGATCAACGATGAGATTTCTCATTAAAATTGCGAAGAACATATGCATTGATACTTTGTGAATGCACTTCAAAGCAAAAAAAAAAGGTGTATTTTCTTTTCTATCGTTAGGGTTGAATTCTTCAGAGATTAAGCATTAACTTCCTTTTTCCAATTGAAAGAAAATGTCCAGTTATGCTTAATTAATACTTGTGTTTCAGAGTTTAAGGATTTATTTCCTTTTGCTCTTTTTTTTTGAACCATTAAAATGAAATGAGTTGGAAAAATGAATCTTTTTTTGCATTTTCTTCCGACGTTTTTCGCTCTTTCCAAAACATTGTACATGGAAGAAAAAAAATTTCAAGTATTGACGGAGATTAAGAGATTAATTCAAAGTTTAAACTTGTTTCTTCAAATACAAATTTTAATAAAAGCGCTAATGAAGCATTTCACAACCCAATAAATTCATGAAAAACTAAACTGTTATCTTTCTGATGGTGAAAAATTGTATCAAGAATATTTTTTGAAGAATTTTTATTAAACATTAGGGGAAGATGGGGCAAAGTAAAATAGTTAAAGTAACTTAATTTTTTTAAAACAAACAAAATTGGAAATTTGTTTTGAAAATTACAGTATATCAAGAAAGAACAATGTATTTAAAATAAAATTTGCGTTGAAACATCAATTTATATTTTTGGCACTAAATTTGTACCTTTCAAAAAGTGGAAATTTCACTTTTTTTTCGCATGGAGTAAAGGGAAAAATAAAATATTTTCCAACAAAAAATTTGTTTTATTTAAAAAAATATTTTCGATCAAATGAATAAACAATTAAAAGAATGAATGAATAAATAGTTATAAATTCCAGATAATATGAAACGAAAACGAATAACTAAATAAACTAATATATTTGAAAAAATAAATGAGTGAATAAAATAGGGAATGAATACGAAAATAAAGAAATTGAGTAAATTAGTGAATTATGAAATAAACGAATGTAAATAATTAATAAATAAATAAATAAATACGTAAATGGGGTTGATTGAATGAGTGAATAAGTAAATGAAATGAACTATTTCACTTTTCCCCGCATGCACTTAACCAGTTGTACAAAACATCTAAAATAAGCTTCAAATTAAATTTAAAAAATTTTCACACCGAATATTAGTTCTCAGTTAATATTTAAAATGTTGGAAGCAAGAACTTTACCATTTAATAAAACAAAAATAAATTTTTGACTTACAAAATATTACAATAGGAGTATCGATTTTTGAAAACTACTGGGTTATCATAATGTAACTTTTTCGTGACTGGAATAGCCTACATATGTTACTACATAGTTAAAATATGACTAGATAGGTGGCGCTTAAAACGGTAAATATTTACTTGCCCGCATTCCCCTCTTTGTATCTAGGTTTACTTCCAGCACTCGTCACTTAACTTAGATCATTGTAGTTGTTGTGTAGATTATCAGAAGCTTTATAGCTTTTTTTTAGTCGTGATTTAGTGACTAATATCAAAGATAATTGGTTGGTGGACTTATATAACGCTCAGAATGATTGTTTATCATTTCAAGACTTTCAATACATAAAAACAAGAAAAATAAATCCGTACTGTAAAAATCGCCATGTTGTTAACTAGGTATTGAATTTACGTGGTCGTAAATCGTTGAAGCAAAAAGCATTTTCCTTCTTCAAAAAAATAAAAACAAAAAATGAAAGCAATCGTCAAAAATAAAAAAGTTCTACACTCTCTCCCTCGTTTAAAAAAGTTCCAATTTGACACATTAAATCGCCATCTTCTAAAGGGAAATGCATCAAATCTACTGATGCAAAACGGAGCCATGTTTTAAGAATCGCTTCTTCTAGGGTAAATGTTGGCTGATGATGGCGGTGCTAGGTTGGAAATACTTTGCAAGGATGGTTACTTTTGGTGTGAAATTGGTCAATACCGCGATGAATATTAACCAAAAACTTTCATTCTGAATTCCGTAAGCATTTTCAATGATGTTCTATTTATTCCGAAGGTAATTTTATGAAAATTTTTCTTTTAGAAAGTAGGCTGAAGGAATTTCTACAAGTTGATTACATCAATTTCGCCATTTTTAGCATACCATTCGAGTTTGTTGGATAAATATTTTTCTTAACCCATGCTTAAAATTCATTAAATTCTGCTCATGTGCAGAGCATGTGAGATTAGTGTATCCCCTTTTTTGACTGAATTGATCATAAGCGAAAAAATATTTCAACTATGATTAACATAATGATGATATGAGTAATGATGTAAAATTATTGACAGGTGAAAGTTTTGTAGAAAATTGTCACTTATTAGCATATTACACAGAAATAGGTTAAAAAATGAGAAGCATTTTCCTTCGAACTAGAAGTTATTTGGTTCAATTGAGCTTTTGCTTATGCAAAAATGAATATTTTTGAAGTTCGCATTGAACCTAGTAAATTAACTCGACAGTTCGCACCATAAAAAATACATAAAGATAAAAAATAATTTTTAAAATCCAGATAATTATAGTGTAACATGACTTTTGTGACTATATTGAATAGTGCTTATTCCAGTGACGTCAGCCGTATCATTAATTTGTGGTATCACTCCTCCCCCGAAACAAATTCCTTTCGATGTTCTAAGCAAACATGGAGCTCACACAATTTTCAGAAACAAATGTTTATTTATGTAGTACAACGAAAGCTTACTTTAAAGGACAATTGTAAGTTAAAAACGTATTTTATGTAAAATTTGCATTGAACACATACGCCCCCCCCCCTCCCCGCAATATATTTTACTCCATTTTCATTGAAATTGATTATAGTTTAAAATACATTTGATTAAAATATAATTTATGAGAATCTAGGTCCATTTTTCATAATTGAAGTACAGTAGGCCCCCATTTTACGCTGGTTTATTGTACGAGGATTTGGTTATACCCAGCTTAAGATTTGACATCTTTACATTATTTTACGCGGATGTGACATTGCAAACGAATAAAATTTACCCCACGTTCAAAATCCTAAATCCTGAGATTGCAGATAACGACCAATAAACTGCATTTTGGCATATTAATAAGCGAGCTTGTGTAAATGGAGGTAATTTTTTGCGATTGATTCCAGAGCTCTTTCTAGAAGTAAAATTATTAAATTCACACAATTCAGAGCTCACTACTAGAAGAAGAGCTTTTAGAAAGAGAACGAAACCAACAAGAATACCGACATTCATGGAACACAACCAAAAGCTTTCATATTGAAAATTTTGATCAATTACTTGACAATGGCAAATGATCTTTTGATTTGTTAGTGACGGGACATTCCGCCATGGGAATGACATGAGTGATCAAGGATGCGTAAGTGACCAACAAAAACTACACAGAAAAATGACCAATGACTTCCAATAGAATGATAAAAAATTCATTTTTATAGACACTAATTTAATTTATATTTTCTTTATACTTGATGTGCATATGTATCGGAATAAGTACACATTAAACTTTATATATATATATTTATTTATCACTAGAATGAAGTATTTTTTTCGTCTATGGAACCTAACCCTTTATTTTAACACTACTATTAAGTCTTAATTAATGCAGTTTTGATTTACGCGGCATTTCCGTGAAACGTAACCCTCGCGTAAAACGAGGCCCCACTGCATTTATATTTCTCGTAAACTCTTAAATCCGTTTTGGATGTTTCCCTTCATCTGTACGTATGATGGAGAGAAAACCTTAATTGTAAGATAAAACTTAATTAAAAATTTTAAAACTCAAAGAATTCCGAACTAAAAAATTTCAAAACTCCAAGAAAAAAAAAAGAACGAGCTGATGTGTACATCACGTGACTTCTTTTTACACCAGTTTAATGTTATTTCCCCATTATTGGCAATTTCAATGTGATTCAATAGTTAACTCTCTAAATATCACCAACAGTGGCTAAAACAACCAACGTACATAAAGCACACATTCTCAAGAAAATACAGCTAGCGTATAGCTATTACAAGGCTGCAACAGAGCCTCTTCATCAGTGCAAAATATTCACCACACAACAAGGATGTCAGGAGAGAACAGGTGCTCTCCTGTTTTTTCTTGTGTGGTGAATTTTTTGCATTGATGAAGAGGCTCTATTGTAACCTTGAAATAGCTATAGGGGAGAGCGTTGTACCTTGGGACACTTTTCATATTTTAGTTTTTAACGTCAATAATTTGAATCAGATTTAAAATCTAAAAGTCACATTAAAATACCCCACCATATTCCTATGTAATATATTTTTCCAAATTCAGACAGTTTGAAAATAAAATATTGCCAGCCATTTAAAGTAAAAGTTCCATGCTGTCCCTAGGTACAACGTCCTATTGTACCTTGGGACACATCCTGTTGTACTATGGGAAAGTCTTCATGATTTAGAAAACAGCCGTATACTTAAAACAATATTTCACCAAAAAACAGAAAAAAATATTTTTTTTTTCATGGAAGAGAATTAAATCATGCATAATGAATTATGAATTATATGAATTATTGTCTAACATTGAATGTGTTTAAAAGACTACATAAGATTAGAGCTTGTTTCACGTTCGTAAACATATCTTAATTATTAAGAACCATGCATATGTTGTACCTTGGAACGTGTCCTAAGATACAAAATGTTTGGCTGATCCAAGGTACAATCACCACGTGGTTTAAGAAAAACCAAAATAATGGTTTATCTAGATCAGAGGTTCCCAACCGGTGGTTCGCGAACCCCCAGGGGTTCGCGAGGTGCAGGAAGGGGGTTCGCGAAAATTTCGGTGCAATGGCGAATTTTTCCTAGTTTGGTAAAAAATTATAAAATATTCAATTTGCACACATAGTTACTAAATTTTTTTTTTAATTTGAAAACGCGCCAGACTCTTGTATTAAGCTCAAAAAAAAAAAAAAAAAAAAAAAAAAAAACTTTCAGCGGTTTTATAATCTTGGTTAAAAAGAAATTTTCTCATTTTTTTTCGATAGACAACAAAAAGAGATATCCTTCCTTCTTTATTGCGAGGCGCCATGCAGAAACGGTGTATTAAGCTGTGGCGGGGATCACGATGACCTTAAAAAGGCGCCATCGCGTGGAGTCAATCAAACAATATACATAATATACATATGTCGAAAAAAATAAAGAATTCTCAAACAATGCATCATAGGGGTATTATTTCTAATCTGGTTGAAATATAACTCGGGAATTTCCGTCGAATTCAGTCATCGAATAGCAGACATGACAGCAAAAGGCTCCAAACTTAAAATTTATTACTGGATTTTACCCATCTGTTCGTTTTCAAAAATATATAACATCAGCATGCTCATAGTTCTGGGGAAATAGTTGTTAACAGACGTATTTAGAGATACTTTAGAGATGCTTGAAAACAAGTGATTTTGTTTGCAATTGGTTTTGCTACGTGAACTTGCTACTCTGTTTGTGAAGTTATAAACGTGTTGGTAATTTTTATGATTTAATAACTTTCTGCTGTTATGGATCGATGGTTGAAAACTGGTAGTTTGGTTGAGCGACAAATGGACAAGCAGTCAATCGATCAACCATCAACATCAGCAGTAACTTTCGAATCAACACAGGATATTGAAATAGATAGCTGTAATGAACTGCCGCCTCCCCCGACTAAAGAGAAAAGTGAACTAGGGGAGAAAAAAGGAAAAAAGCGAAAATATGACAGTGACTATTTACAAATGGGCTTTTATTTTACTAGAGAAGAGTCTGAACCTAGACCGCTTTGTCTTCTCTGCAACGAAGTTCTAGCGAACAGCAGTTTGAAACCGTCACTTCTGAGAAGACACCTCGAAACAAAGCATCCGACACACAAGGACAAACCTATCGAATATTTTAAAAGAAAATTGGAATATAATAAAAAGTGTAGCGTCTCTACGTTCCTGTTAGAATCCAACGAAGATAGTAAAATGGCCCTTGAAGCTTCATATCGAGTCAGTTATAGAATTGCAAGATCTGAACAGCCACATACAATTGCAGAAAATTTAATTGGACCGTGTGCTAAAGATATTGCTAAGTGTATGCTGTGAGAAAAGTCAGCAAAAAAAATTGACCTGGTTCCGCTATCAAACAACACAGTATCACGCAGAATTACTGATTTGGCAAGTAATGTGGAGAAAGAACTTGTGAATAGAATAAAAGAGAATAATTTTGCGATCCAGCTTGATGAGTCGACTGATGTAGCAAACGCTGCAATATTACTTGTCTATGTTAGGTATATTTTTAACGATACAATTAAAGAAGATGTACTATTTGCAAAACCTTTGAAAACCAACACAACTGGAGAAGCAATTTTCGAACTGGTCAACAGTTACTTTGAAGAAAGTAGAATAGATTGGTCTTTGTGTGTGGTTGTGTGCACGGATGGTGCAAAATCAATGACAGGAAAATTTGTTGGCTTTGTGGTGCGAGTAAAGAAGATCAACGAGAAAATTGAATGGACTCATTGCTGCATTCATAGACAAGCATTAGCATGTAAGCGTATTCCCGCAGAATTATCCGCTACTTTGAATGATGCGGTAAAAATTGTAAATTTCATAAAATCACGTGCCACAAACTGCCGTCTATTTCACGCGCTTTGTGAGGAATTGGGAAGCCTTCATGTTACTTTACTTCTTCACACAGAAGTTAGATGGCTTTCCCGTGGCAAAATTTTGACACGCTTATTTGAATTGAAGTCAGAAGTCCAAGCTTTTTTTGTTGATCATCCATTTCATTTGTCCACTTGCATATTCGATCCTCTTTGGATGCAAAGGCTTGCATATTTAGCTGACATCTTTTCAAAATTAAATGAATTAAATCTATCCTTGCAAGGTGCAGTTGTTAATATTTTCGTTGTATATGATAAAATTGAAGCTATGGTAAAAAAATTGAATTTCTGGATCCAATGCCTGGAAATGGGTGAGTTTTCTTGTTTCACTTCTCTTAGTAGTTTTTTATCAGAAAACTCATTGAAACTTGATGAAAGCGTTAAAAGAAATGTATGTGAACATCTGCAACATCTTGAACTAACTTTTGACGAGTACTTTCCTAATAGGCGTAACGTCCCTCTCTCAAACAACTGGATACGCAATCCTTTTGAAGGAAATCCATGCTTAGAGAACACCCTGAGCCTGACATTACCTGAAAAGGAAATGCTCATCGAGTTATCCTGTGATAATTCATTGAAAACTACCTTTAAAGAGCTCTCGTTAATTGACTTCTGGCTCAGTGTAAGAAATGACTATACCGTTTTGTCCAAAAAAGCAATTCGAATTTTATTACCATTTTGTACAACATATCTGTGCGAGAAAGGATTTTCCTCCTATACTTATCTCAAAGATAAATACCGAAGCAGATTGAATGCAGAGCCTGATTTAAGACTCAAACTGTCAGACATTGAACCAAACTTTCAGTTTCTTTGTTCCGTCAAACAGCCACAAATATCGCATTAAGGATTTTTTCCCCAATTTAAAGTATGCTTAAAAAAAATAGTTGGTTTATAAAACTTCTTGTTCATAATTTTTCTTGTAGATGTAGTTTTAACTTTTTATTAATGTTTGCACTTAATGATATTTTACAATTATATTTTTGTTTATTGCAATCAAATGCTGCAAAAAATGGAAAGCAAACATGCTCTTTTTTTCTTGTTTCTTACATGTTACTAATTTCAACATCAGGGGGTTCGCGAACTTTTTTGCCTGTTCCAAGGGGTTCGCAAAGAGAAAAAGGTTGGGAACCGCTGATCTAGATGCACTATCATTATTTTCTCATAACCAAAATATTTATAGTACTTCTCTTTTATAACAAAATAAAATTCAGTTGATGAGTTTTACAAATATAAAGACAGAAAAGGAAATAAAAATGAAGGAAATATTTACTTTGGAGTCATAAAATTTTCTTTCTCTCACAAAATCATCAATTTTACTCATTTGATGCTGATTTTTACTATGGCACCATTTAGTGGTGAAGGTTACTATTAGAGATTACAAAAACATGGCTGCGTCAAATAGATTCTTAGAAATTAGCTGTGTCCCAAGGTACAACACTCTTCCCTATACTAGCTATATTTTCTTGAGAATACGTACTTTATTTACGTTGGTATTCAATTTAATCTATTTGTAGCACAAAGCTTATATGCTAATTTTTCATTTGTTTTGATCGTTTAGATAAGTTTCAGGGCTGAAGAATTTCCTGAAGAACTTCCAGCTACCAATGTTCATCGAACCTCAAAGTATAGGTGGATAATTTTTCAAGCTCTTGTCACATATTTCTTTTTGAAACTAGTACGATTCGCACCCTAGCGGAAAGGGAAACAAATAGCCCGCCACTCGTGTGGAACGCTCCTCAACTTTAAAAAGCAGACGACAAACCAAAAGGATCGGAAATAAAATATAAATTGAGATGGCTGTCGAGAGACTGGGTCATTTGGAAGTGTGTTGTCAATTCTGAGGGTGTACCTGCTTGGTACGAAGGACAAGGGACTGACATTCGATTGATATATAAGAGAAGGAAAGAAAAAAAGGGCAACAGGAAATGCTGTCCGTTGTTCACGATTTTCTTTTTCTTTCTCTGCCAGTTGACAACTATCCTTGGAAGGGGTGATGGCGCGACTGCTAAAGACGATGAACTAGTTTCTTTACGATCTCCTTTCTCGGTCTCTTACTCCTACCTACTTCTAGATAAGGAAGTAGGCATTGCATTTTTTAAAAATATGCTTTTTATCTATTTCTTGAAACTTAAAAAATAATAATAATAATAATTAATTTGAACTTTGTCATCTTGAATTCAAATTATGTTTTTCGCAATCACGAGTGTGTGTGTGTATGTAAGCGTGTGTGTTTGTGTCTGTGTGCAGGCATATGAGTGTGTATGTCTGTGTGCAGGCATATGAATGTGTGTGTGTACTCATATGTTTGTGTAAGTGTGTGAAGGTGTATGTGTGTAGGATATAGACGCAACTTGGGACGGTTTTCGCTAGAGGAGCAGCATCGGCAGGGTCCGGTCGACGGTGGTGCTGCAGAGGGTGGCAGGGGGAAAATAAAATCATAGGAATTCAAAACAGTCAAATGAGAACAATAAGCAATGTGATTGTTCAAAAAACGTAAGTATATGCCAACTCTCTGCAAATTTTCGGTAGAAGAAAAAACTTTCAGAGTGGAAAATTTCGTAAATAAAACGTTTGACTAGGCATTTGTGCTAAAAAAAATTACGTTTCTCAAAAAGTACCTCAAAAGTATGTTTTGTAATACATTTTCTTTATCAAGAGCTTACTTCAACAAAATCCATTGAAAACAAATCTGCCTTTTAGTTTGGGGTTTATATATGCCTTTCAATTTCCGCACAAACTCTTCAGTGATGATTATTATCATTATTATGAATCATTGAAAAAAAGGGAAGAAGGAGTCCTCGCCAAGATTTTTCAAATATATGATTTTTTTAAATTGGGGAGAGGGGGTGAGACAAACCGACAGCACATATTTCTCCACCTCAAAACCTTAACTTTGAAAAGTTATTCACATCATATTTATTTGGCATTTATTTTCTTTAAATTATTTTTTACAATATAGTACGCATATATTCGTTCTTTCGTTAATTTTTTGTGGAGGTAGGCTAAAAAGTAGCTAAGTTTGCTATTAAAAGATTTTTATTCCCATCCAATAAAGGAATAGCAAGTGATTTTTATCAAGTAATGTAGAATTTTAACATGTTGGTAAAATTAAGCTGCAATATTGGTAATTTCTTCCCCCCCCCCCTTTTTTTCGAATTTTACAAAAAGAAAACGGGAAAAGTAATTGTGCTGATTTTTTAATACAAACTTAACTGACTAAATCCTGAAGAAATTGAACAACTTGAAGAACACTGACTTTTACTGACCCGTTTTATGCCCTGCTGTTATCTTTGACGTAAATTTTTCTACAATCAATTCAAATTACCGAAGAAAGGAGGAGCTATAGAAAATTCATTGATAACAAAATTAGGTGAGAAATATGATGAAAAAGAAAATTCTACTTTTAGATACACAACTAGTTTTATCCCTTAAAATCTTACTTGAGCAAAAGAGCAGCAGATTTGTCTTTTACTAATAAAAAACGAACTGCATCTACTTTCTGGCTGTGAAATTTAAATACAAAACAGACTGTGTACAAATCGACATCCTTATTTCTGTTTACGAAAGAATTGTTGACATTCCGTTAAAAGAATACACGCCTCTTAGAAGTCAAGGAAACAAAGCTTTATGTTATTTAACACAAAATGCGTCAATGTCCTGAACAAATAATAATAACAGTCATTTAGAAGAATCTCAAAGTCCCCCCCCCCCCCCCGTTGTAAGAATTCAGACTACGAACTTGAAGAAGCGATAAAAAAATTTCCAAGAAAAATGTTTGGTATGGCATTTCGTCTGCCGCGCATGCATAATTATCTACAGCATCCATGCATTTATTCCTGCACAGTGGCTGCACGAGTGCTGTTCTGAGGAAGCAGATGCTATGACAATCCTTTTTTAGAACTTTCTGCCCAGAGAACAATACGCGGTGCAATCAGTTACGGTTGCAGGTTGCGTGCGTGCTCGATGCGGTACGTAACTTACAAGTAATAAATTCAATTGTTACTCAACATATCATGAGAACAGTGCGGAGAAAATCGGACACGTGATTGGCAATAGTGACACCAACTGAAAACAAAAAGTTTGGTGGGGTCGTCCGACGAGTGGATGAACACACCCTGTGAATGGGCAGTTTGGATTTTTTTTCTTTTTTTTAAAATTAGGTTCCCAAAGTTTCTCCTCAGATGGTCAATTTTTACTTCCTTTTACAAAAAAGGAAGTATTGTATTCGCGAAAAAATTTTCACTCAAAAATCGGCCTTAATTTCTATTTTGCTCACCCCCAAATGAATGTTTTTTTTCCGACTCGACCACACGTGGATATATGCCTAGGAACGTACAGACATCCGAAATATCTTTTTTGACGACCCCCGAATTACAACGAGTTTTCTCGTGACGTGGTCCCCTAGTGGGGTCTAGTTGTGCACCTCCCCTTTTGGTTGCATTCGGGTGTTTCTAAAGGGATCTTTCGCCCCTTTTTGTGGGGAAATCATTGTTAATTTCGATGTATACTCAAGTGGTGTCATAATTTGGCGGACACTTGGCAATATATCACCAGTTTTTTGGTCGTCAATTTTTGTCTCCAACTTGGGGACAAATTTAGAGTTTTTTTTTTAAAATCTGGTTTTAATTTAGCCACTAGTGGTGATATTTCGAGAGAAAACAATTGAATGACATTAAAATTGCCAATAATGGGAAAATGACATTAAATTTGGAGTAAAAGGAAGTCATACACACATCAGCTCGTTATATTTTGTTTTTTTTTTTGTTACCTTTAAAGTATAATTCAGTGATTTCATTAAATACCTAAAGGTATTTCATGAACTAACTGGACAAGTCAGTTAAAGTGTATGATAGATGACAATAGAGAACGCACAGGGGGTAGAGAAGGGATACCTGTTGGCCCGGGCCCGAGTTTGAAGGGGGCCCAAGATTTTTAAATGAGGAATGAAATACATGTAGGAACGTAATGGTAAACTAATATGGAGGATAAAGTCAAGTAATGGACCCGTGAATTGGCCTTCAAGATCATGCGATTTAACACCGCTGGACTACTTTTTGTGGGGCTATGTGGAGTCTGTGGTCTGCACCGATAAGCCACAGACGATTGATGCCTTGGAAGAGAACATTCGCCACCTAATTACTGACATACGGTCTCTATTGCTGCAAAAAGTGAGAAAATTGGGCTTTCCAATTGAACTTTCTCCGAGTCAGCCGAGGTGACCATGTGCCAGAAATCATATTTAAATAAAAATGGCAAAGAATCATCTTTCGAATAAAGCAACATTCATGGCAATTAACAACATTTAACTGTGTTTTATTTGAACCTAAAGTTCTCTACCTCTAAAAAAACACCCTTTATAAGGAAAAGCAAAGATATACAGTAGACCCTCGTTTTACGCAGGGGTTATGTTCCACGAAAATGCCGCGTAAACCAAAACCACGTAAATTAAGACTTAATAATAGTGTTAATCTAGGGGTTAGGTTCCAAAATTGAAAAAAATACTGTATTCTAGTGATAGATCAATATAATAAGTTTAATGTGTACTATTTATTCCGGAACATATACACAACATGCATAAATAAAACAAGAATTATTTTAGTGTTTATATATATATATATATATATATATATATATATATATATATATATATATATATATATATATATATATATATATATATATATATAAAGAGCTAGTTATTATAGTCTTTTGGCAGTCATTAATTATTTTTCTTCGTAGTTCTTTCTGGGGCATTAACGCTTCCGGAATCACTCGCATCACTTTCATGACAAGATCTTCCTTGACTAACAAATCAGAAAGATCATTTGCCATTGTCAAGGGTCGACTCAAAACATTCAGGGTGAAAGCTTTTGGTTGTGTGTCATCGATGTCGGTATCCTCGTTGGTTTCGTTCTCCTTTGTCACTTCTTAAAGCTCTTCTCCCAGTACGCTCTGAATTGTGTGAGTTTAATAACTGAACTTCTGGAAATATCTCTGGAACCAATCGCAAAGTGTCTCCAGTGGCCCAAGCTCGCTTATTATCACTCTAAAAAGGAGTTTATTACGAGTTATCTGCAATTTCAGGAATTTAGATTTTGAAAGAGTGTTTGTTTGCAATGCAACATCCGCGTAAAATCAAAATTCATCAACGTAAAATAAAATAAAGATGTGAAATCTTAAACCGCGTATAATTAAATAATCGTAAAATAAACTCGCGTAAAATGAGGGCCTACTGTAATGGGGTCGTTTCCAAAATTTTAAAAGTATTTTCTTCTGAAAGAACATGTTGAAAAACAAAGGATCTAACTATTTTTTAAATAATTTGTTTAAGTTGAATATTTAAAAAAAATTACTTAAATCGGTGCGCTTTCATTGTTTACATTTCTTGCCGATGACATCGCAAATGATGAAATGCCATTCGCAGAGCAAAATATTGAATTCGCATCTTTACTCACGTTTATTGGCAACGATATGGTTGATAGCAAGCATAGAGCACAATTTTAATTCGCTTCTCGATTATCATAACGTGGAAACGCGGTACAAAGATGCGCCAACGAGTATCATTTGTGACCTCATCAAGACCACGCCTTGTTTGAAAAATCGGAGTTTAAAAAATTAATTAAAAAATAACTGTTGGAAAAATGAAAGAATTTTCTGGGTTCATGTTATTATTATTTTTCCTTATTCTATCCATTTCATTGACTAAAAGTACTACTTTTGACTCAAGGAAACAACCCATTTTAAAAATTGCTCGCCACGGCATGATAATTTGATAAAATGTTTTGGTAATGTTTAACATGCTGGGAAAGGTTTTATTGTCACAAGGCTGAACTAAATCCGGTAACTTAACAGTTTTAATGGTAAGACTGCCATTTCAGGGGAATGAAGAAACGAAAAAGTGGTCAACAATGAACACTATCACCTGGAGTTTAGGGTTAATCCACTGGAGAGAGGGTTAAAATTTTAACTACCTTGACGGGCAATTTTCTAGTTATTGATAAATTCGGGAGGATTCCATTTCATTTGTTTAAAAGTTGTAGATAAAAAGATTTCTTTCCTTTTGGTTGTGGTTTGAATTGTGATTAATTTTTGAACTATAAAATTCAAACCACCTCTAAGATGTCTAGGTTGGTTACTGAATCGATTACTCTTGTTCTATATATCTACTTCGGAGCTAAAGTAGAAAACTACTTTGGTTATCACAATATGTCAAGATTCTTGTACAGCATCTTGGCCTTACTAATATTTCATGCATTGGACCGTTTGAAGAAAGACTTCAAAGTGCTTCACAAGAAGCCAGTTCACAAAAAAAAAGTTTCTACACAAATAAGTGGACCCAAATACCGCATTGTACTATGCAAACCTATCTACAAGAAACATGCTGTGGCTACTCAAACTCTGCCACCAAAACCATCAAGAAATCTGCGACCACCAAAAAAACAATTTTTGAAAAATCTTACAGTATATTCTGCACAGTAACGTATTGTGACTGAATATAGCGTACGTAGATTTCTGAATACATTTATTTTTTAATTAATTGATGCATTTGCATTTTAATTTCTTAAAAACTGATTCTTTTGAAAAAAATTTGATCATGAATGCTAATTTAGAAAAAGATGACTTTTCTGCTTAATATATTAATACTGGAAACATTTCATTATATGAATATTTGATCGTTCAAAAAACTCAACTATGATTATTTGATTGATCACTAAACTATTGTCTATGTGATTATTTAATAGATCACTAAATTATTGACTATGTGATTGTTTGATCGATCACTAAAATTTTGACTATAATTATTTAATCGATCACCAAACTTTTGACTATAATTATTTGATCGATTCACTAAACTACCCTATCGACTATGTGAACTTTTGATCTATCATCAAAAAAGGTCCAATGGACCGGGACTACTAACAATGATTTATCAGAAAACCGAAATGACTATTTAAGACTGATAGTAACCAGTCACCTACAATGACAAATCCCTGATGACGACAAATCGCTAATAAAGAAAATGACTATTCTCTTGTAGTGATCGCTGATGCTCACTGATGACTACTGCTGATACGTTCAACTCAAATAGAAATACGCAATGTAATAAAGTAATCCAAATAAAATAGTTTTTGGCCAAATATTTGTTTATGTTGTTTGTTGTTATTATGTTGTCTATACTGTACGATTAGTCAGTAAGGATGTGACTGTAATCCATTCTAATATTTATGTGTGCGTAGTTTAAAAAAAAAAGAAAAGAAAAAAAGCATTTTTTAAAAATTAATGCTTTGATGTTTTTCTCCATCTGTAATGTATTATTTAACCGTTTCATGATTTTTTTTCTATGTTAATTAAAGCTCTTTGTTAGCAACAGTTTATTTACGTACTTAAAAGAAAGCTTGATAGTTGCAAAATAACAGAGAAAAATCTTAATATCCTATAATTTAAAGCTGGACATTATCCAATAGAGTTGACATTCAGTCTGGTGGAACCACTATTTAAAAACTTCATTTTAGGTAAAATATGTACTCTGGCAAAATGGAATTCATTTACTAACCAATATTGTTGGCATTCGGTCTAGAACAGAGCTTCCCCTTTGAGCCCATCGCCCCCCTGTAGAAGTTGACTCACACCTATCGCCTACCTCCTCTTTCTTCCTTCAAAAAACCATAAGTTGGAAAATCGGTGTTAGTGAACATAAATATTGTTGAAAATATAAATGCCTAATTTTAATTTGAAATAAAAGGTATATAATAATGAAATTTTATCCAATCGCTCTGAAAACTTTATTAATTTTTTAAAGTAACTTTTTTACGTTTCCCCCCTTTCTTTTCCAAAACGAACTAATAAGTATCTGAAGGGAAATACTTGATTAAAGTCATTAACATTCACTTCAGAAACAGAAGTACATTTTTAAATAAATGATTCTTTTTTAACTGGAATCTGAGGGAATTTAAAACAAATGAAATTTAAAAAAAGAACAGAAAAAGAAATTTTAAATTTTTTTAACTTGCCTGAAATCTTAATCGGTTTCGTATGTGTTTTACAGTTCGATATTCGTTGCTAATTATTGTTATTTTATCTTGAAAATACTCATCGCCCCCTATCGAACCTCAAGAAATTATCACCTTCTTGAGGATCCAAATAGTTTCTTTGGGGCAATCTCTTCCAATTTATTAACCACTGATCTAGAAGAATCAAATTTTATAACGTCATTTTAGGTTAAATATTTACTGCGATAAAATTAAATTCATTAACTAACCTATAGAGTTGGCAACCAATTGAGAAGAATCAGATTTAAAAACGCCGTTAAAGATGAAACATTTTCAGCGGCGAAATGGAAATGATTCACTAAAAGAGTAGGCGTCTAGTTTGGAGAATTAGATTTAAGACTGTCAAGTGAAACATTTACTGTGGTGAAATTGAATGCATTGACATCATTAGGATGTCAATGCATTGAATTCCTTTTTATGTCAGTAGAATGTCATTCTGTTGACATAAAATAACATTATTTTCGAAGTGGTTGCTTCTGATTGAATCTTAAACCACCAACCATTTGGTTAGGATACCATCCGAACAAATCCATCTCAGTAAGATTTTTTCCGCTTCGGCAAACTTTTTTAGCAGGGTAAATTCGAATGAAATGACACTCTCATTGATGTAAGAGATTAATTCCGGGATGCCAGTTAAACTCTCAAAGTAAAAAAAATGCGGTAAAACTTTTTCTTTCAACCATAAGATAAATTTAAACTATAGACAACTTTAGATATTACTATTTAGCATAAATTCATAATAGAATTGTAAACTTAAGAGTTCCAGTCAATACAATTTGAAAAAGAGTTAGCGATCAAGATAAAATAAAAAACGACAGTTAATTGCCAAGAGCTGCAAGCAACCTACAATCTTTCAGAATCTTCTAATTGCGACCTGTTGATGCCGATTGTCTGATTTTATCACAGTTATTTACAATAGTCGAATGAAAGTAGAAATTTGTCTGTGGTGTAGTCTAATGTAAATTTGTGTGTTGTTATCTTGAGCCTAGAGTAACCTTGTGGCTTGTTAGTTTGTGTCTAGAGTGAATTTGTGAGATGTTACCAAGAACCTCGAGTAAATTATGGGTTATTGATCAGAGACTAGAAGTCACTAGAGTTGAGTTGTGAGCTGTTAGCTTGGGTTTAGGTTCAAGCAGTCACGAAAGGGCCTCATTCCAGAGGGAGAGTGACGGTCATGATTTCAACTTTTAGTGGCAAAAGATTGCTCAAAGCTGTGTTTTGAAGACCTATTTTTCAGATCTCCCACTTATGCCCAAAAAATTACACTTATGAAGTGCAGTAGAACCTCAATTTACGCGGGGTTACGCTCCACGTAAATGCCGCGTAAATCGAAACCGCGTAAATTGAGACCTAATAGTAGTGTTAAAATATTGGTTAGGTTCCGTGGATAAAAAAAAATACTGCGTTGTAGTGATGATTAATTGTATAATAAGTTTAATGTGTACTTATATCGATTTCTATGCGCAACATGCATAAAGAAAACAAATTAATTTCGTGTTCTGTTTATAAAGAGGAGCTGCTGGCTATGATAGTCGTTTGGCGGTCACTAAAAATTTTTCTCTGTGGTTCTTTGCGGAGCATTAACGCATCCATGATCGCTTGCGTCAGTTCCACGATAGAATCTTCCTTCACTAACAAATCAGAAAGATCATTTCTATTCTCTAGGAATGGCTCAATATTTTCAATGTGTACGGTTTTGGTTGTGTGTCACCGATGTCGGTATCCTCGTTAGTTTTGTCCTCCTTTGTCACTCTTAAAAACTCTTCTTCCAGTGAGTTCTGAACTGTGTGAGTTTAATAACTTTACTTCTGGATAGAGCTCTGGAACCAATCGCAAATGTCTCCAGCGGGCCAAGCTCGATTATTAGCACGCCAAAATGCAGTTTATTACGTGTAATCTGCAATCTTTAGGAATTTGGACTTTGAAAGAGGGGAAAATGTTATTCGTTTGCATTGCAGCATCCGCGTAAAACCGAAACTCCTTCGCGTAAAATAAAATAAAGGTGTTAAATCTTTAACCGCGTATAATAGAAACCGCGTAAAACGAGGGTCGACTGTATGATATTTTAAATGATAATCTCTAAAATCGAAAGCTGGATCAGTCCCACTCAGGCCCGTCATTTTAGGGTTTTACTAAACCTGGGGCAAAGGATATATACTCAATGCATTTCATTGAAAGAAAGGACAGCAACAAACTCCGTACACCAACTGATCCCTCCCTCCTCACTCAAATGGACAAATTAAATTAATATTAATCTAAATTAAATTTGCGAGCTGTTGGCTTCAAGTAAATAGGTTCGTTGAAGTTGCTGTCACGAGCTGTCATTCCAGTATTTTGCTTGAGCTTGAATTTGATGATATTTTCTCAAAACAGGGGGTAAAACAGGGGGTTACTTTCTGTAAAGGGAAACTAGCGAGTAACTGATGTTTTGGAATAAGGCCACTGAATTAAGGCAAAAATTTTAGAAATTAAACTGTACCATTGTTTCATTTTGAAATCTTTTGAGACTTTCGCATAATTTGGCGCAATATTTTGACAGCTACTGTCAAGAATAGCGTTCCTCCTCATTAAAACGTGTAAGGAATGGAAAGTGCGGATGTAACTTTTCGACAGAATCAAACTGTAAACGCTCTTGGCGGTAATGTAAGAAACACGTCCACTCAATGTTGAACTACATTAACTAGCCCGAGTTTATTCGGGCCCATAGCAAAGAGGGTTAACTTCGTCTTTTGTAGAAAGAATCGCTTTAGGAGTTACTGAAAATTATCCAAACTCACAAGCAAAAATTAAAAAATAAGCCAAAAGAGTTCATATCAGAGAAAATCACTAAGAAATTTTGAATAAAAAAATGAGTTTCTTCAGAACTTTTCTTGCTATTCTAAAATCTATTCATGCAATAATAACTCCTGAGGATTCAAGTTGCATGTTCTTGTACAATGTAAACACTAAACAATGTTATTTAAGAAATTTAAGTGCGCACTATTACTTATATTTAAGCTTTTTATTACTTTAAAAACCGTTTTTTAAGTTTTTTCTCAATTACTTTTGTTTTATTTTTTAATTAATTTATTTATATATTCATTTTTTCAAAAACAGATGTTAAGTGAGACAAGATTGGGAAAAATCAAAATTAACTATCAATACGTTTTAAGTATGAAAGATCGTGTTTGTTATTTAATTTTGTTTGGTAATTTCAGAGTGCAACTAATGCCAGGATGAGTCTTAAGCAACTCTTACCGGAATCTACCATACTAAATGGAACCGGTCAGTTTTAACAGATTCTTAAAACTGCCGTACAACGCTAGAATTTTTTTTTTTTTGATCGAATTACCAGTTTTGGCAGTTAATACATCTTAAAATAATGCTTTTGTTGTATGAATGGATATTATTAAAAATCATTCATTAGCTCCAACGATACAAATTGTGAAACTATTTAATTATTATTATTTACTTTAGTTCAGGGATCATGTTTTGGAGCTCCAGAGTGCTTTGGAATACCAGAGTGCATTTGCTGTTGTGGTAATCCATCATTGTGCAACTTAATTGAGTACATGAACTAACGTTTATTTAATACATTGAAGTTTTATCTTGAAAGAAAATAGATTAGAAAAATATGAGAAATGTATACTGACCTCCGGAAGAATCTTCCGTCCGATCCGATCCGTCCGTCCGCGTTGACCGTCCATCCGAATTCTGCCCCCTAGTGGGTAATAAACCCTTGGCTGCCAAACGATTTTCGATCTCACGGAACTTTTTCTGATTTTCCGGCCGGTCTATCAAAATCTGCAGTTGCGACCTGAGTGTGCTTGCTGTCTCTACCGAATCACATCGGTACGCGTGAACATGCACCGGGCATTTAGTTAGAGGATTATAAATGAGCAATATGCAGCAAACTACGTCGTCGTTGGGTTTGCATTCCTGCATGACGCACGTAATGGCATGGTGCGGAATAAAATGCTTGATCTGTTCGGTTTTTGTGCCATTCGATTTGCTGTTGGATTTGCGGGGGACGTTTTGGATGATCTTCAGGCCTTTGGTGCTTACTTGCAATGTCACCTTCATGGGCTCTAATTCACGTTCTTTGTCCACCAGGTGTCGCAGGACCGGCCGGATGTATTCCTCACCACGAAGTCCCTTGCTCTCTTTGGCACCCAGAAACCACACATAATAGGATTGCTTTTTGACATCTTTGCGCTTACCACCACGGAAAGCCATTGTAAATTTAATTCAAACACCACAAATTAGCAATATGTATCAGCCATCGAAAACACAAAAAGCAGTTGTACTTTCACAAGAGATGTACACACATTATTAATTAACGCAACTGGAGAAAAAAATTTAAAAGTTAAAAACGACACTATATCCACAAGAGGTATACGAAATTTGCAAAAGTTTGGAAGTTCTTGGTAACAGATTCCAGATCTTAGAAAATGTTGTAAATTTTCAGCAAATGTTTAAACCGCAACACAATTAATATTTTCTCAGAAATGTGCTTAAAACGATGTGCGTCCAAATTGGTGTCATCCAGTAAGCTCGAGATTTTTGGCAGGATGTGTTTAAAAGCACTCGATTCACGTCAAGATGCAATTCGTAGCACAAACACAAAAAAAATCTTCACAAACATCATAACTCCTGTAGCACACAAAAGTAAACAGAACAAGTATTCCAAAGTATAAAGATGGCAGTGGTATAAAGGGAAACACGAATATATAATTTAAGTAAAACTCGCCCGTGTAGAAGTTGACTTTTAGGTATCCAATTCACTTCATTAGTGTCGGGAATACAAAGAAAACTTTGTTTTAATTCGGGGTTACAGCGCAGCCACTGCTGTGCCCCTCGTTCCACTGGGTCGATTGCAATCTAGAAGACAGACAGGAGTTCCGAGTGCTGGTTTTCTGGTTTCGAGTTCTGGCCTCTGCGAAAAGCCAGTTCGCAGCACGTCCAGTCGCTTCGCTCGATTTAGGCAAGACTGAGCACAGAGCATTCCTAGTTTCGGAAACTCGCCGTAGGCGACCAATAACCGGCTTCCCAGAGTGGGTTGAGTGGAGTTGCAGCTCGGCTGCCTCGTGCCGTCAGCATGGATGGAGAGCCAGTCTGAGAGAGGAAATGAAAACAAGACGGGTTAAGAACACATTGAATACCGCATTCTTTCAGATATTTTTTTCTTTCTTAAGAATAAAACAAGTTTGAAAAAAAAAAAAAAAAAAGAAAAGGTGTTAAACTGTAGCCTAATGTGTAGAATTTTAATTTTCTAATTGTTTATGTTGTTGGTATCTGAAAACAGGGATAAGGAACTGACTATTTTACCAGTATTTCTTGGAAGTTTGAATACTTAAATCAGATCAAGACTTTTCCTTACCTTTTTTCGAAATGCAATGGTCTGCTTATTTTAAGTTTTTAAAAATTAAAGTTGCATAAGTTAATGGAAAGATATTTTTTTATTACACATATTTTACTGTATTTTGCAGTTTGTATTGCACAGCACAAATAGCACAAGTCAGAAAGAAATTTATGTCCCAAAGAGAGGGAAATAGAAACCCAGCCCACCAGTGTGAATCGAGCCCACGACCACCTCTACTGCGCACAGATAGCTATCACAGCTGGCGCTTTCTACCGCTCGGCCACGGAGGTGCATGGAAAAATACTAGACAATTTTCGTCATCGGTAAATAGAATTAAGTGTTCTGCAGCTTAAAATCTCGAAATATAAGTTTAAAAACACTCTTATACTTAAAATTACTCTATTTACTCTTTCATAATACAAAAAAAAATCTATTTCTATGTATTACATCAGGTTTACTAGGCTCTTTGAATGAAACATATCAAATTAAATGGAAAAATATCACAAAATGTAACTACCCAAAATTATTTTATATCATCAGATAATGTGTTTTTGCATGCATTTAAAAAGGTAGTCCTTTTCCCCCTCTGCCCACAAAACGGAGTTTTGTATTTAGTTGTTTTCATACCAAATAACATATTATTGCCTTTGAAATCATTGCCTTTGAAAATAGTATTTAATGCATGATATTCATGAGTCCAAAATGTTTTTTAAATAAATTAGTTCTATGTAATTTTAATTAGAGATATCAATAAAAAAAACAGCCTGAAAATTCCTCAAATCATCAGGAATAGTAATTTGTTTTCTTATTAATATGCCATTGATGGTCACTTATAGACATTGATGTCAAAAGCGGTCTAAAACACTTCGAAAACACCAGTAATACCTGCCCCTTTTTTAAATGACAAAAGAATAGGTATTTACGTATTATTCCGTATGACAAGTTTCGGCAATTCGCCAAACGCGCAACAGATTGCCAAATCGCCAAACTTGTTCTTTTCAAAGATAGTTAAACAACATATGAGGCAGTGAGAAGGAGAAGCAAAGTGATGTAAGTGACAAAATTAAAAAATTGGAGATAACCAGTGCAAGTAGTAGGAGAACCTCTCACCTGTTTTGGCGCAAGAGATGGTACTAGTAGCCCTAAGGTGCTGATACACAGCATTATTTTTAAAAAAAAAAATCAATGGAAGCCTACCTAGAATCTGAACTTTAAACACGTTTTACTGAAAACTTGAAAATGTCCACTTGCATCACTTTGCTTCTCACTGCCTCATATAAAAGCACAGAAATTTTCGAAAAAAAATTTGTCAAAAACTCGTTTCGGAAAACTTCCAGATGAAGATTTTTGGCAAACGATAGTATTGAATTGTTAAAATAGTTAATGAATTTTGTCGAACTATTACGAGAGTTACCAATGTCAAAATCAGCCTAATGTTATTTGCCATAATCGGCACAAGTAAGTTTTTTTTTTTCCTTTTCATCGGAACATGACACCTATGTTGAAATTCGCAAAGTTGCTCTTATTGGTCGTAGAACACCAAAAGTGGTAAAATGTCACGCCTCATTAATAAACTAGCAATTCCTTTTCATCTTAACTGCCTGTGAGACAAAGGGATACAAGTGGAATTTTTTGAGTTTTGAGCAAATTGTGCGCAAAGTTCAAAGTTCTGAATCATGCTGTATAACAGCATCTACCAGGACTACTGGTACTGTCTCTTGATCCAAAACAGATGATACTTTCCCATATCATTTGTACCAGGTGTCTCCAAATTCTTAATTTCGAAATTTTCACCCCTATATTTCCAGGTGCTCATATGATGTCATAAAAATTTCGTGGTACCTCTTAATATCCAATCAGTTAATTAATGACCTTAAGTGTGTACAGAAGCAACAACATAACCCACTTCTGAGACATGTGACACCTGCCGTCGTTCCTAAAATCGGAACACTGATTGCGGGGAGGATTTCATTTAGAATTCACTACGCACCCCGCGTGGGGAGAATTAAGTGGCATATACCATATTTACAGTCGCGATATATTCCGCCTATTTTTTCATCAACCTTCAGGTGTGGGACGAACAGTGAAGGTCGCAGTTTTCGTTGCTGTTTATTTTTTTTCTCTCTCTTTCTACAGAAAACCAAACAAAGCCTTCGTCTGCCGATGATCTCCCACATTTTTTCGTATTCTTCTACGCGTGGGCTTGGCAGCAGTTTCCGTATGGTGGAGAGCAGATGTGATTGCTAATGAACCGGGAAGCATTCCAAGAAAGTTACACCCCATTTGCGTATTCCATATTAATTTTCGTTTGCGTTTGAAAGTAAACACAGGTTTTCAACAAAGAAGGTTGATAGTTAAGAGTTTGCTTAGACACCCATTCGAAATGTTTGCGGAGACTTTGATTGTTTCTGTTTTTTATGTTAAAAGTCTTTTTTTGATTAACTGGTTTACATAGGCTTCTAAAACTTCGTGGATAGAAAGATCATTTAAATTTTTGCTCAAGTCATATTTGAAACTGACGAAAGAGAAAACATTAAGTTTAAAAAATGAAATGTTTTCATGAAAATAAAAGTCACAAAGAAACAAAATATGCCATTATCTCTTTCTGCAGGAACAATAGCAACAAAAAATCAATATTCAATAAATTTATATCCGTTAGACAAGCGGATTGCAACCATCGGGTCGCGATCCAATATTGGGTCGTAGAAGTTTAAAAAATTAGTCGTAACTTGCAACCACTTACGTATATGAAAATCAAGGATTCAAAACTAAATTTTACCAAACTGTTTTCCAAGTGCCGTCATTTCAAAATTTTCCAAGCGAGTAAAAGGGTACATCTAAGTGCTTCCTATATCGGGGTAAAAAAAAAAATAAATAAATAAAACCACGCTCAAACACGTTGAAGCACATTGATTTCTCAAAGCCAATTTGTCTCAATTGCCCCCTTTTAGATCCCCCTAAATGATGGGCCTGCCTATTGCTATTTGCAACAACATACTTAGGAGAAACTGGCTTTTCGATTGTAACTGCAATTGAAAATAGATACAGAAACCGACTTAAAAACATTGACGTAAAGTGACATTAGTTAAATCAGTTGAAGCAAAAATAGATGGTTTGGTGCTCGAATTCGGTGCAGAAGAGCCATAAAGGAATAAAATTATGCGGGGAAAAAAATCACCAACTTTCTCAGAAATTAAAATTTTTCCAAATACAGCAATGATGCTATTACTGGAGTGGAAATTTTGTCACGCCTCATATCGAAACAAAGAAATGAACAAAAAATAAAAGGTTTCTGAAATGACATAACGGCAAAGCTCACCTTAAAGTTCTGGCAGAAATTTTACACGTTGTGCCTTACATTACTATAGTTATTCCAAAGGACTATCCAATCCAGTGCAGACGTTCTGCGCAAGTTCAGCTAATTTTGTTATTGTTTTTGGTTTGATAGACACCTAAGGTTGCGGAACGTTGCGTTAGACTTACTTAAAGACCGATATCCATGACAAATAAATTTCATAATGATACCATACGTGTTTCTGAAACTTCTTTATTAGTTGCCATCATGGAGAAGAAAATATTTCTGAAGAGAAACAACCGCAACGTCTGACAATAACAGTTTCATTACAGAGAAAATAATGCATTCGTTAAACTAATTTCATTTTTTAAATGAACTCTAAATGGACATAACAGGCTTCATGTCCATCATACTTAGGAATCATTTTCTTCCACTTCAGTAAAGTTCATTCGCGTGACATTGTAAATCCATGCGCGACCCTGAAAGTTCCTAATGACAACGAGAACACGGCAAATCGCACACAATAAATAAATAAATAAAGGCCGAGTGTACAGAACAATGGGAACAATAATGGAAGGGGAATATAAAAAAAACTGAATGAACAGTGCCAAAAAGTAATCAATGGGCACATAACGAGCGAAACATCTTAACGATTAAGGTATACGTATTCCTGTGGGTTCACGCCCGTATTTCTGGATAAACTATTTTCTGGACTGTCACGAGTCGCGTTTGTTTCTTAACGGTGCAAGGATTTATATTCTGCGAATGGCAACATCTTTTTTGGTCACGACGCAGCCGAGGAAGAATGGTTCTCAGAAAAAGTGTGAACGGTGTGTTTTGCATAATGGGGCTTTTTGGAATGCTTATTATCCTTTATCAGCAATTGCTGGAGCAATGCAATTTCCTGGACAAATCGGTATACTTAGAAATTTTTTCAAGTCTTAGTTCACTTTTTAGCGTTAATTTTGAAGAAGCATTTTAGCATTGTCAATCAAATATTTTTATTTTTATGTTCAGTATTAAAACTGTGACTGCTCATTTTTTTTCACCTAGTCGACTTTTTTAAAAACAAGCAAGCAATGAAAAAAATATACGAACTTACCACTACGTTTGAATTTGCACTTAGTATAGTAGATCTATAATCAAGACTCGTGGTGAAACCTTACATCACATTCTTTGGAAAAAATTCGACTTTCTTTTTAAAAAAGAAAAAAAAAAGTTTCAGTTTATATAGGCAACAAACAACACACTGTCTTCAACCCTCTTTTCATATTTGCTTAAGAGATAATGTACATTGCAAAAAGACGAGCTGCCAACATTAATACTTCCGAAAGTGCATTACTGATATTTAAATGATGAAAAAAAAAAAACTAAGTAGAAAGACCCAACTGATTCGTATGCATTTTCAGATATCACCATAAGCAGAAGATCATCAGAAGCGTTACCTAGAGACAAAAACGTCAAGGGAAGACTTAAGTTTCTGCTGATGATTGCTTTGACACGATACTACTGGTTGTTCTATCCTGTGCTAATATAACTGTTCGGGAGTTCACAAAAAAAAAAAAAAAAAACTATATTTTCCCTCCCATTTCTGCATAGAAGTGTTATATGACGCTCCGCATTAACTATAAGATTTCTCTAACAATTTTCTGGACACTGAGTTTCAGAGAAAAGGAAAGAACTTAAGGAACTATAGGGGAATAATGATCCTACGTCTCACTAATATAATATGTTCGATGTATCCTCCAGATGCGAGTTGTAAGCAAACATCTGCGTGTAATGAGAAATGCGTTTTATCTGTTTAATTATCTTCTTCTGAAATTTTGGACCAAAACCGAGTTGAAGAAATTGCTCTTCACTACGCAATAAGAAACACCAAATATAGTTTGTACCAGTGTCTTCAAAAAACCAGATTGGAGCCTTTCTTATAGCTGACTCAGACATTAATGCTTCCATTTCATATGTTACAAAATCAGAATGCGATTACATTAAAGATAGTCTTCTGGTTCTTGGATGATCCTGAAATATACCAGTTTTCTCGAACAGTAAAAAAAGTTCTTTTAGACCTGCTAGCTTTAAAGGCTACTATTTCTTTGCATCAGAAACTTCTAAGCTCGAAATTTACGCAAAGCAACGGATGCTGGCACGTGATTTAGATTGAAACACCTTTATCAAATATGCATTCTATAGAGCACTTACATTTTTTTTTCTAAAGCATGTTCGTTCCAAAGACGGAATATATGAAAAAACGTTTAAGAACGCAGATATTAAACTTATAATTTGATTTTCATATTTCACTTATCGCAATTGTCAATCTTAATCTTTTCATCATTAATTTCTCTCGGCTGTGAAAAATCTCACGTAGCTAAAGCATAATCTACGATCTATCCAAATTAGGAAATAAAAACCGTACTTTTGTGTTTGAAACTTAAAAAAAAAGAGAAAAAAAATCTAATAAAGGCCAAATCTGCAAAAATGATCACATACACTATGCAGTTATTTGTAAATTTGTGCTTTATTAGAGCTGCTTTTATTATTTTTATTCTTTAGTTTGAAGTTTCAAATATCTGCACTGGTGGATTTACCATGTCGTAAATGTCGCAATTGCGGAAGACCCACACGACATAAGGGGATCCGAAAGGAATCAAAACTGCATGTTAGGCAAAGGGGCCCCCAAAAATGCACTGCGACAAGCCTCCAAATGCGCAAAGGCGTCACTGCCAATCTGTATAAAAGCGCTTACACACACAATTTAACTTCATAATGCTATGACGCATGTGAAACACTGACTTCATTTTTCGGATTTCTGATCCCGATTTCTTTTAAAAATTTTTAAAAAGAAATAAAAACTTGAGACAATTGATTTAGCTTACCTACATTTTAGCAAAAACGAGTTCACTCACGAATACCAAAAATTTTAGCCTCTCGTGTAAAACAAGGTCAAAAGGTCATTAGAACATTTATGCACTATGGAACACTATTTCGTGACAGATTTCCAATTGAAATTAATAAACAAACTGCTGTTTATTCTATGCAAAACAAAGGCTTCAAAAACAAAAATCAATTCAATGTTTACTTAGTTTCGTTCCAATTTCTTGACGGTCAGCGTTTGGGGATTATGTCATTTTGCTGCTGATGACAACTAGGTTCCATGTGTAAAAACGTAATCCGGAAACATTGGATTATAATTATAGTTTTAAAAAATGGCTTCTCGCGCGCTATCGACACGGATGAACGGCGTTTCCGGTTCCTCCGAAAGGAGAATTACATATTTGCTTGTCTTTTTCAATTTCTGTTCTATTTTAATTTACCGCTAGTTAGGGAGGGTTCACGAGGAAATGATGCGTTTGTTCGGAGAACGGTTATTTCGACTGTTCTGCTGAACCGGTAATTTTAAATTAAAAAATGTGTTTCTGTTGCTAAGTTCACGTTTTCTTTTATCGTTTTTTCACGTTCATTTGTTACGAAACTTGAATGCTTTTAGACAACCGTTCAATTGTATGTTGAAACTTTTTAAAATTCAAAACTTAATTATAGTATTTGAAAATATTTCGTGTCAAAAAAAGGAAGCTAACTCAAACTTTGTTCTATTTTAACTTATTGCTTGTTAAAGATGGGCTTGGCAGAAATGACGCGTTTGTTCAGAAAAAGAATCGAGAACGATAACCACTTGCTGAGTTTCAAAATAAAAATTATTTCTCTGGTAAGTTCATGTTTTTTTTTTTCTTTTCCAAATCATTCTTTCCCATTTGCTTGTTATTAATCGTGGATACTTTTAGCAATGAAATCGTTCGATTGTATGCTCTTTAATAAAAAAAATAATTACATTTAAAATTATTATGTGTCTAAAAAGGACTCAAACTTGATTTATATTCCATTTTAATTCACTGCTAGTTAAAGACTTTTTTAGGAACTGGTGTTCTTGTTCGGAGAAAGAATTACGAACAATTATTTAAACGTTTTTTTTTTTTTTAATTAAAAGCTGAGTCTCGTTTTCTTTCAGCATTTTTTACTTTTATTTGTGACAAAAATAAGATATTTTAAGTGGTAAAATTATTTAATTGCATGCCTTAAGCTTTTTAAATACAAAAATTAATTTGATTGCACTTGTAATTATTTTGTGTCTATGAAAGAAAACTGGGTTTAAGAAATTAACAAATACCTTTGGACCAAAACTTAAAAGAAATCAGCAACACTAAATAAGCACGAAGTTGAGCTTACGAATGTAAAAACATCCGACTTTTCGGAGTTACAAAGAACCCCTTAATAATGTAAAACTTTGAGCATATGAATGTAAAAGCATCCGACTTTTTGCGCCGACTTTAAAAAGAAGTGAGTTTAGGGACATAAAGATATCAGATTTTTCTGCGTTACTAGAGACCCATCTTTAATACAAAAAGTGTGAACTTATAAATGTAAAGACATCCGACTTTTCTCGCCGAATTTAAAAAGAAGTGAGATTATGGATGCAAAGACATCCTCCTTTTATCGAATGTTTTTACATCCACGCGTGTGTACATTTTGATACGTATTTGATCATGTTTAACGTTATTGATTTTAGTCATAATTCATATTGATTGTAAAATCTTTTTTTAAGGTAAGGCATCATTTAAAGTCCATAAAAAGAGGGAAGAAAATAGGGAAAGAGAAGTTCAATTTAAGATAATCAAGTAGATGATTTCGAAAAATGAGGAGAAAACTCTTGACTTGAAAAATAAATGAACATTAAAAGTACTCATCAAAATGAACGAAAAAGAAAAAGAAAAAAAATGTATATTAAAAATCCGTGAAGCAGATATTGTCCAAATAACACACATTTATTCAAAAAACTCACGAAAACAAATATTTGTAAAACGGATGTACGTTCCCAGAGAGGCGATGGAATCTTCTGGGGAATTATTTCGGGGTCAACAGGTGGGCGGAATCCACGGCATCTCTTCGTGGATCTAAATCACGAAATAATTTTGTGGAGCACGTCCATGACCACTGGGACAAAGGCGAGGATGGAAAAGTATGCGAAATATTTTCAGAACATTTCCCTTTTTTATTAGTTTTAGTGTCATACAGGGTGAACACAAGCGATGGACCCGATTTTTGAAATTATATTTTCAAAGCTGCTGCACATATAACAGTAAGTCCCAAACTTTTCAACTTTTGGCACTCTTCGAACAGTTTAAACTTTTTTACGGCTCCCCCCTCCCCCTCCCAACCCGGTAGCAGAAGCAGCGCGATGGTACGTCGTCAGTCGCAGGTTCTTGAAGAGGCCTGCAGACTATTTCTGAATAGAATCTTAGATTTAAGACTTAAAGTTAATTTAAAACGATCAGCTTCATGTAAATTCAACACTCGTTGAGTTTTTATACCTGCTGCATTCTTGTAAATTCAGAGTAACAGTTTATTCCGTGTTTTTTGATGTGCCGTGTGTCGTTTTTATGTTGAATGTTTAATGTGTTGCTTATTTGACATTTTACTTTTAGTCAAAGCAAAGTTTGTTTTAAATGAGAATATTGTTGAACTCTGCTGAGTAATTTAACATACAAAAGATATTTTTCGCTGGTTTACCGAATCTGTAGAATTTAAAGTAGAAAAATACTGTTCAGAATGAAACAGAAAGTAAAAGTAAAAAGAAAAAACAGGCTAACTCGATGAAGTCCTCCGTGATTGAGAGTTCAATAGCATCTGATCTGGCAGCTAACTTCTCTCCAGTACTACATTTGATTTTGAATCTTTTTAGCCTATGCTTTATTCATAATTTAACACTTTAATGATTTGTTATAAGTATTACGACTAATGAAAAGCTGGTTCAGCTTGTAAACTATTTTTTAGTTTTTTAACTTGCGGTGCAGATTTCTGATAAAGAGTCTGCTACCGGGCGGCACACTAATGATGTTAATGATTTAAGTAAAAAAAGAGTACTTCCAGGGCTGTGGAGTCGGAGTCGGAGTCAAAGAGTTAAAGTCGGATTGATTTTGGGATAAAGGAGTTGGAGTTGGGAGTAGAATGTTTTAAGTTCAAAATGTTGGAATAGGAATCTGTCATTTTCCGTCAAAGCCCGCAACTCAGTCAGTGCTTGCAGAGTTGGAGTCAAAACCGGTGTCGGACTGATTTTGAGGTAAAGGAGTCGGAGTCAAAAGTTCTAAAATTTCTGGAATAGGATTCGGAGCCACAGTCGGTCATTTTGCCTCCGACTCGACAAACCTGAGTACTTCTAATATGTTTTCGTTTCGCGATTACTTGTTATTGGAATTTTCTAATTGCGACTATGAACGATCCTCGTAAAAGAAAAGTCGTGCAGCTGCTTTAAATATCACCGCAAAATAAGGCGTGAATCATTGGTAATTGAAATTGCGTTTGACCTGTGTTCCATTCATCTCTGATGAATTCTTGACCTTGCCTGACCATCACCTTCTCTTAATTTTTTTCTACCTCAGCTTCGAAGATTATCTGTCGTGATACAATTCCACCAAGTGATGGTGAAAGTGGATGGTGTAGGCGACAGACGATAGTAGGACCCTCCTGCGCAGCGGGTGAACGCACTAATAAGTTGACTGACCAGCGTAGGCATCGGATGGGAAGAGAAATGGAAAACAATTTTTTTATGCCTCATCTTGTCACTCCTTCTTAGGATTTCGTGAGAGACCATAGACATGGGAACCGGTTCGCTCTCGCTCACTTAACTAGATGGATCAGCCTACCGAAGTTCGGAGGGGAAAATGATTCTCCCTAGGAGTAGACTCGGCAGCCATTGTAAGGGAAATATGTTAAAACTAGATGTCACCATATTTCTAAGAATCTCAATTGTAAGCGTAGTAGAATCAGACAAAAATTAACAAAAAACTCTTTAATAATGATTAAATTATCCGTTAAGTATAAAATAGCATAAATAAACCTATACCAAACAGCATTTTATTTTAATTTTGCTTGAAGAAAAACATGAACAAGTTAACATATAAGCTGATTACGTATAGTTTTATGCAATTTACTAGCTTTTAGAACAATATAACGATAACTAATGCTTCAACTTTAAGTTTCAAAGACACTAGGAAACCATACGATAGTGTAATAACGAAAACATATTGATGATTTAGTAGCAATGGAAAGAGCTAAGTACATCATGTGTCTACATTCGTAAATGTTTTGCCTTCGTGTCTCCGTAACCGAAATATGAAGTTTGTAGTTCTCTCGTAATTTTAAGAAAAGTTTAAATTTAGCAAGTTTCAGTGAGAAATGGATAACATTTTTCACACGCATGCAGGCAGATACCGCTCAAAAACTAAAGTCTTTTGTATTTTTAAGGACATAAAACTTTTAGATCAATCAAAAATTAGCGTTGAAAAGTTGTCACCATTAAAAACTGCACGTAATAGAGAAATAATAGCAATTGTTCGTGTTTTATCAACAATTTAGTTGCAAGTGCTACATATTATTTTATTTCATAATATTTGTTATTGATTCTGATCCGAAAGTGGATGTGAGATTTACAAATCTGTGTACCTTATGCCATGTTTGTTCAATAAAAATATTTTGTAAATTTTACTTCTTTTACTAACTACAATTACTTCTAAATTTTACTCTTTGCAATTTAAATTACATATTCTGATTACGAATAATTAAACATGTTATCATGACTTTAAAAGCCATTCAATATCAATTTTTATTTCTTAAATTTATAATTTATTACCAACCAAAAGTACATATAAATTTACCCAGGAATTGCAAATTTTACGCAGTAAACTTCACAGATATATCCGAGTTAATTTAAAATCCCTTTATTTGAAAATATGCGAGAATTCACACAAGATACGAGATGCAGCCTAAAAAATCCTCGTAGTAATTAAAACTGACTTATCCGTTACCCAAAAATTAATTTTTCGTTAAAGACAAAAGTATACTTTAATGTTTCGCATAATTCCGAATGACGAATGAGTTACAAATTAAGAAGATGCGAAATCTATTTTCTGTTTTGAAATTACCTCCAGTAGTTAATTTCGCACAGAAAAATGATTTTGAGGATTTTTTTTTTTTTTTTCAAATTGAAAAAAAAAAAATCTTTCACTGAAAGTACTATTTTAAAACAGAAAAATCCCAGAAAATTGCGGAAAACGAACCGATAGTAAGCTTATGTGATGCGCGGTGGAAAGTTCTTGCCTTACAAATGGCGGACGATCGTTGGTTGAAAAGGAATCACTTTTCTACCACAGGATGATCCATCTAGTTAAGAGAGCGCGAGCGAACCGGTTTCCATGTCTATGTGAGAGACACTTGTTCCGGGTATCCGTGAGGGTGGATCGTGAAACAGAAAAGGAAGATAAATTAATGGGTGCGTAGGAGATCTTCCTCGTGAGCGTTTAATTTGGAGAAAGTATGTAATAGATTCCCGCTGTTTCAATCGATTTTCAGGACACACAATCGGACCTTAAAATGGTTCTTAATGGGAGTTAAAACCCAAAAACATTTTTTTCCTCTTCTTTTTTTTAAAACAATTTTTAGTTTCATAAATTCAAAATATTCAAATCAAGAGTTTTCAATCGATACTGAATTCATGATTCTATGTGGATTAAAAGAATTCAAACAGATGATGCAGGAATGTATTAAAATGTACGTACAATTTTTCTCCAAAACAAGATTTTCTCAAAGATTTCAAATTAAATTTAAAAAACTTATGTCCTTTGTCCTGAAAACTACTGTACATATCACTTTAAAGTTTTCGCCACATTTTATTTATATGTTCACAATTATACTAAACTGAAATTTTTGCTTTAGGTCAAGTAGTTTTTCTCAAACTGCTGTTTATATAGTCAAAAACGCTCTCTTGTCTCATTTAAAAAGTTGCTATTGGTTAAAATTTCATTAATTATGAAATAAACAGAAATTCTCTAAAATTTTACTTCTGTAGACACTTAGATATTTCGTGAAAATACTGTGAAAATTTTAATTTTATATTATTAAAACTTTTCGAGGAATATTACGCGTATACAGGGTAACGACTGCTTTTGATACATTACGTCAGGGCTTGCGTACCGAATAGGCCTACAGGACCGTTGTCTGGGGCCCCTGAAAGACTAAAATTCCTTAAGTTCTACTAAGGGCTTCTTAATTTTTTGGGAAAGGGGAAAATTCACAATTTGCCGAATGGTGCTCCCATTTTTGACGAACAATAAAATACGGGAATGCACACATGTGGACATCTACTGAAAAAAAATAGGGAATTTAAAAATTGCAATTTTTCAATAATTTCTCAAAATTTGAAGATTTGTCAGTCAAAATGTGCCGAAAAATTTAAGAAAATTAAGATTTTATCTTTTTATTTATTTTGCTTTGCTTCTGATTGCTTAAGGTGTGGGCGTATCCGCTGCTTATTTTCAGTACATCCACTGCGTATTTTCAGTAAGTGATTGAACACCACAGCATTTCTGAAGTCAGAACTTCTAGTTCAGTTCCGAATGTTTTCATGTGTGAGGTTTGAATATTGATGGTTCTGAAAAATGTTTTTGGCCTAGATTTCCCCAACATCTTAATTGAGCTCTACGTTACAAACCGCTCACGAGTTATCTCGTGTTTTCCGCGCCGTCTTTTCAAAACGAAACACGAGGTTTCTCGTTTATTACACGCCATCTGTTCTATATGTCCATAAGGGTTCATGTAGTCCACTGACTGAAAAAAAAAAATCAATTCATATAAAAGCCGGCAGAATTATTGCCACCGATAGAAAACTCATTAAATCTAGATATTTCAGGCCCGTAACCAGACTTTTGTTTCAGAGGAGTTTTATCAAACACATTTTTAAATCATTTATACGGTCTATCAAATTTGGTTTCATGTGTATTTTATTGATTTTTGTTACAATGGATTATCTAAATGGCTTGAGGGGCTGTTCTTACAAAACGCTATATTGTTACATAATAAATGAATTTCTCAATAACTACCATAAACTACTATGAACACACAATGAGTTCATACAATTTTTCAGTCATACTAATTTCATTTCCCAAATAAAATTGAAATAATAATAATAACAACAATATTATTCTTTCACCAAAAAATAAATGAAAAAATGAAATAAATAAATAATGGAAAGCATTTCTTTGGATGAAAAATTTCGAAGGGGGTTTGAACCTTGGAAACCACCTCCTTGCATACGGCCCTGAGATATTTCGGTGAATTTTGTTTGATCCCTCTTCATAGAGAAAAACGTGTTACTCATTACTATATATATTAAACTCGTAGTAGGAACTTAAACTAGTTATTTGATAGTTGAAATGTTTTTTTAAATGAAAATGTTGTAATTATTGAAAAATAACACCGTCGAAAGCAATCAGCGAACAGAGGCCCTTAGTATTTCAAGTAATAAACTAACATTTTTTGTCTGAGAAATAAAGCAGATTATAAAATTAAGAGCAAAATGTTTTATTGTAATAAAATTGTCAGTGCTGAAAACAACGTTATTAAAAGACAAACCTTGCAAAATTACTGCTTATTTCTTAGAAACGAAAGAGTTAATCAAAAGTGTAATGTTGATAAAATGCATGTGTATACTGTCTGACTACGGATTGTATGGAAAGACAAACATCTGTTTTACAGCCGGAAATGGACGAATCTATTATTTTTTTAGCGATACCAGCTTTTGCAGAAGCAGAGTCTCATTTAAATGAGCGGAATACCGACATCAAATTTTTACTTTTCCCCCTCATTCAGATAGATTCATCTTAGCTGGACGTTTGAAAATTCCATACAATCCGTGGTTGGACAGTACTGCCGTGTTAATCGCAAAAGTCGTATCTGCATCTGAGTTTAAAATGAGAAATTGCCGCTTAAAGTTGTGTGCCTCCATGTATTTGATACAGATTATGCAGCTTTTTCGGGTTTAAAATAAATATATTTCCTATTCACAAATGACCATAAAACATTGTATTTAGGTAAAATTATGACAAAGAATCACTTGGTGACCGTAACTTTATTTTGATAAAAAGTGCAGAAATGTCTTTTGTGCTTATCACAGCAGTATGAGCAATATTTTAGAAAACAGCACCAAATTCGCCAAGAGAGCAATTAATCGCCACAACTACAAAGCTTTACAAATAAAATGAATGAAAGGGCAGTCATAATTATTTCATACCAATTTGAGTTTGCTTTAAATGTGTGTCTAGTCCAAATATATATTTCAATCTTCATCATTACTTTGAAAAACTTAATTCCTGTCACGAACATCTGCAATTAATTTTCAATCGCCTTATTTGTTTTGCTTGTCTAAGGGTGCAGTTAATAGCTTGATAGTTCGATAGTTGATTCAATCGAAATGTGATTTATCAATGGGCATTCGAATGTTCCGTTATCAAGATGAGTGTTAAAAAAACACTACAAAAGGAATTGAAATTAAGAGAGTTGAGTAACTTGTAATAATTGTTGGAGAGGTATTGGAGCAATAAGACAATTTACTTAAGTTACGTAAAGTTAACCTTCATTAAACCGGACCTCGCTTAATCCGGACAGCCAAATGCATCGTAAATATAGTGAACCCTCGATTATCCGCGGAATTGGATGGCAGAAGTGTCGCGGAAAAAAAAATGCGGATAAATCGCAAAAAGACTGAAATGAGGGACTAATAAGGTAAAAATCGTTCTTCCTCAAAAACTTGAATGTATATATATTGATGGATATGTTTTTCTACAAACAGTCAGAATATACACAGACCAGTAAAAATGCTTTGCATTTTTGCATAACAGAACTTAACATCAATAAAGAACAAGTGTATGTGCGGTGAAGAAAACGCAATAAATAAATAAATAAGCAAATATTTACCAATAATAAAGCGGAAAGTCTCTCTGTCTGGATGTCTGTGACGCGCATAGCGCCTAGACCGTTCAGCCGATTTTCATGAAGTTTGGCACAAAGTTAGTTTGAAGCATGGAGTTGTGTACCTCGAAGCGATTTTTCGAAAATTCGATTTTATTCTTTTTCTATTTCAATCTTAAGAACATTTTCCGGAGCAAAATTATCATAAGATGGACGAGTGAATTACGAAATCATCAGGACGTGGAATGGGAGAGCGAATGAACGTAGCCAATTGGCGAGAAATTCGTCATCCATTATTTGTAAATATACAGGCGAACCGAATGATCTTTTAATTTTTAACTACGGGCAAAGCCATGTGGGTACCACTAATAAATAAATAAAAAATTAAATTTACAATTTTCACAAAAAAAGAAAAAAAAACACAGTCATTCGTATTTGGTTTTTATATAATAATTTATATAATTATTTAATATATGTTCCTGATTGTTGATTGACTCGCGGATAATCGGGAGTTTATTGTAAATAGATGGCGAGCGCAATAATGTATTTTTGTTATTTTCTCTTATGCAGTTTTATATTTCATTCTCTTGAATTCAAAATACAATTTTTACTGTGTACAGTTGTTTGTTTATCTGATTGTTGATGTTCCTAGTTGTTGATTCACTCGCGGATAATCGAGAGTTTATCGTAAATAGATGGCGAGCGCAATAATGTATTTTTGTTATTTTCCCTTATGCAGTTTTATATTTCATTCTCTTGAATTCAAAATACAATTTTTACCAGGGCTGCGGAGTCGGAAGGAAAATAGCCGACTCCGACCCCGACTCCGACTCCGGGGTTTCGAAACACCCGACTCCGACTCCAACTCTGACTCCGACTCCGGCTTTTTTATTTATTTATTTTTCAATTCAACCCCTATCCCCCTCATGAGAAGGGAGGAAAACCTCTATACAGAGATTGAAATATTAATTTGTTTCTTATGAAATTTAAGCGCTGTATTTTTTTTGTAAAATTAAGAAGCATACAACGTCAGAAATTGAATTTGAAAATCAAATTTTTCCAATAATTACGATTTTAAAATTGAAATCACATAATCATCCTATTGTTAAAAAAAATTGAAAAGGTTTAACTTGCTCCCCATTAATGTTTAACGAATAGATGTTGATCAAATCGTGTGATTTTCAAAAACGCTTTTTTTGCTAAGTCAAAAAAATTTTCTAGAGCAAGGGCGGTCCGCTCCGGCCGAGATCTATCTGGTGGGTGACACCTCAAGTATATTTCAGAGTTTATAAAAACAATACACATACTTTTATTCTGAAAAAAAAATCCCCAATAAATTTGAAATTATATTTCATCTATAAAATTTCAACGAAAATAAGGCACTATACTTGTATTGAGGGAAAATATGGGATACATGTACGCTTGGAGAAAATTTTACAGAAAATGCGGCAATATACAGCTTTGTACAAATAGCTTTTCTTTTTCCTATAATTATTCCCTCAATTTTTAATTTTAATTTTACTGGCTGCTTTAGAATTAATCTTGAAATGAAGATTTTAAGATTAACTGCAATTATTTGAGTGTTGTAACCAAGATATTTGTTCTATTTCATACTTTTGTTGAGAATTAAGCTTGTAGATGTTGTCCTTAAATTGAAAAGACAGATATATTTTATCATGTCTTTTAGATTTGCGCCTTTGCACGCCAACACTAAGTTGAATTACAGAACACCATAAGATACCTCTCGAACTACGGGCTCCAACTTGCTCAAGGGGTACATTCCTTTTACAATTTTATAACTGAGGTAGAAGTAAAAAAAATGTTATTATTGTTGTTTTAAAGTGATTTTAAAAATTTTTATTATTGTTGTTTTAAAGTGATTAAAAAAATATAAAATGTTAGGTAAGAAAACCGTGCTCACAGTTGCTATTATTTCAAGAATGTTGAAAAACAAGCAAACTAGGGAACAGCGTAGGTGGCTATTACAGAAAATTCGATGAACAATCAAGCCAGCTGGTTATTAATGACAGTTGTTTTCTTATTAGTAGGCTTTTATACATGTAATCGAATCAACTGGTAGTCAGTTTTTCAAAACATGCCAGGAGAGTCAGCGAAAATTAAAGAAAAAAAAGTAGACCGGAGTCGGAGTCGGCATATTTTCTACCGACTCCGACTCCAACTCCTTTACGCCAAAATCAGTCCGACTCCGACTCTTCGACTCCGACTCCACAGCCCTGATTTTTACTGTGTACAGTTGTTTGTTTATCTGATTGTTGATGTTCCTAATTGTTGATTCACTCGCGGATAATCCGCTCGCGGATAATCCGCTCGCGGATAATCGAGAGTTTATCGTAAATAGATGGCGAGCGCAATAATGTATTTTTGTTATTTTCCCTTATGCAGTTTTATATTTCATTCTCTTGAATTCAAAATACAATTTTTACTGTGTACAGTAGTTTGTTTATCCTTTCTCAATTTATAGGTTGTTTCGTTCAATCCGTATCTTCATTAATTCGGACGACGTGAATCATGCCCTATTTATCCATATTAATGAGGTTCTATTGTACGTGTCAGAGGTTACCAGAGTGGGTGTCGCTGCATCTTAGGGTACCGCAGAGACAGCCGAGGGATTCCGCGAAGTGTCCACGGTATCAATATGTGAAGAAATGGATCAGGGTTCCGTGTGAAAGTTATATAATTCTTCAAAGAATGCCGCGAGTCTCAAATGTTTGGGAACTCTGGTATACAGTGGCTCCCAAAAGTCTTCGTACACCTACGACTTTCAACGAAATAGGCCCCAATCCATTGGTTAGAATTAATATTTCGGAATAGGTATTTAATTTTAAGATCTATGATCAACTTTTAACAAAACTACATGAAAAGTTTTTAAAAAATATTAAAACTTAATTTTTTAAAAATCAAAAACCAAAAAGTGCCGGAAATTTTATCTCACAAAAGTCTTCGTACACTTTATAAAATGTCTATATATTGTTGAATAATCTAACTTTTAATTAAGTTATTGATTAGTAGAATATCACATAGTATTCATAACACCTTTTAAACGTCTGGGAATAGATTTCATTCTTTTTCTTTCTTTCTTTTTTTTTTTTTTTTTTTTTGCGTAATTTTTGAGTAAGTGTTCAACCACACTTCGAGTCTCACTGTTTCTAGCTCTAATTTCGTCTTAAAGCCCTATTTTCGTAATCTAGCCTCCAGATATCTCTAAATACGTTACATTAAGTTAAAATCTGGAGATTGAGGGGGTATTTTCTAAACTTAAGGACAATTTTCGAGGCACTAGACGCAAACGTTGAAAACCGTGTGCTTCTAATCGTTATCTTGATTAAAAACAAAGTTGTTTCCAATAACCAAATTTTTGGCTAAGAGTTCAAAATTGGTTTTTAAAATATTTAAAGGAACAGCATGATTCATTATTCCATCAAAAAATTACAAACTACCAAATCCTGATGTTGATATGCACCCTCACACTAGAACACCTACACCGTCCTGATTAACTGATCCAAATAAGTTCTTAAGATTAAGTTCCTAATTTTTTCTTCCACTTACAGTTATACAACAATTTAACCAAAAATGTTGAATTAATGCTTATCTATAAGTAAGACATGATTCTAAAACGATTTTACTTATTTATCATTGATTTTGCGACGAAAAGCGTAAGCTTTCTGTTTTACGCACGACCAAGAAAATTTCTGCGGGAAGAGGTCCCATTTATTCCAGCTATTCAGAGAACTTGGCGAGCAATTTTAGGTGAAAATTAAATGTAAAATGTTTCATTTAACTCTGCAGAAACTTTTACAGCACTCAAATGTGTATTTTTCATAATTTTTTTAACTTTAAATCTCCGATCACGTTTTGACAACTTTGCCGGTTGACCTTTTCTTACCTTGTTTTCGGTCCGATTCCTTTCTTTAAAGCTTTTTATCAAGCACTTTACTATAGAAACAAATAAATTAACTAATTTGGAGACATTTCAAACCAATTTACCATTACTGTGTGAAAAAAAATTCAAATTTTGAATGGTGTTTGCGGTTTTTTACGAATACCAACCTTTTTACAGTAATAAGCACAATATTAAGGAATAAATAAACAAAAAATTAAAGCCAAATGACTTATAAGGGTCAACACAATGCAAAAATATTAATAAAACGACTCATGATAATTTTAATCATGAATTTATTCGAAAATATTCGAGTGTACGATGACTTTTGTGGCGTATTATTTCTCTGTCTCTTCGTTTTCTGACCCATTTCATAAAGAAGATTCGTCAATATTTTGAAAAAAACATTGGGTTGTATTTAGAATGACATAGGAATGATGTGAAAAAATATTGGACTTCATATTCGAATTCAGTTTCGAGTTATTTCGGTTTTACTAAAAAATTTCAAAGTGTACGAACATTTTTGGGAGTCACTGTATGTTATTGTTAAGGACCAAAATCTGTTGAATGTGGATATTCGCAGTGAATGTCAACAATCGTAGAGTAAATACATCGGCAATAGACTGAATATTTAGTCTCATTTCGGTCTTTCACGGTAACACTACACCGACAATGGGGTTGTTTCTTTTAGTCAAAAGTACTACTTTTAGTCACTGAAATTGATGGAATAAACAAAAAACATGGAGACAGAACAAAACTTTTATTTTCCCAACAGGTTTTTTTTTAATTAATTTTTTTTAAATATCCGATTTTAGAAATAGGGCGTGATCTTTATGACGTCACAAGTGATGCACTCTAACGCGCTACTCCATTGGTGCACTAAATATTTCCGCTTTGCTGTCAATCGCGTTACCAGGTTATGATAATTTGCGCTGTGCGCTAATGGCATCAGTGAATGGCATTTCATCACTTGTGATGTCATGTGCAGAAGCTTGAAAAATGAATTTCAATCTGCGCAGTAATTGAAATAATTGTTAAAAAGTATTAAACTTTGTCAAATTATTTAAAAAATGGTCAAATCCTATGTTTTTAAGCATGCTCTTCCAGAAAAAAAAAACTTTTAAAATTTTGGAACCGACCCCATTGTCGTACAGCTCAATAGAAGAAAAGGGTGAAAGAAAATCAATATTGGAGAAAATTAAGGTTTTAAGTTACGCTAAATTTGATTCTTTATACTTAAAAACTCAAATTCTACGTCTCTTTACACGAAATATTTATGATATGATATGATGACTGGTTGTTTTGTGTATTTTTGCAGTTGGAACTAGTAATGTACAAGTTAATTCGAAATTTGTTTCTTGTGAATTGGGACATTTTAATGATGTGGCAGTATTGATCATACCATTTATACGCCAAGACGCACCAGTTGTTTATTCTAACTTTGCGCCAGTATTGTGACAAGAAGAGTATTAAAAATATAGATTTTAAAGCAATTTTTGTTTTATTTTTCAAAATTTTTGATGTAACATTACTGCTTCCGATGAGCGGTATATAGAAACAAAGTCATTTTCAACTGAAGGTTTTTTCCGTCGTGGAAATTGTTCAAAAATAGCTTGGAGGTTTATAAAATGACTCACATTGTAATAATTCAATTAGAAGCCATGACGAACTGTAATGAAGGGCGGATGAAATTATAGCCGATTTTAAATGATACATAAATGAGCAGACAGGTTTGGGATGTGATGATTAGCGATGTTTTGCCAAAAACAGCTTAGACATTCCACTTAAATTCATTATTTGATATGTCATTTTCAATTTCTGAATGAAGGATAATCAATGAGTAATTAGGCGTTTTCTCTACCTTGATCGCCAGAATTCTCGAACTAATATCAGTTAATCGATGATTCATTAAGCGCTCGATTATCCGGGGAATAAATCAAGAGTTTTCCGAACTTTAATTTTTGTGAGAGCGGAAATTCTCAATTTTACGAATGGAACCCCAAATTTTGCCACGTGATAATATTTGGGCATACACACATAAGTAAATCTATCATCACCTTTCTTCCCCTCCCCCCCTACTGCCTCATAAACTCTAGAAGAAAAGAAAACTGGTTCTTTACATTTTACAAAAATATCATAAACTTAGAACACGCACCCCCCCCCCCCAAAAAAAAAAAAATGAATTTTCTTATCAAAAGCTTTTACTGGCTCTTTCACATCGATGGCATAAGAACTATTCCATGATGCCATCTTCTAAGATGCTTAGCAAAAAATTGAAGAGTGTTTACAAAAGCTACATTTTTAATAAAACTGTTGGCGCCTGCTTTGCAAAAAGTACACTGTTATTTTCATTTGCCTTTTCTTCTATGGAATGCGGGTGGACTTTTTTCGATTTCCCAAAGTTGTCTTAAGCAGGTAACTGCGACAATAAGGAGGAAGGCGAAAAGAATCCACTGCATTTGTATTATTCAAACGTATGACAAACCAAGACTCATAAATCAAAGAAAAGCTGATAGTCTCCACACAAAAAAAGATTAATGAATCCGAAAGAACTGATGCAGAGAAGGCCTAAAACCTATTGTACATTCCGCCTCCGCCTACGTTAGCAGACGATTTCACTTTCGGCTTCATTGGGCAGTAATGTGCGTAATACTTGCACCACTTCAACTTTCACTTTATATTTAAGACAGGATGCGTTCCACAACAATGACTTAAGCACCTAAGGAAATCCACATTTGAGCTCAGCTGTCACTCAAAGTGGATTAAGATAAAGAAATAATTTGCACAAAGGATTAATATATAACGTTACCGTTAAGAAACAAAGTTTTATTTGTGTAATAGCGCATAATGTTGTGCAAAAAGTCTTCCTATTTCGGCAAGAAAGATAAGTATAGTTATACAAAAATAATTTCTGGTTTTAGAGAAAATTGGAGACAGATCGCAAGTTTGACGCAATCCTGAATGAAAACAATTTTTTACTAGCATAAAAAGACAGATTTTTTAAAAAACTTATTTTTAAATAATCAGTAATTTGATCATGCCTTTTACTGTCACACAAAATTTTACATTACCAATATCATGATCATAATGGAGATATTTGAGCACTGTTTTCCTTTCGTCGAACTTCTCCTTATTATAATAAGGATTTGTAGGGTCTCTGACGCTACTTCGGGATTGTTGTCACTGTTCTACTGGATCTTTTAACTATACTTCTCATTTATTCAGGAGAAGATGAGGTAATTTTTGTCTCTTTCGTTTAGGATTGAGTGCTGAACATGAGTCACTTTACATCGCATTTATTTTCGAGATGCCCGCGCAAAGCCCGGTGACTTAGTGTACACTCTTCAAGGTAACCTAGTTGAACCCTAATGGGTTCGTTTCCAAAATTTTAAAAGTATTTTTTTCTGAAAGCGCATGCTTAAAAACATAGGATCTGACCATTTTTTGATAAATTTGTTTACGTTTAATATTTTTAAAAAATTACTTCAATCGGAGCGCTTTCATTGTTTACGGCTTCTGAATGAAATGCCATTCAGTGTTGCCATTCACAGTGCAAAATATTTGATTCGCATCTTTACTCACGTATATTGGCAACGATGTGGTTGGTAGCAAGCGTGGAGCGCGATTTTAATTCACTGTTGGTTATCATAACGTGGAAACGTAGTAGAAAGATGCGGCCAAGTGCATCATTTGTGACGTCGTCAAGACCGCGCCTTGTTTGAAAAATTGGACATTTTAAAAAATTAATTTAAATACAATGTTGGGAAAATGAAAATATTTTCTCGGTCCATGTTATTTTTTTGCTCATTCTATCCATTTCAATGACTAAAAGTAGTACTTTTGGCTGAAGGAAACCATCCCATTATGAGTAAGATTGAATGTCTTTTTAATGGCTGTTAAAGTTTGTACTTTAAAACTACCGAAAATCCTCAAACCACATATATAATACAGTGGTAGTTTTCAACATAAATCATAAACATACATCAGAAACCCAAAGGGGGGCATCCCCTTTTAATTCCATCAAGGGATTATTAGGGACCAGATTGGTCTCCTAAATCTGACTAATAAAAATGAACTCCAGCTGAAGTAAAATATATTATAAATTAATGAACGCACGCAGTAACAAATTAATTACAAGTCAATGAAATTGCAACAAAATAATAATTGCGCGCATAGCGTCATGTAAATATCAAATTATTTGGATCAAGGCATATGCTTTTTAAAAAATAGAAATAATTTCTAAGACTGAAATATTTGATATCCAGATCTTGCTGTGGACAGATTCAAATCAACATGATAAGTAAATAATAGTTGAGTAATAAGTCATTTGAGATGGTTTTTATAACTATTATTATTTTTATTTTGAATAACCATTTTAGGAGTTTTGATCTTCATACTATACCAAAAGCTGTTAACAACGCTAGCAAAATAGGAATGGAGCAATGAAAAATAGAGAAATTGTGGATCGATCAAAGTTATCCTGAACTACTGTTAGCATTTCCTCGAGAATTTTAAATTTTTATCTTAACCTAGCATCTAAACTTTTTCAGATAAACCAAACTAAACTCATCGGATAAAACTTGTGAAGTCCTTTTTATTCCTCTGAAATAGAGTATTTGATTTTTTACACTTTGGGGGACCGTTAGAGATTACCGTTTTTGGGGAGGAATCCCTTTATCAAACTGCAGAAAAGAATGGATATCAGAGCTATATCCCATTAAAATTTTCAAAATTATTTTTGCATCTCCATTACATCACAATAAAAACATCTTGATAAGATAATGAATAGTATGGTTTGTTTGTTTGTTCTTTATGAAAGATATTAGATGGCTAATAAACTCAACAATATTTCAAGTTATAACAAATTAGTAAAAAGAAAACAAACTTTTTTAGCGACATTTAAAAAAAAAACAGTAGAACTTCCTTAATCCGGATAAACGTAGATCCAAGTCATCCGAATTAATGAAAATACAGATTTAAAAAAAAAAAAAAAAACTATAGATCGATCTTCTAGCTATTATACAAAGTAATTTTTTTTCTTTTTTTTTTTTAATTAAAGACATTGAAATATAATACTGCATAAGGGAAAATTACGAAAATACATTTAAAAAATATAAAATTTGGCCTAAAAATACATTTGTGCTAATTGACCTTTTATTTACGCAGTATGTGCATCTAAATGGCTGTACGAATTAAGCGAAGTCTGGTTTAATAGGAACTGGATTAATGAATCTTTACTGCATTTTTTTACAAGCAAACCACCTTTAAGAATTCAATGTTTCATAAAAAATAAAATTTTACTAAATTTTGGGCAATTTAATTTAGCAAATAGTGATCACTTGCGGAACCCCTGTCATAGTTTTAGGGAACCCTAGAGTTTCGTGTAACTTCGGTTGAAGACCTCTGCTTTACTTTCCATTTCTAAAAAAGGACATCATTTCTACCCTTTCATACATTTTCGAACAAAAGAAAAATTTGCATCGAATTTCAGAACAGTATTTGGCACAAAGAAATTCATTAAGCAGAACTTCATCTATGCAACATTTCCACGCCTCCTAATTCTAGACGTTATTGGGAAATTAGCCGTTATTCATCAAAAAGTTACAAAACTTCAACACTCTTCTAAACACCAAGAATAAACTTTCCCCACTCAAGAATAGAACACTCGAATTTCATCCACACGTTCCACTGGCCGAACTCTCTATCATTAACGCTCGAAATGTATTAAAGGATGTACGAGAGCGATGAAGGTTTGGCTTTGAAAAGTTCTACGGAAGATCGGACATGCGTAAAAAGAACGATGCCATTTGCTGGAACTAAAAACTCGGTGCAGATGTCATTTTTTTCTCTATTCCTTTTTATGCCCATTTATTTATACTTTCACCGATATATTTTTTTTTTCCTTCCTCGTTAGGGAGTTGAAAGAAAGATCATTAAAGCAACGGCTAAAATTACATATCCAGGATAAAGTTGCAAAATTTCTAACTGTGCACATTCAGTTTAGGTTGTTACACCGAGCTTTAAAAAGTATTCTACCTAAGTATTAGCCTACTTTCTCAGAATAAGCAAATCAATAAAATCGGGTTAAATGTTTAAAAGTTAAAAGTTACTTTATACAAGCTCATGTTTGTTATTCTTGGAATTTTCTTTTGAAGTAGCATTTTTCAATAAATAAATAAATAAGTTAAGTAAAAAAGAAACAGGGAAATTTCATTTTCATTTGAAGTTCACGTTGTCTGGCTTTTTAACCTATACAATAAGTTATATTCGTTCTAGAGATGCGGTCTCTGAAAAAAGTTTTAGCTAAAGAGACAGCTGTTTTGAGACGTGTGCAAAAATAACCAAGTGCAGAGTCTGTCTTGATACGTTGGTACAAAACTTATGAAGTTGAAAAAATCTTGAATGAGGGAAAAGTTCATTATGTCATAGAGAAAACACGTTACAACATTAATTTTTTATTCTAGTTTATGTTCATTTAATAATTTTAGTTCACTTTATCCACTGCTTATTGACATTTGATTTGCCTAGAAGCAAAATGGTGCGAATGCCAAAAAAAAAAAAAAAATCTTGGTTAAGATAACTAGTACTAGTAGCAGAAGAAACTCTCTTCTGTTTTTAAACAAGATATGGAACTAATAGCCCTGGTTGGTACTGTCTGACCATGTATTACATGGAAAGGCTAATATCCGGTTTGTAGGCGGAAATGGACGTATCTATTAGTTTATATAGGGCTATTAGTTGGTTTGTTTTAGATGTGCACTTTTACTTCTCTATTATTTAGCTTTAGTTTTGTAAAAATGAAAATTTGCTCACAGCAGCATATTTTAAATCTAAAGTATATTCGATCCAAATTCTTACGGCAAAAATTAATTGATTTATTTTTTCACAACAAAGTTTTGAGTCTACCATTTTGCTTTTACGTTCCTGAACGAAATGAAAATATTTTATTTTATTTATTTATTTTTTGTTTCCATGGTAACTATTTTTGTTTCCCCTATTTATTTTTGAGAATGCAATAAATGAATAAGGCACTAGTGACATTATAAAACGCATACATAAAAATCCCATCGGTATTTTTTCTTCTCCCCTGCTAGATTCATTCAGACGGAATCGTCTTTACATGGCAGATTGCCGAATTACATACAATCCGTGGTCAAACAGTACTGCTATACAGCATGATGTAGAAAAACTTTTCAACGAAAGCCTTCCTATGGTTGTGGCAGTCATAATCATGTGATTAGGATCTGCGTAGGTTTACCCCAACTATAAAGTTTGAAATTTGCAAGAATTTTATTCAAGACTTTAAAAAGTCCACTTGAACCCCTTTGCTTCTTACTGCCTCATTTGTTAGAAATTAGTTTCGGGAAATACGTCCAATCGATGCAAATGGGCCGAATCCAAAAATATAGGTGCAAAATTTCTGTCTCTGCTTTAGAAATTTAAATCGATCTTCACTTCCTCAAAGTCGAAAATAGATCGAATTAAGTGCAAACCAAACAGCAGTAATGTGCCCAGGTCGCGCACAAAAATAACAGCTGACAGAAAACGGATCTATAAAGCATCCATTAATTTATTTGGGTTGTACGAAAAAGAGAGAGAGAGAGAAATTATTTCTAATCAGAGATTCCAGTCTTCGAAAATTTCACTAAAACCTGATTTCAAGACTTCGTTTTCGTAAGTGAAAGTGTGTCAAGGAAAAGGCAGAGGGATCGAGTATTACCTCAAGATACACCAGACAGATACGAAACAAAGCAAAAAATCGTTTGGGAAGGTGGAATGGGGTCGGGAGTGACTACCACAAGGAAAGTTGCACACCTATAATTAAACAAAATACATGATTCGAATTCATTACGCTGCTCACTTCGTAGGTGGACCACTTGATTTGCAACTAGATTACGAAAGGATTCTTTGCCAGAAATTAAATTTCTTTTTCCACGAAATACTTCAATGAATGAGACTATGTAATAAGAGTTTTCAAAGAAAATTACATACTTAGGTACAGATAGTGCTGACGCAATATTGAGATCGATAATTTGCAATTAGTGATCGCAATACCGGTATACCGAATACCACAATTTCGAGCTATTTTGCCAAGTTTGTAATACCGGTGCTTACCGATGGAAAATAATAAATATCTTTTAGTTAAAGAGTTTTCCATTTAATTTACCAAATGTCTACTGTTATTTCAAATATGCATTTTTTTTCGATGGGACAGGACTAATTCAATGCTTCCTTCTAAGTTTAGTTTGGTTACTGTCTTTGCGATTTGAAAATAAATCTAATTTAAAAATAAATCTAATGTAGAGATTCATGTAAAAAAAAAAAAAAATCATTACCCATTTAAGCCTGATTCCTCGAAACAACGGTAAAGTGTAAAGTGTATCCCAAGACACTTGCTAAAACTTTTCACGATGTACACTCAATCATATTCGTAAGATATTTATTTTACTTGCTTCATAAATGTAAATTTATAACAAACAAAAATATTATTATTTGCTTTCGATAAAAGTTATCATGCAACATTTTGAAGTGTCCTTTCAGTACCCTTAAGCAATACTATCAGCTGGTTCACAGTCGCTTCAAATAGCAATTTTGAGTTAGTTTATAAGCATTATCTATAAAAAGCTAAAATACCAAACCCAAATAAGCACAGTACTTTGCGTACATTACTATTTCAAATAAAACAGCAACTTGTTATACAACGTCTCAGAATAGCGCTGGTGCACCGTGGTGCCCATCATGTTCTCCGGATTTAAAAACTTCAATACCTTATATTCTTCCATTCGCTCTTCCATTTTTTAGGAACTCCAAAACTCATGACCATCATTTATGGCAGGGCCCCTTTCCAGATCATGCTGCGGGCCCAGTTTCAGTTTGCCCATGTTTATTAAAGTCCAAAACTGGAGAATGTCGACTTTCGAAACATTCACCGTAGCATATACAGGCAACTCTCGGTAACTCGAAGTTTCAAAATACCGGCTAAAACGTTCGAGTTATTGGTAGTTCGGGTTATGGGAAGTTTCCACAACAGTAAGAGTTTGGGATCCGATGAAAACTTCGAGATAAAGGAATATTTGAGTTATAAACTTCGACTTATCGAGACTCGACTGTTTATGTATAGAAATAAGTTTTGATCTCGATTTTTTCATCCAGGGCCTCTTCTCCGACTGAGCCACATTGTTGTGGTACCATCCAGCCTCATCTAGGGGGCAGTTCCAAAAGTAGCCCTGTATAGTAGCCTCTGTTACTTTCAGAGGTAACCAGTTCTGCTTTAAACGCATCTAGCGGAAAGAAAAGTGGCATCAATTCCATCCAATAACTACTTTGAAAATTCCTTTCCACGAGCTCTTTATCCCAAAAGGAAACAAAACTAATTACACGACAAACAAAACAAAAGAAAGTATGAATCCAAAATATTACCATTGGCGAATAAATGCATTCTTAATTTTAAATACAAATTTCATACAATAGCGCTAAACAAACAATATCTTGGTGAAATAAAGCGCATTCCAAAGAACAAAGCTTATGTAAAACCAATTGATAAAGGTGAATCCATAAGCCTCCGTGATTTATAGAAGATTTACATTGCCTCGCGCATGCGCGTTCTGGAATGCTCAAGTCTTCCATGTTCATACTTCCTCGATTTCACAATGACTTTATGTAGGTCGTAATTGATTTATTTTTGAACAGGAATCTCTCTCCTTAAGACGACCACAATAGAAGACGTTTTTTTCCATATCAAACCGGGAATATTTTTTTCTTCTTGTAGCCATTTCGTGATTTTCGGACATATTACGCCAGATTCCAATGCTGAAGATTGGGCTTAGAATGTGATGTCTTTGACATATTTGCAACGCGGGATTTTGTGTCATCCAGAGTAAGAAATCATTGTCTTATAAGAAAACAAATAACATAGAACGTTTTCTCCACATTTTTCATTTTTTTTTTTTTTTTTTTGTAGGGGGGATCCGTTGAGTTTTAGTGAAAAAAACAAACGAATGATAACGTCAACTGTAAGTAAATTAATAGAAAAAAGTAACGAAAATTATGATTTCAGTTCATTATCTTGTTTGAAAAATAATTATTTTAAAAACAATTTAATAAACTTCAGTTTTAGCAAGCGTTGAAAGAAAGACAAATCAGTATGGGAATGTGGGGTAAAATGAAATAGCGGGACAAAGTGAAATGGCAAAATAATTTCAGTTTTCAGGGTCACCTATCTAGCGATGTTTTAGGTCTTTTGTTAACACTTTTTTAACTCCTTTCCATCCTAGTTTACGTTTTATATTTATCAATTTATTATCGTCTGCAGTGATTATATTTCTTTGTGGTAATAAATTAAAATATCGATTGTGCTATCTTTTGTTTTTGCTAATGGCTACTACAAAATAAATTAGATAGAAAGTGTTTGCAAGTTTCCAATGCACCCCGATTCCACACACTTACCAAAAAGTACCCCACATACGTTTGTTTAGGGAGAAAAAATTATCTTTAATACTAAGAGCAAAAAGAAGAAAAAAAAACTCATTTTCAATGTACTCCCATTCCACACACTAACCCTAAATTATCCCACGTATGTTTGTTTTATGGAAAAACTTTCTCTTCAGCACCAAGAGTAAAACTAATTGCAAGTTACCAGCTCAGCACAATTTCTTCAATCTTCAACAGCACCAAATCAAAACCAGATTCGAAAAATTACTTTTTTGCCAAATCTTTCACCAATATGGCAACATGTTGCCAAGTTAGCGAAAAAATTTGGCGACCAAAAGTGGTCGCCAACTGATAACATCACTTTAGGCTGCATTGAAAATAACACCAATTTTCCCCAAAAAGGCGTAAAAGAGCTCTTTGGAACATCCGAATGCAACCAAGGGAGATTGTACAGTTAGAGCCCACTCAGAGTCTACATACAAAATTCAACCTTCTACGGCATATCGTTTTTGAGTTATGCTAGGTATATACATACACACGTACAAACGTACATACAGACGTCACGAGAAAACTTGTGATAATTAACTCGGGGATCGTTCTTAGGTGCAGATGGGCCAAAAAAGTTTTCAACATTCAATCGGGAGTGAGTAAAATAAAAGTTTATGCCGACACTTGACGGAAATATTTCTTTTGATTACAATACCTTTATTATGTAAAAGGAACTAATGATCTCAGTTTCCAGTGTACCCATATTCCACGCACTTATCCAAATTTTTCTCCATTTTCGATTGTTTGTGGAAACACTTTTCAACCCCAAGACTAAAAATAACTACAAGTTTCCAATTCATCCTCATTTCACCCGAATCTTTCAACTTGCCCAAAATTCTCCCACGTACGTTTGTTTATGGAGAAACTTTCTCTTCAACACCAAAAGTAAAAAACACGATCCCTTAGAAACACCCATCAAACATCCAATCCGAGACATATTGTTCACGCACCGCAGCATCTTATTTGAAAACATCCCAATCTGAAGAACTTTTCCAAGATACTCCACCCCGCCTTTTACAAATGGGTGCGTTTTTTTCAACCCTACTTAAGCCTCAAATCACGTGGGTGGGAAAATCAGTGGGGTGTGAGTGTTTTAGAGGTGGAGAAACCACGATTCAGTAACAACAAAAGTTTGAGCTTGAGTGATTGCGTAGGAATAAGATTTCTCTTTCGTAAAATGCGAAAATAAACTCCACTGTGATGAGTTAAGTGCGTCTATTGAATCTAAACGAAATAGAGAATCAAAGATCCGATAAATAAATAGAAGATTTTTAGTTAGACGACTCTCGTCTTACGTGTTGAATGGTGTCAGACAGATTCAGTTCAACTGGACATATTTATCATTACTCAGCATGAAATTTTAGCCGCAAACTTTAGTCATTTCAATAAGGAATCAACAGAAACACATTTGAAGTAATTCTTTTCATTCAACTTGTTCTGAGAATCTTTTTTATCAATAATTAAATTTTTAAACGTTAATCTTTAATAGAACAGGACAAGATTATAATTTTCATCAGTAAAACGATTAACAAATTCAAGTATGTCGCCATTAAAGAAATTACAGCTGAAATAAAGCATAAATTTTAAACAATCAATCTAATGGACGATAAATAAGTATTAATTGGCTCCTACTAATTCATGTATTTATTTGCAATTCGAATAAGTTATTGAAGGAGCTGCAATCTCTGGCTAATGGCGACTGAAAGAGGTAAAACAAAAAAATGCTGTAATTTATAACCTGCTTTTAAGCTTACTGAATGACAGTAATATTTCATCGTGCTCATGAGGAGAGGAGAGAGGGGGCTTCTTTTCTATTCTTTCAAAATCGCATTACACCACAAACTGTCTGAAACCTCTTTTTCACCACAAAAGAAAAACGTGGAATGCAATCAAGTAAGAAAAACAACGTTAAAAAAAGCACAAATTTGCCAATTACAGCAGACACGTGTTTCGGCGATACAGGGAACGCCTTTTTCAATGCAAAAAGTAATGAGCATATGGATAACGTTTAACCTCTTTCTGTAGTTTCTTAAATCACCACAAGGCAGCGTATTCAAACTCTAGAAGTGCAATCCTGTCTGATTGTCCAAATTTTAATCATACTCGTTTCAAATTTTTCAATCAGTTCCATCCATCTTTGAAGGAACTGCTAGGGGACTTTCCTCATCTTAGATTATTCCCTTCCCTACAGAAGATTGACTTTATGTATTTAATTTAGTGCTTGTCCCTATCTCCTTGTTTTTATCTTTTCATTGCTTTGTTGTTAACATTTTTTATATTATTCAAAAATGTTTCTCAGATTTTCCTTTCGACTCGTCACTCAAAATTTAAAACTTCGTTAATGTGTTCATTTTGGCTTATTTCCCAAAATTCTAGAAGTTTTATGTCCTTTTGCTCCTTAATAAAAATTAGTTTTTTGGTTCTTCTTTCCATTATTCAACAATCGTTTCGCGCCGTATAACCTACTAAAGCTCTTGCGCCAAATCAAACCAACCAACTAGAATTGCGAATTGGCTGTAACAAAAGGATTTAAATACAGTAGATGGATTTCCCGTACGAAAATTCAGATAATTGGACAAGTAACTTCATGGATGCTGTTTCAAAAAGGTTAAAATATATTTTTTGATGCAGCAACAGCGTGTTTTGATCAAACTTGGAATCAAATTAAAAAAAAAGAAAAAATTGTATGCGACTGATTTTTTTTTCACACTTAATACAGGTTGTTAGAATTATATTGTCCTGGACGTGATTTTCTCCCTTCTTCTCTGTCTTCATTCTCCTATACTCTGCATCAGCTTTTGTTACATTTTTGGAGATTTAAAGTTATGGAAACAACGGCAGACGCAAAGTCGGTCAAATAATTAGATCAATTTTGATTAAATTGTTCCAGAATCCTACAGATTTATTTTCATTAAGTGAAAACTATTAACACAAGCAACTCATTAATGAAGTCAAATTGAAATTTAACATCGCATAAATATCCCCTTCTTATTACCTTTTATTAATACTGAAAAATAATAAAAACTTTTAATTAATTTACGACAATTGAAATCAAACTGACGTAAAATGCAAAATATATGAACCGTTTTTAGGTGTGAGATCAAAACAATAAATACCAGCATTTGAGTCTCGTAAAACGTGTTACATGTAGGGGAAAAGGCGGGCCGTGTAAACACGGGGCACAATTGAACATGTTATGACTTAGATCACTTCAAGCAAAAAATCTTTAAAACTTCTCAAATAAGGACAGTACCAGTTGTATCTCTTGGACAAACATTTAGAGTAATGAACCATTTTGTGTTTCTGAGTTGGCAACTTCTTTGTTCTAGCAGGTGTTGAAAAACTTTTATCACTGTCTTCTTCACGTGATTCCCTTTTTAAAGCTAACTGCTAATCTAAATCAAAGTATTACGAACCATTCTATGAACATTCAAGTAAATTTATGACAATGTTTGGATTTTTTTATTTAATTTAAAAAATCTTTATTTTTGCGAATTAGCTCTAAAGTAGACGATGGGGCACTTGTGAACACAACATCTAGGTGCACAAGTGAACAGTTCCAACACCCGCTCTCCGTAATATTGTTATTAGTGTAGGATATTGTAAATATTAAAAAAATGTGTAAATATTTAAAATAATTATTTTCCTATATTGTAAGTTTATTGTTAATTGTTGTTAATATTATTAAATATTTATTTACTTATGTTCATAATTTTAGTTTTTTAATACTTTTTTTGATACCAAAATAATTGATCAATAGTTTAAGTGCTATATAATACTTACAGGAAATAATAAGACACAAAATATTTTCATTTAATAAGAAAATGAAGTTCAAAATCATTTTAAAATACTTTATACACCAGTGTATGAAGCTTAAAAGCAAAAAATATACAGTGCCGGCAAAAAAAAAATATTTACATTTGGTTGGTAATTAAAAACCTTACATTAAACTTCTAGTCATGATTTTATTGGTATGCCCCCTAGTGATTTTTCAGAATACCGAATATTTCGTCTAGGTTGTGGATTCATTTTTCAGCTGCTGCTTTTACAATTGTTCAACTAGAATCAGAATTTCCACATAGGCTATTTTTAATAAACATTTATATTTCGTGCTAAGCTTTAGATAAAGAAAACCTACCTCAGTAGAAAGAACACCAACTAAGAAAAAATGTCGGAGAACAATAATAGCTAAATTATTTTCAAAACAGTAGCATTTAAAATTAGCATACTCCATTGTAATTTATTGTAGAAAACAATAAAAGAAAATTAGGAACCTTATGACTAAGGCAATTTATCGATGCAATGAGTTGCATCAAAGCAAAATTCATCGCGACTCCATCAAGTCCTCTCAGGTGCAACCAAAAAGACCGAAATACATGCTTTAAAAAGAGGAGAACCAGTCACGCGTGTTAACACATAATAATCTGTTATTTTAGAACATGGCAATCATATCTGAAACAAATACTTTATTATTGATCTGTGTAGCGATAAAATTGAACGGTTTGTTTAGAGATGGCAGAACTGAGAATGATTTTTCTGTAACAATCATGTATAATCGTATGTAGCTAAATCCGATTTTGAGGTAAAGGTAATTTTCGACTTTAGAACAAATTTGAGTGTTGCATATACGTATTTTCCTTATTACAAGAACATAAAACATAGCTTTTATTGCATTTAGTATTTTTGTTTGTCTTTCTTCGAAAATAGTTTGCAATCATGGCAGCTAATTACGAAGCTATGATCGAGCACAGAAAATAAAGCCTTTAAGCACAGTGCCCATTTCAGTCAAATTTTTTAGTCCACCCTTTTAAGTGCTATCCCGGCAAAGCCTTGCGGTACCGTTTGGTGCCAGCAATGATTGCACTACAAACATCTCTTTTCCCTTAAAAACGTAAAATTACGAGTTTTTTGCTAGCACATGGAGCTACAGGATGACTTAAAGAAGTTAAAAAAAAAAAAAAAAAATCACGCTTTGCCGGATAAAGGTGAAAGAGGTAAATAGAAGCTTTAGATTAATGTTTGAGGACACTAGATAATATGAAAAAAAAACTTATCCCCAAAACGAATTTTTAATTTTTTAGCAGTTGTAAGTTAAAACTGAAACAACAATTAAATACAAATTGTAAATTATTTCATTTGCACAAGTTATATACAGTACTAGCAAATGAAATTAAATGTTGTTGGTACACATTTTGAACTAAAATTTTATATACGTGCTTCAAAGCCACCAGGTATTCCTTCTCTAGTGCAAGAATATAAAGACATACATTATATCAGTTATTGTATACTATTTCAGTCATACTATTTTCAACTTTATGCCTAACTACGCTATGGACTTGTTAATGCGTAATAGTGTTGTTTAGCAAACATTTTTATTTGCGTTAAAATATGTAGGGGAATGTGAGGCAAAGCGAAATACTTAATATGATTGAGCTTTGTCAAAATGAACAAATTGGAAATTTGTTTTGAAAATTAATGTACATAAAGAAAGAACATTGTATTTGATTATAAAACTTTTATTGAAACAGGGCAAAATCAAAGTAACGGACGTACCATTTGTAAGAAAAATACAACAATTCAAGATGTTTTCTAGCTTATTTATTGATTTGCTGGTTAAAATTTTGGCATCTTTAGATCAAGCCTAACATTTTCTTTCACCCCGTACAAGTTTTTGTCCAAATGCATAAAATAAATCTGAGAACTATACATTTTTGTGACTGGTAACGGACGTACTATTTTTGGACAAGACTTTCAATAGAAGGCTAGTGTTGATCAAAATTCTCTAATGAAGAATATCTAAATAAATATTAAAAGCATTACCAAGATAAATAATCAACTTTTTTTATTATTATTATTTTTTTAATCATAAAACCAAAAACATTCTAAATATACTTTTTTGTATAATCCTTTTATTATTTTTTTTTATTTTTGAAAATCAAATGATAGATGCTTTGAAAAAAACAAAAGTTTTATGTATTTAGAATATACAAATAATCTAAAACCATCTGAAAATGCCTAATTTCGGTAACCCGTTACCATTGATTTACCCAATTATTTTCATGAAATAATAATTATTTTTTAGGATGATGTTATTCAACTGAAACAAAAAGTAAGCCTACAATTTGGAAGTTTTCTGCTAAAAAATAAATTAATAGCATCATTTTAAACCAAAATTAGTAACGGACGTATCAAAGTAATTCAGAAAAATATTCATCAGCATTTTTGAGACATATTAAATCTATTGTTGAAAAACGTTTTGAATTATTCAGAACCTTTGAACAATATGCAAATAAAACAGGTGAAAAGAAAAAATATATTTGATATTTTCCTTTTTAAATACGTAGTCTAACTTATTACTCTTGCGTACTGCTGTTTCTAACCAATTGACAGATACCTAAACATGAACTTAAAACCAAAAATCTATTGCAAGTATAAGCATTACCAATGCATTTTCAAAAATCTGCAAGCTTTTCCCTTTAAAGTGAGGTATCATTCAAATTTTTAGGGCCCAATTTGAATTTTTGAGAAAAAATTTAATTTGAGATCATCTTGCCCTACAGTATTTTTTATTTTTGGCAGTAAATTTGCGATTTGAAAAAAAAGTGATGGGAAATTTTCACCTTTTTTTTATGGGGCAAAGTGAAAAATAAAATATTTTTCTTCTAAAATGTTTTCTATTCGATTGTAAAAGATATTTTTGATCAAATGAATCAGTAAATAAAAGTTAGAATGAATAAATGAAAACATAAGGAAACAGTTAGCACATAGCTAAAGAGATTAATTAATTAATTAATGCATGAGAAAAAATAAATGAGTATGTAAAAGAGTGAATGAATAAAAAATAATCCAAGGAACGAGTAAATAATCAAATTACTAAATGAAGGAACGCAAATGAATTTATTTACAAATGAATACTTAAGTGATTTAGTAAATGATTAAGCACCTAAAGGATATAAACTATTCACTTTTCCCAATCCACTTAGCACCGCATGTACTTGCCTAATTGTAAAGATTATTTAAAATTCAAATAAGCTTAAGTTAACTAACTGCACCGAATATTAGAAGGTCTCAATTAATGTTTGAAATGTTAATAAGAACTTAACCATTTTATAATAAGAAAAATAATTTTTGACTTGCCACAAAGTATAACAATATGAGAACCAATTTTTAAAAATTGCCTGTATCATCTTTTTTTACTATCTTTGGAGGTATTTTTTTCCTGACTGAAGTAGACGACTTGTGCTATTACATAGTTAAAATATTACCACATAGGTTGCGGTAAAAGCAGATTTAAAATTACACCATTTCACTTTGCCACGCTATTTAACTTTGCCCCACATTCCCCTACATAATTTAATTTTTACCGTGATTACTAAAAAAACTCAAAAAAACTTCAAACTAAAAATTTTACAAATATGCATGTATGTATACCGAGATGATTTTGGAAATCTGAAATAAGCCTAAAAAATTGAGTCAAGCATACTATATTCAAGTGTTGTGTTTTTTAAATAAAAATTGAAATTTAGTGGAAAAATAGGAAGAAAAAAAATAGCAATTTTTAAAACTTTACATTGGAATATTTTTTTTTCTTACATCAAAATGACAGATAGTCTAAATAATAAAAAATAGTATAGTACATACATCCCTGCGCATGTATAAAAGCTGGAGTAACTAAGAAACCTCAAATCCAAAAGATATTTTTAATTTCAAAATTATACCTCGCAATTTAACATGGTCTGTAAGTGAAGCAAAACGGTTAGTTGTTTCTTCTTTTATTCTTCCGGGGCCAAAACACGGATCTGTTCTGCTACCTTAAGCTTAACCTGCGTGACGTTTTGAAGAACTGAATTTGCATTTTCTTTGCATTATGCAGTGAGTTAATTAAAAGAAAGAAGTAATAATAGGAAAGCAGAAAAAATCTAGTGGTTTTTGAAAAAGTAAACTTAATCTTCATTCCGAAATGATTAATGGAATCTTATCAGAAACCGGATAGGAAAATAGTAGGAAATTCTCTAAATTAATTTGTCATGAAGTAAATTATAACATTAAGAAATATTAAGAAGAATGTTAAAAAATTTAATTTGTAAACAAATATTTTTAGAGATAAATACTGTAAAAGCACTTATTTTCACGAACCTCAATTTTAAAACAGTAAAAAGTCAATACTTTGAACCACCGTTTCTCAATCTTTTGTGAATCACGGGCTAGTAAAAATTTCAGAAAAAAAATCGTGAACCGGTGAGGGAGTATTTTTTCTTCTTTTTGCCATTACGTAAAGAGCTCCTTAAAAACCCCCATTTTTTGAAATGCCTCTAAAATCTGTTAAACGAAAAAGTGGAAGTTCTCCTTTTCAGGAAACGTAGTGCTCAGTAGTACTAATAAACTGTAAAAAAATTAAAATTTTTGAAATTAACATATTTGAGAAAAATCAAAAACATTATTTTAAACTTTTTTTTTCAAAAGACAGTGGAAAAAAAATCTAAAGCATATATTTTAAAATGTTGCATATGTTTTTTAAACAAGAAAAAATTCTTTTAAATGAAACAAATCGCAGCAAAATATGTTCTACCGTTCCTGAGATAATGTACTTTAAAGATTTTGACGAAAATCCTAAGCGAGAAATCATGACAGGACCGCCATCTTTCGGCGGCCTGTATCTCGGCCTAGGAATTTTTTTTGGGCAAAAAAAGAAAAAAAAAAAAAAACACTTTTTTTATTTTTTTTAATAAATTTTAACATATGTTAAAGTTAAAAAAATCCGAGACCATCATGTTACAGCCCTTGTTGAATTGACATGGATTCTACCATTAGAATATTATGTAAAGAGAAAAATTATAGTAAAAAAGAGCGTATGTAAATAAATTTATTACTATATTTTTAATTTAGTTTTATTTTATTAACTTATTCTTGAGTAAGGAAATGTTTAAGTGAACAAGTATGATTTATTTTTTAAATTTTATTTTGAAGATCGTCCCCACCGACCTGTGCCGGTCCGCCGGACCACTGGTTGAGAATCCCTACTGTAAACACATTCACTCTTTTAAAACTTTTCACTTGCTCTTAACTTTTAACTATTATTTTTTTTAATTCCTCAAGCATAAGCAAATAAAAAAAAATCAGAGTTATTAGAATTTTTTTTTTTTAATTTTACATGTAATGCAGGACAAAAAGAAAGATTATCCATTATTTTAGCTGGAAGCATTTAAAAATTATTTTCCGAAGAAGCTTCATAAATAAAGTTAATTCAATATGTAAGGGGAAAAAATTGTTCATCTCTCTATAGTTTCTCTGATTTCATTTTTTACTTAACATTGTGGTTAGTATCCGTTAATTTAGAAACTACCTGTGTTATTTTTATTTTTTACAAATCTGGCCTCTTCCCTTTAATTCAGGAATTCTCAAACTCTGGCGAGGTGGAGCAGCACTGGTTCTTAAAAGTTGACCGCTAATCAAAGCTCAAAATAAAGGTAAATATTCATTGCTTTTCAAATTGAAGATAATTCAAAAACCATTTTCTCAATGTATTTTTAGAAATTAATTAAAAAAGCGAATTTAAAACATATTTGACTCATTTTCAGTCTATTTAAGTAAAAGTCAAAATATAAGGAAATCAAAGAAACTATAAAGGGATGAACAAGTTTTTACCCCTACATATTGAATTAACTTCATATTTGAAGATTTTTTAGAATTTACTACGTTACGTTAAAATTTTACTTATCTGCGTTTTTTAAAAAAAATTCTTATTCAATAAAAAATATATAAAGATCACATGTTAAACAATGTTTGTGTTACTTTAATTTTGCACTTTTATTTTCTTTCTTTTTCATATTTTATTGCAACATTTATCAAAAATTTATTTATTTTTCCATATTAATTACAATAATTTATATCAAAGTATTACAGTATTCAAATCATAACAAAAGCCTTACAATTCAACTATGCAGCAATTCTTTAATAACGAGAAAAAATGTACGAAAAGAGAAAAAAAAATCCCTCGCCGGTCCGAGATATTCTTTCAGAAATTTAAGAAATTTCAACTTGGCCGCAGGTCAAAAAGGTTGAGAAAGCGGCTTCAGTTCTCATAATATAAAACGTTGTTAAAATATCTATCGGAAAAAAAACATCATTAAGTGCATTTCAGAATAAAATATTTTAGGAAAATTAATGCTGATTGAAATGTTGAGACATCAGTTGAGACAAACTGTCCATTTTTTTTAAAATTTTTTTTTTCTTTTTTCTAAATTTTCATCGCTCAAAATCTTTTGCCTGTTGCAAAATTGCCACAGTTTATCGTTATGAATACAAAAAGTTATGAGTTTTAACTGTGCTATATATATATATATATATATATATATATATATATATATATATATATATATATATATATATATATATATATATATATATATATATATATATATATATATATATATATATATATATATATATATATATATATATATATATATATATATATATTGATAATTTTATTTCTATTTATTTTCTCTCTTTTTTTGTTTGAATTAGATGTTTTCCAAAGCCAAAGTAAGAATTTAATTTTAAAATAATATTAACTTGCATGTAATCAATAAAAAATGTAAATGTGTATAACTTCTTGCGCATAACTACTAAGAATTATGTTTTTTTTAAATTATTATTATTATTATTAATAAAGGATATTATTCTGTTGGTAAAAATTAAAAATATAGATAAAGTAAAAATATAGTATGAAAATTATGTATCCTCTGTATCTGTACTGTCTTAGCACACGGAACATATATTAACAAGCGTTTACTCAGTTAAAAATATAAGTATTGTTTTAATCTGAATTTTATGCTTTATAATGTAAATATTACATTTAACGTGACAATTATCATTATTCTTACTTTTATTATTACTTGTATCACTGTTATTATTTCAGTTTTTCCTCTCTAAGCTATCAATTCTTCACCAATATTTATTGAAACACAATGATGATATATTTGCAATGTTTAAAGAATATTAGTAAACTTACATCACACTGAACCTTAAAATATTTCAGCATTTGAATTCTAAATAATATATATTTTTCAATTTGTATGTTTTTGTTATGAAAAATATTTTTTTGCTGGAAAAATCCAATAGAGAGCGAGAGAAAGAGAAAGAGAGAGAACAATAAAATTTTCATCGGAATTAGCTGTATCACCGTAAAAATGTTTTTAAAACATTAAAAAAAAATACTAGAAAGCTTTCATCACACTAAAATTGTTAACTATTTCAGCATTTGAGTCGTAAACAATATTTATAAAAAAATATTATGTTTTATTATGAAAAATTTTTTTTTCTGAAAAAAATCCATGAGAACGAAGGAGAGAGAGAAACATCTGTCTCCTCTTTATCTGTACTGAGTTTGCACACGGAACATACTTTAATTTGCATGTACTCTACAAAAAATATGAAGAATTTTGCTGTATGAAAATTACGAATTAGAATACGAATGATTGAATTTTTGTAATTATCATTACTTCTACACTTATTATTACTTGTACTACTATTACTTTAAAATTTTACTTCCTAAACGATCGATTTTTCACCGATATTTGTTGAAACATAATGATAATATTTTTGCCACGTTTAAAAATATTAAACGTTCACCACACAAAAATTATGAAGTAGTTCAGCATTTGAATTGCAAACGATATTTCTAATATAATATTCTGTTTTTGTTATGGAAGATATTTTTTATGTTGGAAAAATCTAATAGGAAGGGGGGACTATGTCCGCTATTTATTTGTTCTGAGATTGCATGCGAAAGCATTGAATAGCATGGAAAAATTAAAAGAACTATAGAGAAATAAAGAAAGGCGAAGGAGTTTTGAAATTAAATCTTAAACAATATTTCTAAAAACTATTATGTTTAAATTACGGAAAATACTTTTCAGTTGAAAAAACTCCAATGTAGAGAATAGAGAGAGAAAAAAAGTCTATATCTCCTATTTATCTATTCTGAGTTTGCAAACGGAAACATTACAGAACATGGAAAATAAAAGGAACTATAGAGAAATAAAAAAGGTGAAGAATTTCTGCAATTAAATCTTAAACGATATTTCAAAAACTATTATGTTTTAGTTACTGAAAGTATTTTTCTGTTGAAAAAAAATCAACATAAAAAATAGAGAAAACAAAATCTGTCTCCTATTTATCTGTTCTGAGTTTGCACGCGGAAAACTTAATGAGCATAGAAAAATAAAAAGAACAATAGAGAAATAAAAGGAGAAAAGAATTGCAACATTTAAATCTGAAACTATTGATTCCAAAAATGATTCTGTTTTTCGTATAAAACATATTTTTCTTCTGGAAGAAATCCATTACAGAAAAGGAGAGAGAGAAAAAAAATTCTGTTTTATTTTTATCTGTACCGAGTTGGTACTCGGAAGCATTAAAGAGCACAGAAGAATAAAAAGAGTAAGAATTTCAGCATTTAATTTTTAAACTAGATTTCTAAAAATTATTATGTTTTTTTTCCAATGAAAAATAGTTTTCTGCTTTAAAAAATCTAATAGGGGGATGGACAATCTGTCTCCTTTTAATCTGTACTGAGTTTTTACACGGAAGCATTAAAGATCATAGAAAAATTAAAAGAACAATAGAGATTTTTTTAAATCAATATTTAAATCTTTAAGTAATTTTTGAAATATATTATATTTTTGCTCTGAAAAATTAATTTCTTCTGGAAAAAATCCCTTAGAGTTAGGGAGAGAGAGAAAAAAAATCTGTGTCCCAGTTATTTTTTCTGAGTTTGCACGTAGAAACATAGTACAAAAATAGCACTGCATATACATTCTTTTTTTAAAAAATGGAAAAATAGAAAGAGTAAATAATTTCCGCATTGAAATCTTTTACAACACTTCTCAAAATTATTATGTTATAAATAACATTTTTTTGATGATAAAAATCCTATAGAGATAGGGAGAGGGAGGGTGGGTGAGAGAGAAAGAGAAAAAAAATGTGATTTTACTTTTATCTGTATTGACTTTGCATAAGGAAGCATTAAAAAAGATGGAAATAAAAAAGAACAATAGCAAAATAGAAAAATAAAGAGTCAAATTTTCAGCATTTAAATATTTGCAAGTTTTAATGTACGAAATATGAATGCTTCAATATTTCTAAAATACTGTGTTTTTGTTATAAAAAATATTTTTGGTGGAAAATATTCAATATAGAGAGAGGGAGCCAGTGTGAAAGAAATCTCTCTCATCTTTATCTGCATCGAGTTTGCACACGGAAGCATTGAACAATAGCAAAATAGAGAAACAAAAAGATTAAAAAAAATTAGTATTTACAATATTTCTTTAAAATATTACATTTCTGCCATGTGAAAAATATTTTTCTGCTGGAAAAAATCCACTAGCGAGAATGAGAAAACAGTCTGCTTCCTTATCTGTACTGAGTGCACACGAAAGCAATAAAAAGCACAGAAAAATAAAAAGAGCGACATTTTCCCTCGCACCCGGACATCAAAAACAGAACTAAATCCCCATCCTTCCTCAAATAAATATCGCAGAACATTATTGCATCCGATTGTGGATACCGGCGTGGAATATCAAACACGGGGGAGAGGGAAAAAAAATCTCACCTTTTTTCCTTCTCTTCACACGGTCAAAAAACGTTCCATTTTGGGTGTTGTGTATATTCCTTCATTTGTTATTGTATATTCCTCTTTCGCATCCAGCGGTTGCGAGTCGACTCCATGAGATGGAATTGACATTCGATGCCACGAAGCAAGCAGGTGGTTCCGCGCAGGCGCAGGGCCGCTCCGCTAGCGCTCTACCTGTACCTGGAAAATGGCGACGGCCAATCCGGGCTGCAGAGAGGATCTCTGACCTGCGAGAGGCGCGCCGTGACCGCATCACAATGGAAGATACTTTAATGGTTTTGTTTTATCGCCGGATTATATTATGTGTTAAAACGTTCTAGTTGAAAAATTATCGTTTGATTTTCGTCTTTTGCAGCCGGAAGAAATTCAAGAATTATGATTTCTTCATTTCATTTTAGAATTAGATAACACGCATTAATGATTTTTTCCCTTACACAATGTGGAATATTTTTTATTTATTTACTTTTTTAAAATTCCCCCCAAATGGGGAAAAAAGTAATTTTTACTTCAGAACTCAAAAACTGAAATTTTATTTTACTACTAAATTTATTTACAAAAAATTCGTTTCGCATGAACAAAATTTCTGAAAACAAAAATTTTAAATACATGCTCGATTTTTGCCTTTTGAAATTTGGAATTTTTTAGAAAATGATTTTTTGAGGCATGCCTTGATCACATTACAATGAAAAATACTTTAATGGTTTTGTTTTGTCGCCAGGTTACATTTTGTGTTTAAAAAGTAAAAGAAAAATCTCGCTTCGGAAGTAATTCGAGACTTATGATCCCTTCATTTCACTTCAGCAGTAGCTAATGATTTTTTTCCCTTAAATATTGCGGAATGTATTTTATATTATTAAAATTTTGCTCGTAGGTGTAACAAAATTTAATTTTTACTTTAAAGTTCGAAATTATCGTATGGGTTTAGTCTTTCGCAGCTGGAACAAATTCAATGCTCATGATCATTTCATTTCATTTCAGCATCAGCTAATAAGCATTTCATAAACAATTTGTATTTTTTTATCTTATTAAAATTTAATTCAAATTTAGAAAAAAATATTTTTTACTTTAGAGTTAGAGAATTAAAATTTTATCACACAATGACAATTATTCACGAATCTTTTCTTTAAATGCGAAAAAATTCCAAACAGAAGTATCGTTGACGTGCTTGATTTATGCCTGTTTGAACTAAAGGTTAATCCCTGGAAAAAAAGTGTTGAGAGTACGTCAAGAACAACCATGCAACAGCTGCAATGATATATATATATATATATATATATATATATACCAGAACTAAACGAGTCTACTTTCTGTACACCAACAACGACTTTTTAGCAAGTGATCAATTTTCTCTTAATTAATTAAGACTGCATTTTATGTTAAACATACCTTTTAACATTTGAAACTGATTTTAAAATGCAAAATATGCCTCTCTCATCTGATGAAATAGATACGTCAAAAAGAAATAAATGAACAAATAAAGTAGTAACACCTTTTATACCATACAACTCATATATATTTCTTTTTTTCATAAGAAAATCCTTTAACCCTCCCTTCTTTTATTTAAGAAGCTCATCAAAATCAATACTTTTATCAATTAAAAAAAATCGTTTGTAGCTCTATCTTCTGAGTAAAAATGAAGTTCCTCGGATTTTAGGTTTTTTTTTCTCCGTTTTGAATTAAAACACAATTTTTTGGGGGAAATAAATAAATGAATAATAAAATGTCCTCTTAAAGGATTATCAACAGAAAAAAATATCCTGAGCCCCTTCCTCCCTTGGAGCATAACCTCATTTGTGGACACCTCAAACAGTCCGTTTGAAGCACTGCTCAGAAATATGTTTTCTGCTTTTTCTACTATGCAGACACATTTGAAATGAAACTGTTAAATAATCATTGTTTTTCAATGATACAGAAGAAAGGACCGAGGCTATTCATGTACGAAAATAACCAAAATAAGCTATTATTTTATGTGCTGCCAATGCGAGAGCTGCAAACTTTCAACGAATGATTTCAAAAACATTGAATTAATGACCAAATTTTAAAACATAATACAGTTGTTAGCTAAAGTTTAAATGTAAATACTTCGTAATTTAATTACGATTAACCAATCACTTAAATTGAGTAGAAAACATTATCGAAAAAAATGACTATGAGCTACGTTTCTTGCGGTGTTGCGAGTCAATGCAGAAAAGATAGTTTTACAGAAGGTGTGGATAGAGCACGACATTGGTTTGAGATTGAGTTCTGTGGGAATTTCGCTAAACAGACAATGAGCTTAGCATCTCATTTTGCCATGAATTTTGACTGTTCACCATAAATACACTCAAACCTGTTTTTTTTCTTCTTTTTTGCGGTATATGAAAATTTTAATCAGATTGGGACTCAACTGACGAAGTTATTTTTAAAACGAGTGAAAGGTAGTATCTTCAAGTGATGACAGGGGCATCCCGATGGGAAGTCACTGTGACTTCCCAAAAATTTCTTTATTCGGAAAATTTTGTCCGACCATTCGGCAAAATTATCCTCCCTTTGATTTCGTTTAAAAAAGCAATTCCTTGTTATTTCGTAAGTTTTGGGGCTATTTTCTGCTGAAGACTCTTTTTATGTGATCCCTATCTACGGCATAAAAAAAATATTTTTTAACTGTGTTACGAAAACAACTTTTTGTAGCTACTCGTAAAGTTTCGAACGATTTTTTAATGCGATTTTTCTTATGCGGTTCCTATCCACTGTATAAAAACAAGTTTGTTTGTACTAATTTATGACGTCATACGTTTGTGATCCTTTTGATTAATTTCGTTTCATGTTGGAAATTTCAGCTTAATTGCATCAAAAAAGCATAACTTCAAAAATAAATACTTAAATAATAAAAAGAAATACCTAAGATATATATTTTTTTAATACAAATAATGGTTTAAGCACCGTTCAGTTAAATAAAAATGAAATAATCTACTTATTTGTCTTATATTTTATGCTGTTTAAGCACAAGTTATAAATATTTCTAATTATTTACATCTCACTATCGCAATGCGATATGAGTTCATCCGTTTATACCTTTTCCAAATACAGTACCAGCTCGTTTATCCGGATTAACTTGAACCAAAGGCAATCCGGATAAGCGAGAATCCGGATAATCCGGGTAATAAGCAAAACACATTCTGAAGCAGACTTATCTATTATTACAGCAAAAACAATGCCTTGTAACAAAACTACATAGTATCGTTTCTCGCAAATACTTCATCATTTATAGTTCAGCTGTAGTGGTGTCGAACTGGCGCTCCAAGTACGCCATATTGATTTTTGGTTGTGTATTTCTGGTGGAAGTGAAAGTTCTTATTTCTTGGTGGAAGTGAAAGTTCGATTTTTAGCAGAAAGTTAAAGTTTATATTGTTGTGTCCATCACTGATTGTTAATTGTTTGTAGTACGTTCTATGCAGGAGTTGTACGTTTGATCAAGGAAAAGAACCGAATATTTCACGCAATTACAGTCCCGTTCTTGTAATCGTTATTAGAAATTATTATTTAAGTAAATATCTTTTTTTCCCCGGATAAACCGGAGGTCCAGATAAATGGGAGACGGATAAATAAGGTTGTACTGCATGGCATAGACTGAACAGTGATTGAACATTGAAGCACAATTTCATTTTTAAATATTCATAACAACGCATAAAACTAGTGTTTAGCACATGACAATAAAAACATTTTAAATTATATCTCATTACATTTTTTAAATTGGGAGAACTTTTACGCTTCTGCGTCAGGTTTTTTTAAGGGTTGAAATGATAAAAAGTGCACGTGTGAATGAGCACCAACGACGAGTGTGAAAACGCAAAAATTTCTAGTCGTTTTCTTTTTGAAAGTGTATAGAAGAGGGGTACCCAAACTTATCCGATTCGCGGCACCCTTTGAAGAATTGGAATTTTCTCACGACACCCTAGTCTCGTTCTATACATTAGAAAATCACCCGTCAAGGTATGACGGGTTTAAATTGCTTCTACATTTGAACGAAGCAATTGCCTGTTTGGCGATGTTTTCATGGCTAAAATTTTAACCGTAACTCCAGTGAATTAATCCCAAACTCCAATAGATTGCGCTCATTGTTGACCACATTTTCACTTTTTTTTCATTCTCCTAAAATGAAAGTCTTACCAATAAAACAATTAAGTTACCGGATCCAGTTCAGCCCTGTCAAAATAAAGCATTTCCCTGCATGTCAAACATTTCCAGAAAATATTATCAAATTATTGTGCTGTGGCGCGAGTTTCATTGTTGATGACGTCAGCGTTACTATATCAGTGAATTCACTTTTATATGTATGGGGATTATTTTACGGTGCACACTTCGCGGCACCCATCACATCTTCCAGCGACACCCGCTTTGGGAACCCCTGAGAAGGAAGTTGCTACTGCTAATTCCTCTAACAAAAATATTTTGAAACCTTAGGATTTTTTCCCCTCTAAAGCTGTTTATTACATACGATGTGTTCGTTCACTGGTCCGTCTTCCCAACACGTTTGAAAAAGAAGAATGAAAAATGAATTACTAATTGGACTATTCCACGAAAAAGCAGACATTTTGTTCCGCACGAAACATATATATATTTAATTTCAAAACGTGAAAATCAACGCAAAATTACGCAAAACAATTTTGCGTAAGAAATCGCATGTGTATGTGTAGATAAACTTCGATACACTTCATTAAAAAATAAAATTAGAAAAGAAATCAGATTTTTTTTTTTTTTTGACTTAATAAATCACGCGAATCGAGAGTACATTTACTAGGTCGACAAATTTTAAACTTTTAGCCCCTCTTTTTTTGTATATGTATGAAATTATGAGGAAAACTTTGTCAAAATTGTCTCACACATAACCGCGGAATCACCCAAATGAAAAGGATGAAGTAACTAATTACAACTAAAAATAAGTGCTCACGGTGAACAGTCAAAATTAAAGGCAAAATAAGACGCCAAATTCATTGTCAGTTTGACGAAATTCCCATATAACTCAATCTCAAGCCATTGTCGTGCTCTATCTACACCCCTTGTAACCCCCCTACACCCTTTATAAAATTATCTTTTCAGCATTGACTCGCAGCACCGCAAGAAACGTGACCCTTAATACATCGTATGTCCTTCTAAAATGTTTTATACTCAATTTAACAGACAATAAACAGTTAAATCGCAATTAAATTGCGAAGTATTTAAACTACAGTTAACAGCTGTATTACGTGTTTAATTTTTTTTAATGGATTCAATGTTTTTGCAATTATTTGTTGAAAGTTTGCAACTTACGTATTGGTAGCACTCAGGACAATTGCTTGCTTTAGGGACATTTCACAGTATTTTTTCCAAATGTAGGGTCCACAACATCACACGTTTTTGCCATAACTATTTATTTTACCGTTTGATTAGCACAAAATTTTATTTGGATTTAGTCCTACCAACACACAAACTAAAAATAAAACAATACGCTGGTCAAACAGTAAATTAAATAGCTGTCAAAAAAAATGTCATGTTGCGGACTTTACATTTGGACAAAATTCTGTGAAATGGCCTTTTGGTAATGTCCATACATGAGTGCCTTCAGTACCATCCCTGTCCAACCTTCACCTATTCCCCTACACTCCCATATGATTTATTAACGGTCCCTCAGTGAATAACACTGCGGTCATAAGCTGTTCTTAAGTTCTAATCCTCTTCCTCTCCAAGCGCCAATCCACCGATAATGGGATCTCCAAAATTATCCCAAGAGCAAACATAATTTCTAAAGCTTTATTTTTCTTTATGACGAACACATCATCATGTAGATGACGGAGACAGATAATCCCCGTCCTTGAATTACTGTTCTTTTTTTCCAAAAACCTACTTTTCTAGCGGCTCCCCATTGTCTCGGATGAAAAGCTAAAAAAATGGTGCCTTTTCTGATGGTGCCACTGCAGAAGTATAAAAAGGCAGAAATTATTAAGGCAGACACCTTTTGTGAGTAATCAAGTCCGAGCAGCGGCCAGGGTTGCCGGGTGAAAATTTAGAAAAATAGCCAATCCGCTTCTTGAAATTAGTCAAGACAGGGATGCGGAGTAAGACGACTCCGGCTCCAGAAATTCTGGAGCCTGCGAGTCTGACTCAGACTCTTAACTCCTCTATCCCACAAGTAGTCCGACTCTGACTCTGACTCCGCAAACAACACTGGCAGTGTGGACTTTGGGGGGAAATGACCGACTCCGACTCTTGAAATTTTAAACCTTCGATTTTCGACTCCGACCTTCACCCTAAAATCCGTCCGAATCAGACTCTTTGACTCTGACTCCACAGCCCTGAAGAATAACCAACTAGCAGAAAAATTACTCTCCCTGATAGATTCGAAATCTTTAATTGCAACCGTATACTAAAATACTTATAAGTTTTTTCCACAAATAATGGGAGGGGGGGGTTGGGAAATTGTGACTTTGTAGCAAAAGAAAGGGATTGAGAAAGACAAGAAAAGAAATGTGGCAAAACGCACCTATATATAACAATATGTTTTATATTGTGTCTGCGACGTGTGACAAAGGGGGGGGGGGATAAAATGGTGATAAAAACAGCATTTATGGACAACCCCTAAGACATCTCGTGCGTTTTTTGTGCAAGATTTACTGATTCTAGATGAAAGGGTTTTTATATTTCCCAAAAATAATTTTTTTAAATAAATGGTCTAATCCTCCTTATAAATCTTCTGATAAATTCATTTTACATTTCTTAGTAGGGAAATGCGGGGCAAAGTGAAATGGTGAAGTATTTCTTCTGTTTTAGGGCGTCACCTAGTTGATTATATTTTTACTATGTAGTAACATATATAGTCTATTCTAGTCTTCTAGTCAAAAAAAAAAACTCGGAAGATTAATGCATGTAATAACATAAGATATTTTCGAAAACTGATACTAATATTATAATATTTTGTTGTAAGTAAGAAAAATATATATACTAATTGAGACCTACTAATATTCGATATAATATTTAAGCTAATTTTTAATTTAAATGTTTTGTATAAGTCAAGTTTATGCGGGGCAAAGTAAAATGTTTCATTTCGTTTACTTAAACTACGTACGTATTCATTTATCTATTAATTCATTTAGGTTCCTTCATTTAATAGTGCACTTATTTAATCATTCATTCATTTATTTTCTTATTTGTTCGCTATTTTATTCACTCATAAATTTTTCTCGAGTATTAATTAAGTTATTTGTTCATTTGTTCTCTTACTGTTTTGTTATTTATTCATTTATTCATTTCTTTGATTTACACTTCTATTAGTTCAAAAATGTTTTCAGTAATCAAATAGAAAGTGTTTATTTCATTAGAAAAACATTTTATTTTTTCCTTTGTCTATAAAAAATAAAGGTAAATTGAAGTGTTATAGATATACTATTTATATAAAGTTAGCTATATGTTATAGATAAAGTGTTATAGACAAAAATAGAAAGTGTTTATTTCATTAGAACAACATTTTATTTTTCCCTTTGCCCATAAAAAATAAAGGTGAAAATTTTCCACTTTTTTAAGATTCAAATTTACGGCCAAAAGTATAAAATAAATGTTTCAATGCAAGTTTTATTACATGATACATTGTAATTTCTTCATATGCTTTAATTTTCAAAACAAATGTTCAATTTGTTCATTGTTAAAAAGGTAAATTATTTTGACCATTTTACTTTTCCCCACATTCTACTATTAATCTTTTTTTTTTTTTTTTTTTTGATAAATATTAAACGAAATCTGGATCGGCTTGAAGGTTTTTCCGCCCAAGTGTGATCAAATATAGCAAAAATGGCCAAGTTTAGCCAAACCTGACAACCCTGACAGCGACGGCACAAGAAAAAGAAATAGTTGCCGAAAATCGTTGCCAAATGTAGCTCTCTTTAAAAAACCTTTTTTCTTTTCTTTTTTTCTTTCTTTTTTTTTTTCGCCAGACGGCTTGCATTGTTAGCTCGCTACGCCTGCCATTGTTCCAATTCAAGCGAAACGAATATAAACGCATTTTTTACTCCAGAAACTATAAATTGTATTCATATTCTATCTTTTTGCATCTGTTCTAGTCATTTTCTTTTTATTTGGGAAAGAAAAACATCAATCGTGTTTACAAAATTTAATAGGACACGTTTAACTGAGAAAGTGGGTGTTTGCATAGCAAGTGGTTTTTGCATGATCGAAATAATGGCGGAAAACGGTGGTTAAAACCTTTCACCACTGAAATCTTAATTCGGGCAATTATTGAAATAATGTGATAATCATTGAGGGTAATTTTGACCTAAAATGTCTCATTTTTCACTGCCTCGCTCTTTTTGTGTAAATAGGAATAAAAACGAAGTAAAGCTCTTAAATTATTGTACACAGTAATTCAAACTTAAGCGAATGTCTAGTGAACTTATAATGGGGTCGCTACCGAAATTTTAAAAGTATTTTTTTTCTGAAAGAGCATGCTTAAAAACATAGGATTTGATCATTTTAAAAATTATTTGACAAAGTTTAGTGTTTTAAACAATTATTTTAATCGGTGCACAGATTCAACTTCATTTTTTACTCTTCTGTGCATGACATCACAAGTGATGAAATGCCATTCACTGATACCATTTCCGCAGAGCGTAATATTTTTTTCGCTTCTATACTTACATGTAGTGGTAGTGATATGATTGATAGCAAGCATAGAGCGCACTATTTAATTCGCTTCTGAATTATCATAACCTGGAAACGCGGTAGACAGCAAGCATAAACGTTCAGCGAGCCAGTGGATTGCGCGCCTAAGTTCATCACTTGTGGCCTCCTAAAAAAGACCACGCCTTATTTGAAAATTCGACATTTGAAAAAATTAATTAAAAATTAAACGTTTGAAAATAAAAGATTTTTCTCGTTCCTTTTTTTTTTTTTTTTGAGCAATCACGATTGCTTATCGTTCTCATTTGACCGTTTTTGGCGTCCGTGCCTCTTTCAACTTGAACCAGAAGAATCTGCAGCACCACCGCCCACCGTCCTCTGCTGGCGGCTGCTCCGGTTTTGAGCTATCCGCTTCTCCTGGTCGGAGACGTCCATATCCTACACACACGCACGTTCACACACATACACACACACGACTTCACACACATACACTCACACATGCCTACGTGCATACACACAGGTCTACGCACACACACAACTATGCACAAGTAACCGCCCAGGAGGAGAGGCAGGCTTGGGAGGGGGGGACAGGAGCCGTTTCTAGAAACAATAACTCCAATGAGTAGGGTCCTGTCTCAGTTCGTGATTGCGAAAAACATAACTTGAATTCAAAATTTCAGAATTTAAATTAATTATTGTTTATATATATTTTTTAAATTTTTGAGCAATCACGATTGCTTATTGTTCTCATTTGAAGGTTTTGATGTGCTATCATTTTATTTTCCCGCCAGCACCCTCTGCAGCATCACCGTCGACCGGCGACCTCACGACCTGACGTGAGGACCTGACGTCCTCACGATGCTGCTCCTATAGCTAAAACCGTCTCCAGATTGCATCCATATGCTACACACACGCGCATACATACACAATTACACACACACACACACACACACAAATACATACACCTACACACACACAAACACATACACACACACGCATACATACAGACACCTACACATACATACAGACACATACACATACACACACACACCTACACACAACTACCCGCACACTAATCACGCTCATGCCTGCACACAGACACAAACACATATGCCTACACGCACATACACATTCCCCACCACACGCAAACACTCATTCACATACTCATACCTGCACACAGACACAAACACACATGCCTACACACACATACACATACCCCTACACACAAACACACATACCTCCCACACACACATAACACACATGCCTACACACACACACACACACACACACTCGTGATTGCGAAAAACGTAATTTGAATTCAAGAGGTCAAAATTCAAATTATTATTATTTTATTTATTTATTTTTTTTTTGCTTATTCTATGAACTTAGTGACTAAAAGTAGTAGGAGAACATGGGGCAAAGTGAAATATCGGGGCAAAGTGGAAAGGTGAATTATTTTCTCTGCTTTTTGCTCCACCTATCTGGTATTATTTTAACTATATAGTATCATATGTAGTCTATTCCAGTCAGTAGTTTTTCTCATACACTAATTGATTTATTCATTTAATTATTCATTTACATATTCAACCTTTTATTTTCTAATTTTTTCATCAAAAATATGTTTTATAATCGAATAGAAAATATTTCATTAAAAAAATATATTATTTTTCACTTTGTCCCATGGGAAGAAAAAAGTGAAATTTTTCCAAACTCAAATTTACTGCCAACAATAAAAAATACTGTTTCGACGCAAGTTTTATTATGAAATAGAATGTTCTTTTTTTATGTTCTGTAATTTTAAAACCAATTTCCGATTTGTTCATTTTGAAAATAATCAGTCATCTTAATTATTCACTTTGCCCCACATTCCCCTACTTTTGACTGATGGAAACAACCCCATTACCTTCGTGCTATGTACGTTCGTGCATAGATAAAATTATTACTTACGTGAACATAAAATTAAATAAAAAACAAATTTCAAATTCTATATGGATTACCCGCAGATCCGGATAAATGAGATTCTACTATGCACACTAAGGATAAATGTATTTTAAAAACTTTTTATGAATTACACCAGCGGTACCCGCCCGGCTTTGCCCGTAGTGGAAAATTGAAAGGTCATTTGGTTCGCTTGTATATTTAAAAATAATGGATGAGGAATTTCTCTCCAATATGCATTGTTCAATTGCTCGTCCATGTCATGGTAATTTGCTCATCCATGTTAAGGTAATTTACTCGTCCATGTTATTGTAATTCGCTCTGTAAAATGGGCTTAAAATTAGAACAGAAAAATAACAAAATAGAATTTTTGAAAAATCGCTTCGAGGTGCACACCTCCATGCTACAAACTAATTTTGTGCCAAATTTCATGAAAGTCGGCCGAACAGTCTGGGTGCTATGCGTGTCACCGAGATCCAGGTATCCAGACAGAGAGATATGCAGCAGAGAGACTTTCAGCATTGTTATTAGTAAAGATTATATGATGAAAATAAGTAAACGTATTTGTGTTTCCTTATTTTCGCCATTTTTGAATTTATTGCTGAAATGTTTTCAAAATATTCTAATAATATTAACGGCACATAGAAAAATCAGTGCCGCTCAACTTTTAAAAAAGGTCACGTTGTAGGGGAATGTGGGGAAAAGTGTAATAGTTAAGATAACTTACTTTTTTTCAAGATGAACAAGTAGAAGATTTGTTCTGAAAACTACAGTACATACAGAAAGAATGTATTTTGTAGTATATTTTTTAGTATAACTTGCATTGAAACATTTTTTTTTTAGCAATAAATTTGTACCTCCAAAAAAAGGTAGAAATATTTTCACATCTTATTTTCATAGAGCGAAGTGAAAAATAAAGTATTTTTTTAATGAAATAGTTTCAATTGGATTATTAAAGATATCTTCGATCAAATAAATGAGTAAATAAAAGAAATAACGGAAAAAAGAAAAGAAAATGAAGCAATAAACGAATATTTTGAGAAAAAATAAATGAGTGAACAAAATAGAGAATGAAGAAGGAAATAAATGAATGAATAAATAAATAAGGGATTTCTTAAATGAATGAAAGGGAAAGAAATAATCAATAAATGAATAGTAAGTGATTTGATAAAGGATTGAATAAGTAAATATAATGAACTATTTAAGTTTTCCCCATCTACTTTGCCCCGCATAGGCTTGACTAACTGTACAAAGCATTTAAAATACAAGCAAGATTAACATTAAACAAATAAATACCACACTGAATAGTATTAGGTCTTAGTTACTTTTTGGATTGTCGAAATGAAAATTTCGGGAGTCTATACGTCCTTAGGCACTTATCCATGTGTGGTCGGGTTAAAAAAAAAAAAAAACTCATCATTCATTCAGGGGTGAGCAAAATGGAAATTAAGGCCGATTTTTGAGTGAAATTTTTTTTCGCGAATACAATACTTCCTTTTTTGTAAAAGGAAGTAAAAATTAGAATACGACTGTCATTTTTTGGAAATTGCTTGTATTACCATATTCTTTGATTTTCAGACGTATTTTTTTCTTGACTGGAATAGACTACATGTGATAGTACATAGTCAAAATATTACTAAATAGGCAGCGCTAAAAGCAGATTAAATATTTCACCGTTTCACTTTGCCCCACATTCCCCTATTATATATTTTTTAAAATATTTTCTAACGATTTTGATAAGAACTGCTGTCTTATTTGCAAAGCAGAGATTAGTCAAAGCTTGAAAGCAGCCTGTGAATAAAACCAATTTAAGACGAAAAAATCCAAAGGTTTCTGGTAATTGCTGGCATATTTGAATAATCTAGATCAGTGGTGCCCAAACTTGTTTCTCTGAAGGGCCGCACCTTAATATTAAAATGAATCTCGCAGTCTAGAACACATATAAAATTCAAATATATTTAAAAAAATTTCGACAGTATCGGAAAGTATGGTTAAAGGAAGAAAAATTGCAAATTTAGGCCTGCGGGTTGTAGGTTAGGCATCACTGATCTAGATAACTGTTATGGATGATCTGGTGATCGAGTAGCATTTCAGGGGTTGAGGCTGGTCTCTGTAAATGAATAATTTTTCATTTCCGCCACTATTACTTGTTGTTTTGAAAAAAAAAAAATCTCTAAGTTTTATTTATTTTTTAATTTTATTTGTTAAATTACTTTCTAGATTCTTCCTAATTTCAACTACGAGTACATTGAACATATTCACCCTTAATTTATTCTTGATGCATGCATACATCCATATCATAAAAATAAATCACATGGCGTGCGGAATGAACTGGACTACTGATTAGAATTTTATCGTGTTACAAAAGGCTCACATATCAGACAAACTTAGTATATTTCTCTTTACATTCATGTTCACTTGTTGTATAACGTGCCCGTGCGGCAGTTTCAAATAGTACAGTCGAATCCAGACTTACGCGAGGGATGCCTTCCAAGATCCCTCGCGTAATTCGAAATTTCGCGTTGTGGAAAAGGTTGTGTATACGAATTTTTATTGACATACCCAATTAATTTAGCCTTTTTTTTTAAACTTCCCTTTAACTGTTTTAGACCATTTCATTTTTTACTATATTTCTGTTTTTTTACATAAAGAGCTGAATGTTTACTGTATTTTAAAGAAGATGCGTTATTCAACATAAAATTCTATTACGATGCATAAAATCAATGAGCAGTGGCAGAGAGAGATAGGCATAAAATAAAACCGTAACGTACAGAATGTAGGAATTATAAAGCACTGCACTATTATAGTGCCAGTGCCGTACTGTGCAGTACATACAGTAGTTACATTTGTAACTTAAAAATTGAAGACGATGATTTATGCTGCGCGATCAGGTCGTTGTTCTTATACATTTCTAAGTGTTGTGGCTTTGCATTTACTTTTATAAAGTTTCCATCTACGGTAAAACCCCTCTTTCAAGGTCTCTATAATCCACAATACAGGAGCAGCTTCCGATTTTACTGTTTGCATTTTGCTAAGACAATAAGTATCCTGCGGACTTCATATTAAAACTAAGTACTGAACTTTTACGGATTGCCTTTTCTTGACTTTTAATTGCACGTATGGAGGATTCACTCATACCCAATTATCGTGCTGCCTTCGATCCACTTTTTAGTTGTTTAAGCGTGTCAAGAATCTTTACCTTTTATTAAATTGTCACTATCTTTCGCTTTTTCTTTTCATCTTCACAAACTTTAGATGAAACAGCGTGCCTAGATGACTCAATTTTGTATTAACTTTCATAAAAATAAATGAAAAATGTGGTATAATAGTTTATATACACACTAACAAAGTGATGTAATTAGACTAGTGCGGTGTGAGAACTTGCTCAGTCAGTGATACAGTATAGTACAAAAGGATGAAAGTACATTCCTGAAACCAATATTTAGTAGTCAATAACGAAACCGATACTTAGCACCACGGTTTTTTTTCCAAATATTTTCGTATTGCAAGGGAGCAATTCGTGTTTGCTCTAAAATTCATAACTCATGAAAAACACGCGTTATAATCGTTTCGCGTAAGTCGAATCGCGTTGTAGCGGGAGTCGACTGCATATGATTTTCTTAAAATCGGGTTCATTATTGAAGGGCGTAACCAGACTTTTATTTCTGACACCTTTAAAATGTGATAAATAAGAGTTCGGTACTTTCAAATTCAAAGTATTTAGATGTTTTTGTTAGCGTCAGGTATTAGCGCTGTACTGTTTCATAAGAAATGATGTTCACAATAACTTCAATAAAATTAAATAGGGGAATGTGGGGCAGAGTGAAATAGCGGGGCAAAGTGAAATGGTGAAATATTTATCCTGCTTTTAGCGCCACCTATATATTAAAATTTTAACTATGTAGCAACACATGTAGTCTATTCCAGGCAAGAAAAAGTTACCTCCGAAAATCAAAGAATATGATGATACAAGCAATTTTCAAAAATTGATGCTCATATTGTAATATTTGTTCCAAGTAAAAAAATAAATAATAATAATAATTAAATGGTAAACTTCTTGTTATTAACTATTAAAGTATTAATTAAGACCTACTAATATTTAGTGCAGTGTTTATTTGTTTGATATTTAACCTATTTGTATTTCAAATGCTCTGCACGGTTAGTCAAGTGCATGCGGAGCAAAGTGGAAGTGAAATCATTCATTTCATTTACTTATTCAATCTTTTACCAAATCGTTTGCGTATTCATTTATTAATTATTTCATTTACTTTCCTTCATCAAATAATTCCCTCATTTATTCATTCATTCACTTATTCTCTCATTGATTCACTATTTTATTAAATGATTTATTTTTCTCATTTATTAACTTATTTATTTATTTATTTATTCGTTTATTGTTTTATTTTATTTTCAGTTGTTAATTCATTTTTATTTACTCATTTATTTAATCCAAAATATCTTCAATAATAGAATAGAAAACATTTCATTAGAAAAATATTTAATTTTCCAGTTTGCCCCATGAAAAAAAAAAGTGAAAAATTTCCACCTTTTTTTGAAGGCACAAATTTATGCCAAAAAAAAACAATATAATAATGATTCAATGCAATTTTTTATAATAAAAGGTATTTTTCTTCCTTTATGTACCGTTAATTTTAGACCATAATTCCAAGTTTTTCATTTTGAAAAAAGTAAGTTATCTTAACTTTTTCACTTTGCAACACATTCCCCTACTGCAGATAAAGTACTGAGATTGTATACTTCTTCAATATTGATGCTTTCATTTTTCAAATTAAATCCAGTAAAAATAATTATAAAATAATAATAATAATAATAATAAAATCATCAAAAAAGGTATAATGAAAAGCATTTTTTGGAATAGTATTGAAAGATTTCGGAGGGGTTCCTAAAAACTCACCCCTTCAGTACGGCCCTGCCATTATTTCCACTCACTTTATATAATAATTCTTATTCTATCAATACAATTCTATTAAATGATTCTTATTAAGTGTAATTTGAAAATCTGCAATATTACGTAAAACAGAATTCGGCTTGATTGCGCTTTAAACTGAGCATATTGCACAATTTAGGAAATATTTAAAACATTTGTGTGGAATGCTGGTGTCCCAAAATTTGTCACGCTCCTTCGCTAGGTCTTTTTTTTTTCTTTTAATCGATTAGAAATCTAGAGTCAAACGTAAATTTCATCCTCAAAAGGAATCGGATTTCCTTATGAGTTTTTCTGGCAATCGTCTGGAAGTTTCTTTCTCCCGCTGGCAACGGATGTGAGTGATGCGGCGGCAGGGTTATAACCGGGTCAGGTGAGCATAGGTGAGCTTCGTCGTCACCAAAAACAACATTCCAACCTCCTTCCTTTGGCAAGATTTATTTGTTTAATTTTTTATTTTCGAAGCAATTTGTTTCCCACGACTCCGGCGCCCAAGTGACTCCTGGTGAGTCTCGAGAAATAATAATGAAAAAAAAATTAATACACAGTAAATGGCTCGTCGACTGATTGACGGGGTGCTGAGAAGGAATGGGGGTGTGGAAGAGAATGATGAGCTTCAAATTACAGGTGGAAAAGTTGCGATCATGTTTATTCGCAGTACCTGTTCTCTCTCCTACGGATGAATCTAGTTCTTATACCACTATTTTGTCAAGTATTTGTAAGAGTACTTAAACTTTTGATCAGTTGAAGTGCTCAAAAACATTGCTGAAATTTTCAGTTAAAAAAAATTTTAAAGGCGAAACGTCAAGATACATTTTGACTAAGAATTTGTTAATGACTATGAATGAATGCGACCAGGAAGTGATTAATAATCTTATGATTCACAGTTTAGACTTCCAAATAATAACACTATATTTCTATTTAATAGTAAAACGATATTGCAGATTGCCAGAATTTCCGCGTCTCTACAGATGCTTTTGAGTCACTAAACACAAAACAACCAACTACATGAATTTTCGAACCTGATGTGATTGTAATATGCACCAAATCTAGCGATGTATTGCACTAAATACAATTTAGAAAACCGACTTCTTTTAGAACTAGAATTATCAGTACTTAAGTACCATGCAGAATACTTTTCCAGTCCATAGTACCTGTATAGCAAGCATCCTAAAAGTACTCCAGACATTTGACTCGGTGGAGGGGAATGTAAAACTTTCCTTATGAAAACATTTCATGCAATTTTCAGTCAAAAAGTTCTGCTTTGTACTCCGTGTTTCTTAATGTGGGTCAGATGCAACAGACCAGAGATTGAGCTTTTAAAATTACGTTATTTTAAAACTTATTATGTCACCCACAAATGCAATTATTAATTTAATGTAATTGTTATTAACATTCTCGTCACAGCCTTCTTACATTCATGCATTTCTAATATTGTGTGCATAAATACGTATATGTTCTAAAGTGGACATTTGAAATTCAACCATAAATGTTAACGAAAACACTTAACAAGGTATTAACAAAAAAAAACTGAAAAAATTTGATTTTTTTTTTTTTTTTTTTTTGAAATATCTCTTACTCTTTCAACGTTTTTTATGCAGATATATCGAACGAAGAAAAATTAAAATTAGCTACAAGAAAGTGTTATTTCACAAATAGTTATTTCTAAATCATCTGCGGGAAAAAAAACATTTATTACATATTTTATAAAAATCTTACTATAACTATTAAAAATGCAATCCAAAACATAATATTTCAAAAAATTAAAATGTTCTGTGAAATTGAAAGTACCATTAAGTATTCAAAAATATATTTGAACAATAACAATTTACATTTTTCAGCTGTAATAGTGAAATAATTTCGTTCTATCATTTCGTCACACAATTCTTCGTCAACACAAGCTTTCATGTTTCGAAAATCAAGATTTTAGGCGTACGCTGAAGGCAAACGGAAAAATAAGGCGTTTTTATTTATTCTAAACTTCTACTACCCTAATTTCTACCCATAGTAGCGGTCTATTTCTATTCTAATAAAATTTAGAAATGCGCCTTATAGTTGATGCTATTCCAGTTTCTACCAACCTAATATCCACGCTTTGGCTTCTCTGCTTAATTTTTTCTAAGCTGAATGTCTTAGAAGAATAAAAAAAATACGATAAAAAATGACGACTTACGACTTAGCGAATTAACTAACCTACTTTTTTGTGTTAGCACAGTTATAGTTAAATGGATTTTAGCGAGAGAAGTTCAACCATTCCTGCCCTGTGCGTAGTGTAATGGTAACTAGGGAGGGAAAATGTTTTGCTATGGCATTTTAAATGCAGTTTTCCTCTCTCTCTAAATAAAAGACAGAGAGAATTTTGGTAACAAAGTCGGAAACGTTGGTCAGGAATGAATTTAAATCGTTTGGACCACATGGTTAGAAGTTTTTTTTTTTTTTTTTCCTGCACAAAGAATTTTTGAAACCCATTTTTAAAAAATAAATAACGACAAAAGTAAAATTCAATGGGGTCGTTTCCAAATTTTTAAAAGTATTTTTTTCTAAAAGAACATGCTTAAAAACATAGGATCTAAGCATTTTTTAAATAATTTGTTTAAGTTTAATACTTTTAAAAAATTACTTAAATCGTTGCGATTTCTTGTTTACATTCCTTGCTGATGACATCACAAATGATGAAATGCCATTCTGTGTTGCCATTCACAGAGCAAAATATTTAATTCGCATCTTTACTCACTTGTATTGGCAACGATATAGTTGATAGCAAGCGTAGATCGCAATTTTAATTCGCTTCTTGATCATCATAACGTGGAAACGCGGTACAAAATGCGCCAAAGAGCATCATTTGTGACTTCATCAAGACCACGCCTTGTTTTCAAAATCGGACATTTTAAAAAGTTAATTAAAAAATAACTGTTGGGAAAATGAAAGAATTTTCTGGGCCCATGTTTTTTTTTTTTTTTTTTTTTTTGCTTATTCTACCAATTTCAGTGACTAGAAGTACTACTTTTGACTGAAGGGAACAACCCCATTCTTTACTTCCAATTTAAACTTGAATATTTAAACGAAAAGTTATCTGAAATTTTAAATTTCAGTACTTGAGCTTCCATTATAAGTTTTTTTTATACTAATTGGTTTAAATTAACGAGATATTCTCAAGAATTTTGGCTTCCACTCCTCTGTTTTTCAAACTAATAAATGCTTAACTTCGCTACATTTGAATAAATGCGTGTCTAAACATTTCTCGTGGATCCTTCGAGGAGGACATCCCGGAAACAAAATGAGCTGGCTTGGAAACAACTACTTGTTGAAAAACCACTAATGTAACAAATGGAATGGGCTCAAATTATGTCCATTAATGTTATCGTTATGTGTCAGAAAAATATTTTAAGTAGCGATATTTGCGAGTGTTTCGAAACACATCCCCCCCCCCCCATTTTTTTCGTTCGCTGGAATTTAAAAACAATAAAGTAGTCATTTTCTCCTGAACTGATAAAAAAAATAATGTAAAACTCAACACCTGGATATTTTTCCTAGTAAATCACTAGTAAATGAACGAGGAAGAATGGACCAAATTGAGAACAAGACAGCACTTATGAGCAAATAGAAAACCACTCGTCAAAACCTCATCAAGCGCCATTTCGATTTGGTTCGCTTGGAGGTATTTCGTTCGATTCCAAACGGGTCACCGGGTCCGCAAAAGGAAAAGGTGTCGCTATAGCCAGAGGTCATCTTCGCCGAAGCTTCGCGACAACTATGAAATCCAAGTGGGACACACCTTTTCGAACCCTCTGCAACAAGGCTTCTAACCCAGATATTGCGAAGGGGTAATGTTACCGCCAACGGCTGCTTAACAATCAATCTTTGTTTCACTTATAATTGCTATTTTTACCACCAATTATCTGGAGTACTGAATACTTGGAGGAGGATAATGGTGGACACAGGCAGAAGAAGAGCCATCAGCTAGATATCCAACTTTTTTGGTTTTTTCATTTCAGCTTGTGTATTTGCTCTATTATTGAAGGCAATAATTGGGTCAAGGCAGTTGACTTTTTTCGCTCTCAAATGACTATTTGCACGGAGAAATAAGATCATTGATTCATTGAGCAGAATGATGTCGAGTTCTTCTTGTTTAAACTGGTTAGTAAACAATAATGTGATCAATAACATCAGTTTCAGGTTTTTTTTTCGGTAATAAAAAAACAGCATGTTTGAAGTACATTCACTACTTCTGACTAGAAAAACTCGATAGCACAAACAAAACCAGACAAGGTGTTCTTAGCTCCCAGAAATGCTGCTTTGAGTAAGATAGAATCACCAACTTTGCTTCCTTTAGGAAAATTTTACTCACTAGTGTAATCCACAAAAAAAAAAAAAAAAAGAAGAAGAAGAAGAAGAAGAAGAAGGAAAAAAAAAGTAGGGGCCTCTCACAGTTTCTAACTTGAGGATTATCACTATTAAAAGGATATTTAACTAAAAAGTGGTAAGGGGTAAGATTGGGATTAAATTTTTAAAAAGGGGAGAGGCAGCTCGAGTTGAAATGAAAATACGGGGAAAGCAGTCCCCCTGCGTATGCATCCTCTACTAAATCACTGGTTAAAGAGCAAAACTGAGAAGATTTTTTAGTCATCAGTGGCCGATAGTAATAATTTCATGTGTATCACTTTTATTGTACTTCACATTCTAACCAATATATTTTAAAATATTATTAAAGTTACTAATTCGCTATTGCAACAAGAAGGCAAGGTTATTAAATAAACCCATAAACCCATGTCTCTTTTTTTATCCTGAAAAATAAATCTATTATTTAGCAAATAGCTTCCTGGATCAAAATAACTCTTTTAGGCACGCCTACACATTTTTTGAAGAATATTAATTATTGATTCCATCAAAGAAGAATTAATGAACGAATCGCGATATTGCGTTCCCTTGAATTCGAAACCAGCGAGTTAAATGCATTCTGCCACTCTGGGTCTCGGACTCCCTTTTTACTATTACTTTTTTAGCAAACAAAAATGCTTTTATTTAAAATATGCTCTGTGTTCTTCGTGTTCTTTTAATTAACTATATAAAACAATGCTATAGGGAAGTCAATTAAAAAATAATGAATAAAATAGTCAAATAAATTATTTTTTTGGGAAGGTGCACGGACCCCCCGACACCCCTAAAATCCGCTACTGAATTCTCAATACATTCGTTTGTGTAAGTAATGTACTTTTAATTAAGTAGTTCAGAACGTCCCGCATCTTGATCTTGGTGGAAAAGGAATTTGCCAAGTACACACAGCACAGCACAGAGCAAAAAAAAAAAAAAAACCTCTCAAACTGCTTCTGGCATCATTCTTGCTGATTTTTATGTAAAATGACCCCTTGAAACCAAATACGACCACCGGTTCCCCCTCGCCCCACCTCACGGTACTTTTGGGAATAGCGCCTCCCATCTTTTCTTTTCTTTTCTTTTCTTTTCTTTCTTTTTTTTTTTTTTTTTTTTTCAGTTCAGTTATCATAGCCGTTATTTTACTTTGGAATAGCTGGGTGCATATTACCGTTAACGTTCTTCTAAGGCGCTAGAGAGATAAAGAGTTCAAAAAGGCATGAATATTGTAACAAGGAGGGAGATGACTCATGGAGGGGTATTCATCCAAAAATATATATAAAATCATCAAAAACGAGCTTTTTTTTCAATTTGTTTCTTTTTTTTTCGGTGTAAAACCAGAGAATCGGTCTTACTCCTATAATTCCATGTCTGAAACAAATTTCACATTGCAAAAAAAAAAAAAAAAATGCTGGGAGGTTGTTATTTTTGTCTTTAATACACTTTAAGGTCAACAATACTTTTGCGGTGACGATCAGTTGACGATTGACAAGTAATTTTTAATAGTCATTATTTTCAATTAGTAGCCCTGTGGCTGGTGACGACCGCTAATTTTGCCCTTCATCACCAGTTTTGCTACCAAGCTCTCTTTCTCCCCTCGACTAATTTGCAGGAATATTTCTTTCCTTATCGGATACTTTTTTTAAAAATACAAACTGATAAAATTTTATAGGATGATAAGCTCAAGTGAGTGTGGGCATAAGTACATATAATTTAATGTTTCCCGCACTACATGTAAAGTATCATTAAGAAGTACGAAAACATGAGATATTTCGTTGATCCTTTCAATTGTCTCTACTTCTCCATCAAAATTGATCATTTCCGGTTATGATACTATTGCAGCTTTACATTTTCCCCCCTTTTCGGTACTCAGATTGCATGTTCAAGAAGCATTTTTCGGGTGCTAAATCATTTTGAAATGAAAACTTGAGTAAGTTTGGGCCTTAGATAGATTTGGTGAGATAATCATAAAGCAAACATACGTTTTATTATTATTATTATTATTATTATTATTATTATTATTACCCTAATAGCATATAACCATGGCGTCAACTGTTTCCGTTGAAAATTACATCATCTATAAAGAGCTATGGACATTCTTTGTAAACAGCGGAAATGATATTTCTTCGCGAATGAGAATTTTGATGGTGATTTCATTTATTTTATTGTCATGACTGCAATTTTTTTGGTAGAAAAAGAGAACTTTTAAGCAAAATAATATTTGAGAAATTGTTTTTCAGAGCAAGTGTGAGTGCAGACATTTCGATGATGTTTTTCTGTGTGTTATCCAGTTTTTCTCGTAATGTTCATTTTGAATTACTTTTACTAAGAGCTTTTTTCCCCCCCTAGATTTTATTTCCTATTTATTCATTTGCTTTAAGAATATGGTTTAGCGAATCTACTAGTTGCTCAGAGGAAGAATGTAACATCGGAGTGAAAGTTTTCAAGGCATTTTCTTATTTTGTTAAAGCATCGATGTGTTAGCCATAACTCGATGTTTGTTGAATTTTGATATTTATATCTAAATTACTTCGTTGTCGGTGTTTTAATTTTAAATTGAAAAACTACTTTACTCATTAAAGAAAAGAAAAATATCTGGTTAGATTGACGAATTCTTCATTGTTATGGACATCAATGCATTTATCCCAAACGTTTTTAAATAAGTTGTTTGGATTACAAAGATAAGTAGAGTTTACGTTGAAAAGTACACAAACCTATCTTTCTTTCTTTTCTTTTTTTTTTCAGAATCTGAATAGAAAGAACTGAGAATTACGTTCAATTATGTTTTTTTTTTGCTAAAAGGAAATCCTTTGAATAAAATTATATTTTTTAAGTATACCTTATCGCTAGTCTCCTTACGCCTTTTAAATATTTTTACCATTCCCATAGCAAGTTTTGAATTTTAAACACATATAACCTTACATATTAGCTGTAAACTACACATCAAATTAATGCTATCTTTCTTTTTTTCAGTTGCTATGTTTGTACAATATTGTATAGATTTTTTAATAATTTTATTTTTTTCCCTTTAATTCTAACTTGCAACAGAAGTTTTTGTTTATTTAGTGTTCAACAGGCACGTCATTTTGTAATTGAAAACATTTTTATGATAGTATCCTCTGATAATTTTGCAAAAATAAGAGATAATTTTTGATGTATTTCAATAAGCACGTCCAAAATTTATATTCAAAAACAAATTTGCTAATTAAATACATCTCTGTAGCACCCATTGATCTTGAGTTATAATATTTTGAAGCACTGGTAGTAAGAAACAAAAGAAGTGCTTTTAATGAATTTCAAAAATGAATTACTTATCAATTATGAATGATTTTTTTTTTCTTAAAAATCTATACATAAGGCTAAAATGCCACAGACTTAAATTTCTGAAAGTTTCATGAAAATCTCAGATGGTCAGATTGAGTATCTTGTTGGTTTTACATGGAATGACTCAATGAAACAATTTCGGGTATTGCAGTTAAATTTCAATTAGTAATTTACGAACTTCCGTAACGGAAAATGTTAAAATACATTAAACGTTAACTAAGGTAGAAATTAAATGACTCATCATATTACTATATAAAACCTTCATATACCCAAGCAATATTAAAGATCTCGCAATAACTAAAATTAAAATGTAAAATGTTTTTTCTTCTAACTTGTACAAGTTTATTGCGAGTTCTCGCGAGTTTACTGCTGGTTTTGTGTCGTAGACTCCTATTATATTCGATACTCTTTGCAGACACAAAGCGAATCTTAATCTTGTTTTTTTTAACCGGAGTTATTAAATGTCCATTATGTTACATTTGTATCATCAACGATAAAAACTTTTTTTTGTTCTAGAAACTGCAAATAGACTAGTAGTTTCAGAATCATTGTTTCATTTTGTGCTTTTTCAGCAACCGTATCTTTTCTTAACGACCAGAACTTTTTTTTCTTTTTTTTACAGGTTTAGTTGTTCACTCTATAACTAGTCCACGCTTCATGTTTAACGGAGTGACCAAACTATTTTTAAACCCTTTATAAACTATTTACGTACAAAAAATATTGATACGTGATTATTTACAAAAAATGGAGTGTCAGTTAAAAAAAAAAAGATCAATTGGTGATAGGGGAAGATGGAGGTTGGACCGCGGGGCACATTAGACCGATCTCAATTATTTTAATACTATTAACAATTTTTATTTTATTTTATGACCAAGAAATAGCACCTATCGTCCTACAAATCCTATAATGAAATCACATGGTACAGTCATATTGAAAAAATTTTATTCCAGAAAGTGTAATTTCAGTACTCCTGAGTAATATTCAGACAACTGTGACTTTATTTATTTATTTTTTTTAATGGTTTTCATCAAGATTGCAGAAAAAATTGAACTCATTTCTTAAAGTAAGTTTCTTTAGTTCATAATAATTGGCAATTTTTCCATTTTTTGTCAAAAAGAAAAATATGATAGCTCTTTTTCAGACCAAGGAGGTGGGGTAGGTTGGTCCACTCTTTTTGGGGCACGTTGGACCAAACCAACCTGCACCACATAATTTTAAAACTTTTTTTTCTCTTAAATCTCAATAATTATAACAATCGTCTGAGTGTGTATATTATACATTGATTTCATTTCGTGTTACACATGTTTCGAAATAATAATAATAATAACTTAGGGCAAAAAAAAGTCAAGATATATTTTATAATTATTGAACAAAAATTGTGCTAAATTAATTTTACGAAAATATTTATCTCATATCTGGACTTTCACACAATTTATATTTTCAAACATACTTCTAAATTTTTGCAGACAATTATTTTCTAAGAGAAAAATATGCAATACATGCTATAAAGTTCCTGTATTAAACAATTCTGTTTTTTTGCTAAACAAGCATTCTACATAGAAACAAAATAAAACAAATAATTGATAAAAGGAATACAAAAATATACTTTTACTTAAGATTATCTAATTTTGATTTTAGAACACAAAGATAAGCTAACTAACTTAAAGCTGTCAGTTTTATTGTACTTTTTCTTTGAAATATATGGTATTAGTATAACAGAATTCTTTTCCTTTGGGAGTTGTTTTATGCAATACAATGAAAAAAAAAGAGCTTTCTCTCCTATATTGATGTAACTTTGCATAAAAGTAACATATCACTTATCCTTCCAAAACACAGTCCTATAAAAGTGCTACTTCCAAATCTCAAGAAGCAGCACTTTTATATTCCCAGTTATTATTTAACGCATCTTTAATTAACTTTAATCTGCATTAATTGTCTCATGAATATTCAATAATTGATTTTTCTTTTGATTTAAAAAAAAAATAATTGTGTACTAATGGTGAATACCTTTTGCTGTTTTTAAATAAAGATGATTTATCTATTAAAATCAATTTAATATATTACATTGATCTTTAAACTTTATATTTTTTACTCTACTCACAAAAGAGAATAAGATAGTTACAAAGTTTGATAGTATTTATCACTAGAATTATAACAAATTTTGTTTAAGTTATGCGGTCCAACGCACCAGGCGGACCAACGTATCTTGTAAAGTGGGCACGTTGGTCCACTTTACAAGGTTCCGTTAAAATATTAATGTAAAAATAGTTTATCATTTCAACACTTCCAAAAAAATCTCTAGTGTTGAAAAGTGTTTAATGAAACTTATTGTAGAAAATCGAATTGATGAGCTAAAAAATGATAAGTAAAAAAGCGGACCAACGTGCAACACCTCCCCTTAATGGGGTCGTTTCCAAATTTTTCTGAAAGACCATGCTTAAAAACACAAGATCTAACCATTTTTAAAATAATTTGTTTAAGTTTAATATTTTTAAAAAATTATTTAAATCGTTGCGCTTTTATTGTTTACATTTCTTGCCGATGACATCCCAAATGATGAAATGCCATTCTGTGTTGCCGGTCACAGAGCAAAATATTTAATTCGCATCTTTATTCACGTGTATTGGCAACGATATGGTTGATAGCAAGCGTAGAGCGCAATTTTAATTCGCTTCTTGATTATCATAACGTGGAAACGCGGTACAAAATGCGTCAAAGTGCATCATTTGTGACGTCATCAAGACCACGCCTTGTTTGCAAAATCGGACATTTAAAAAAATGAATTAAAAAATAACTGTTGGGAAAATGAAAGAATTTTGTGGGTCCATGTTATTATTTTTTTTTCTTAATCTATCAATTTTAGTGACTCGAAGTACTACTTTTGACTGAAGGAAGCAACCCCATTATAAATTCATGAAAGAAAAAAAATTCAAGAGTCGGACATGACTTGTACAATTTTGACCAGAATGATCCTTATCTTCGTGTCAAAAATGTAATACATTGCAAAATATTAAATATAGAAGAATAGTTAAAGTGAAACTTGTGAATGTCTAAGCGTAGCACAAACTTGAGAACTTTTATAAATAATCAAGAAAACAAATTTGAAGAATTTAGCAGTAAGTTGCTGCCTTTAAACAAGGGCAAAGGCAGTACCACTGGTACATTGCATGATAAATTTGAAGAGATTAATTTTCATACTAGTTCATTTGAAGTAGTTCTGATTTTTTAAAATCAATAATGGGGTGGTTTCCTTCAGTCAAAAGTACTACTTTTAGTTATTGAAATGGATAGCATGAGCAAAAAAAAATAACATGGACCCAGAAAATACTTTTATTTTCCCAACAGTTTTTTTTAAATTAATTTTTTAAAGTGTCAGATTTTTCAAACAAGGCGTGGTCTTGATGACCTCACAAATGATGCACTTTGCCGCATCTTTCTACTACGTTTTCTTTTTATGATAATCAAGCAGCGAATTAAAATTTCACTCTACGCTTACTATCAACCATATCGTTGCCAATACACGTGAGTAAAGATGCGAATTAAATATTTTGCACTGTGAATGGCAACACTGAATGGCATTTTATCATTTGTGATGTCATCGGCAGAAGTCGTAAACAATGAAAGCGCTCCGATTTAAGTAATATTTTTAAAATATTAAACGTAAACAAATTTATCGAAAAATCGTCAGACCCTATGTTCTTAAGCATGTTCTTTCAGAAAAAAATACTTTTAAAATTTTAGAAACGACCCCATTAAATTTACGCACGAAAATCTAACTTAGAATAGAATAAACTAATCATTTTCAGCAGCAAACGATTGTCAACAAAAACCAAGTGTTGCCACTAAAAAAATTAGGAACTAAAAAAAATGAATAAATTTTAAGCAATCATTACTGTAGACGATAAATATTTATTTGGTTCCTACACAAATTATTAACACGCTAATGCAGCAATACTGACTCGAAATCAATCGGTTCTTCCATAATTTGTAACAACCTAATTGGAGCAAAAATAGCAAAGTGTTGTTTTTCTCTTTTTATTGAACAAAAATATTGATAATTAAGAAAGGAAAAGCAAGAAGACTATTTCCTAAATACAAGCGAAGAAATAATGTCACAAAACAAAGATACCAATTAATAGACAAGAACAAAACAACTTTTTGATCCTTACATCCTCGATCGTGTTTGAAAATAGGATAATAACAGTCGAAAACTTGAAAGTTAAACACTTTCCTTGAGGTCTCTTTCTAAAGATCACTTCGATGTAATTCTATTCGTTTGAAAGGGAAGGGGGGAGTTCGGTAATGAAAGGTCCGCGAAAATGATTTAGTGTGAATGGAATATCGTCGGTTAGCATTCGAGGAAAGATTTCAGCGCAGACGTATGATTATCATATTAATGGAACCTAAAAATAGGATTTCCTTCCAAAACGGACTCGCCTTCGTATCTGGGCGATTGGGAGGGAAATCTGTCAATCTCTATCGCAGTTTGCTTGCTCAAGTTAAAACTTTTCTGGAGTCGATTTGGCGCAGAAAAAATAAATAAACAGAAATAAAAATAGTAACAGCGGTTTCCTCACTACAGGAATAATTTTAGCCCATTCTGCTTTAAATTCTACTTCGCCCATATTTTTCCCCCCTTTTCTGTTCTTTCTGCTTTTGACTATAAAAAAATATGTGACTCTTTGTAAAGTATTTTACAAAAATTTATTCTTTTACATTAAAAATACATACTGTACGGAAATTGCATCACGAAACTTACACCAATGCTCAGGTGCATAATGTATCACTCACCAGCAGTATTAGTGAAACATCTCCAAAAAACAGTGTTGGAGAAAATTCAGATTTTTAACTGTTACGAATTCTAAATTATTTACGTTCAAATATTACAATATACTCAGCACACTTATGATATGTTATGATGACAATTATTATTATTATTAATTTTTGTAGTCTGAATTAATAATACTAATTCTCTACATGTGCTGTCATTGTTGTTTCTAGTCCAACCCGAATTACGTCTTGGTTAGGTCAGATTCATGAGCACAAAAGTTTTCGGAAAATCAAAAGCAAGTGGAGGACATTTAAAACGGATACTCCTTATATATACCCCAGGAGAGCTAGAGTATGGCGAAGCTGGTGATGCTTTCTGGGCGTTGCGTTTAGTGCAGGGGGAGTACACTTTGCGACCCAGTTCATATCCAAGACATTTCAGGTGGCCTGTGAAAAGTCTGAAGATGGTATAGTTTGCAGGGTACTGTCCTTACCAAAGGCAAAAACAGCCGTCTTTGCTATACCAAACGTGATCTCAGGGCCGGATTTAGGGGAGGGCAGGCGGAGCTACTGCCCGGGGACTCCATAACAAAGGGCCCCCCCCCCACAATAAAATTTTTACAGAATTCCTAGCTTTCACGAGTCAGAAAATTTTACGTTTTTTTCTCCCAGACATTTTTTTTTTTTTTTTTGTATTTCTACAAAGAATGCTTGCATAAAAATAATATTATTATCGATATAATTATCGATAATATTAGTATCGGATACTTTCGAAAATATGATGAAATCTTTTTGAACCCTGATTAGGGGCCTCCATTCCTTCGTTGCCCCGGGGCCTCCACACTTTCAAATCCGGCCCTGCGTGATCTTCTTGAGCAACCCTCCAAATATCGTTTTTTCCTGTGCACCACCTTACCTGTCACTCTGACCAGATAGATGGGCACTGTGGATTAATAGTAATGAATTTCAAAAAGCTGGAAAGATCAAAAACAGTTTTGAATTCAATTTCGGCTATCATGCTGTTAGAAAGTTCTTTTATGCAGCACACAATGTGTTAGAACAAATGTTAGCTTGTTTTCTCTAAACTGTTTTCAACCTTTGAAAACAGAATGTTTCCGAGTAACTTTTGTTATGTCGATATTTTTCTAGTGACAATCTGTTTAGCAACTTCCAGTAGTCTATTAATTTAACTTCATAAAAGACTCTTCACACAAATACTTAAAAAGATTTCCCCTTTCTGGCTTTTTTTCAGCAACTATTCTAAATGAATAACAGCTCGAAAACAAAATAATCTCTATCACATATAACAGGTTTTGATTTTTTTTTTTTTTTAAAGGAGAGAAATATTTGTTATTTTTGTTGACAAGTTGGGTGGGAAGTTGAAGGACAAGTGGAAGGAAATAATAAAAAAGAATTAATCAGAACTCAACTAATATCACTTCATAAGTACTTCAGGTCAATCAAGTTAAACGCGTGCACTTTATATCTTTGAAAATAAAACTCAGGCAAAAGAAATATTTTTTTTGTCAGTGAAGCGTTATAAAATGTTTGCCGAAATAATTATTGTGATTCCAACGGGCAATGTTGAACAAGAAACACAGTTGGCAGAAAATGGCCAAATGCTCCGTTTAGATATTGGGTACCAGTTAAAACTAAAACATTACTATCAAGTTTCGATCTGGTTCAAGAAACTGTACATATTTATTTGATTATTACCATAGGACAAAAAAAAAATCAACCGATAAGTGTTCATCGTTCAAGCAACGTTAATGCAGGAAAGGAAACTGTCCAGAAATTAAATTCTTAACAAATGACATCAGAACTATGTGATGTTAGAAAGCTGTTCTGATAAAATTTTTGGTCTCTCTTTTAATTAAGGATTTTCTATCATGACAGCTCGGAACTCAAAATACGTTTTCTTTTCTAGTTACTTTTTTTTTGACATATCACTAAAATAATATTTAGGGAGAGTAGATAAACTTTTTCTCCACAATATTTAATGTTAGAAACTTACAATTTTCACTGTGTTTTCAAGAGATATCTAAGAGTTTTCTAGTGAAATTTTAAGGCAATTCTGTTAATTTCATAATTTGTTAAATTTTAGCCAATAGTCAATTTTTAAATGAAAAAAACGACCGTTTTTGAGCATAAAAACAGCTTTTTAAGAAAAAGTGAGTTCTAAAGAAAAAGTTTCACTTCAGTATAACTAGTATGAATGTATCAATATTTTGTAGAAAATTTTTCAAAATAATATGTAAATTGGTTTTTAGTAAAATGAACGTTAGTTTTTTTTTTTTTTTTTTTTTTTAATTTACGTTTTGAGAAAACCGCGTTTGAAAGTAAAATAACTTACATTTTAGTATAATCCTGCCGTATTAACATTTAAATTGAGTTATTCTTATTATAAATAGAAAAAAAAAATGATGTCGCTTGAAAGCTCTTGATTTGAATATTTTGAATACATAAAAACTGAAAAAATATTTTCTAAGGTTCTAGGGTTCCTACTACCCTTAAAGCTGTAAATTTAAAGTATGCTGAATTCAGTTTTACCTTCAATAATAGAATAGTTTAGTTCAAACTTTAGTTACCTATAGAAAAAATGAAAACAAATGAACAGTTCATTTCTTATAGGTAAGTTTTCAAAAGCTTTTTCTAAATTTAATTTGAAACAGTAACTTCTCATTAGATCGTTCCGAAAAGGAAACGACTAGAAAATTTTGTGTTTGCTCACATGTTAAACGTATTCATTTACTGGCTTCTTAAACCATTTTCGTTTAAAAGTCCCTAAAAAAATCAAAAGCAGAACCATAAAAAATTTATTGGATTTTATGTGTAAATTTATTTTTTTTCTCCCCCCCCCCTTTTTATCTTCTTTTTTTGAGCAATCACGATTGCTTATTCTGCCGTGCTAAGCACAGATGTGGTATCTGCACATTTTATCAAAATTGAGTTATTGTCACCAGGTGGTCGTTAGTAATTTAATTAACCTAAATGTCAAGTTTTTTGGCGATTTGTGAACGCGAAACATTAAAAAAAGCTTTATGAAAAAAGTCGTAACTGCACAGTTTACGGAGTTTGCTAAGGCAATTTAAACGTAAGTGACAAATACTAAGCTTTTAAAGTGGTATCTGCGCAGTTACCACTTTTTTCCTTAGTATTTTTTGTAGATACGACTTTTATACCTTAGTAAAGCAGCATATTTAATAATGTAGCAGTTTATTGTAATACAGAATATTAAAATTAGTTTACCGTTGAATAGTTGATACAGGTTGATAATAAAAACTAATACAACTTTGCATAATTGTTAAAGTAAATATTCAGCTTTTTCTATTTAAATGTTGATTTAAAATGCGAATTCTAAAAATGAAATGCATGTAAAATATTCATATCTAATTCTTTCACGCAAAAAAAAAAAAAAAACGCATTTCATTCTACGGCCAGTAATATTTTTATTTAAGTATCGTCTGCTGTCAAAATTATTTTCATGCTCGGTAAAAATGAATCTAGAAAATAAAACATTATAAAAAACACATTCTTTGAATATAAAAAACAGAAAATTGTTATGGATTACAGTGTCCAGAGTTTTGAAAATGGGATCTTTCAGAAGGTAGATTTTGTTAGATTTGTATTAACAAAATAAAGCGAAAAAGTGTAAAGAAAACAGATGTTTTCAGTATTATTTAATGATACATTGAGCATGTTTGACTAAGCTATTTTTGTCGTATCTGTGCAGATACCCCTAAAAATGCTTAGTAATTGTCACTTACGGTGAAAATGGCTTAGTATATGAAAAGGTTTTGAAAAGAAAATGTGTCGTAACTACATTTATTAATTTTAAATGAAGATTTTTACAAAAATACGCTCTTACGGTTTTTAGATAAGTTATTTACGAAACAACTACTGCAAGCTGAACATTTACTTAAGTCATAAATCAAAGAAACGAATTGTAAAACTTTAATCGTCAATTTCTCATTTTGAGCTCTACTGCAGATACCACATCTGTGCTTAGCACAGCAGTATTGTTCTCACTTGACAGTCCTTGATGTTCCGGTTCCTTTTTCAGCTTGGACCAGGGCTGCAGCACCACCGTCCACCGGCGGCGGCGCGGCTGGTCCTGAGCACTGTCCACCGGAATCCACTTTTGCTGGGCGGTGGCGTCCATGTCCTACACACGCATGCTCATACACACTCGCCTACGCGCGCACGCCTTTACACACATACACACGCCTACGTGCACACACGTAAGCCTACACACACACGCACACAACTATATACACGTAAGCACCCAGGAGGAGGGACATGCTTGGGCGGGGGAGCCATTTCTAGAAACAATAACTCTAACCAGTAGAGTCTTGTCGCAACTCGTGATTGCGAAAAACATAATTTGAATTCAAAGTTTCGGGATTCAAATTAGTTTTTTATATTTTATTTTATTTTTATTTTATTTTATTTTATTTTTATTTTTTTGAATTTTTTCTACAATCAATTAAAAAAAATTGATATCGCGTACCAAATGCTACTGTATTTTACGATATTATGAATTTCTTAAGATGAAATTATGCCTAAGTGCTCAGCTACTTGTCAGACTACCATATTAGTTCGAGGATACTTGATACATCTTCGTACTTAAAAGCAAAAATCCTAACATTTTAGAGCTAATTTGATCACTGAACTTCCATTCTTTATTTACTTTTAATTTTACTAAGATTTTGTTCTTTCTACTAAGCAGTAATAATAACTTCACTCTATTCTTTCGAAGTGAAATTTAATAAAAGGCTAATCGAGTTGAGAAGTTCGTAGACTGCTGGTGAACTTATTGGTGTATCTTTGTTCTTGAACACAAAGAATCGAGCATTTCCTGGAATAAATGTGCCAACATTAGAACAAAAAACGACATGAACTTTCATTCTTAATTTGCATTAATGTTCACTCTGATTTTATTCATATTACTTCAACTTAGCAACTGCGAAAACGACATTCTGTTCTTAAATATATATATATAAAAAAACGGTCAATTTGAGAAGTCTGTAGGCTTCTGGTGAATTTATTTATTTAGCTTTATATTTGACTGCAGAGATTCAAACATTTCAAGAACTATTATGTCCACATTTGAAAAAAAAATGCATAAACTTGCATTCTTTATTTGCGTAAATTTTTACCAAGATTTTATTTATATTGCTTGTACTGAGCAATAACAATTACTTCATTCTATTCCTTCAGAAAAAAAAAACTGGTTGAGTTTAGAAGTTCGGAGGCTCTTGGTGAATTTATTGATCTATCTTTGTACTTTAATGCAAAGATTTTCATTTGCTAGAGTTAATGTTTCCACATTATAGCAAAAATTGACATGAACTTTCATTCTTAATCTGCGTTAATTTTCACTATGGTTTTATTCATATTACCTCAGCTAAGCGATAACAATAATTCTATTCTTCCCAAAAAAGAAAAAATGAAACTCGAGTTGAGAAGTCCGGAGGCTGATGGTAAATTTATTGGATGCGGAAACACTTTAGCTATCGCTGGTGGCAATACCGGCTTGCTAGATATTTTAGACAGCGTGAATGGAATGTTAAAAAAGGAATGTTTCGCGGGTTGACTTTCTGGTGGTTACAGAGAAGAACATTCATTATCAACTTGTATTAGGTGATCATCTCCGATGCTTAAAGGTATGATCAAGGAAGTGTTCGCGCCAAATAAGTTTATTAGAGTACTTTTTATTTTTTTTCGCTGGAACTGGCGCCAAAGGGATACATTAATCAGTAGCTGGCATTGAACGAGGATAATTATAATCTTAATTTGTAAATGTGTCAATGAATGCGGGCAATTTTCATTTATTGATGTTGGATCAATGTCTCCTCATTTACGAAATGTTAATTAACGGAAACAATTATTAAATCAGTGTTGTGCTGTTTTTAACTCTACGTTATTAGAAGAGCATTATTCGGCTAATATTAGCATAAAAAATATGTTAAAATATTTGGCATAAAAATTGGTACCGATGCTTTTTTTTTTTTTTTTTGAAGGGGAACAACTGCCTCGAGATCAACAATCCGATTTTAAAATGAAGGGTTGAGTTCATTGTCTTACTTTTCTATGACTAAGTGAATATTTTTTTCTAAATTATGTTAAGTACTTTGTGTTTCGAAAAGTTTCTAAATTTCAACACAAACGCAGTAACTACATTAATAAAAACGTAATACATGCCTTCACTGATTACGTATTTTTTTTAAATAATGCTCTGTGTGATAAATGCTGTTCGAAGATTAACAATAAGCCCAAAAAAAGATATCTTCAATTTTTGTTTTACTTTTGTTCAATACTAATTAGTAAATAATCGTATTTTTAAAATAATATGCTGTGTTTTGAAAGCTGTTAGCTCAATTTATATGTTCACAGTAACTACGTAAATAACAATAGAGAGCAGAGCCTGATTATTAACATAGGCCTACTAGACCTGCGCCTGGGGCCCCATTTTCCTAAGGGGCCCTAAATTGCTTAAGGGTTATGCATTACAACTATATGAAAAATACATGTATTTTTAAAATAAAAAATAGAACACCATGACTATTTAATTGGAAAAAATTGAGAAGGGGGAATTTTTCATTAATTCTCCCATTAAAGAATTAACCATGTCACAATTATGAGGGACACTGAAGGAGATTAATAAATGCACATGATAAATGATTTATACATAGGTCTGTGATAGACAAAGCGGCCCTCAAAAATGCATTCCGACGGCCCTCAAACCTGTAAATCAAACACTGCATTCCGCTGTAGAATATTTAGGGGACCTCCAATTTAGTGGGCCTAGGACCTCACTTTTAGTTAGTCGGGCAATGAACACAGGCGTAGTTTGATGGGAGACACTACATAAATGAATGATTACTTATTTTAAAGCATTTGTATGGAATTCAGTCAAAAGTAATTGAGAAAATATATAAGTCAGTTCTATGTTTGAAAAAAAATCCTGGTTACATGAAAGAATGATGTTCTTGTCTTTCTACAAGAACAAAATGCCAAAGAATCTTATTGCGTTTTTTAATGGGATGTTTACCTTAATCAAGCACCAAATCTTTCTCAGTTAATACGAAACAACTAAGAAATATCACACAAGAAGCCGCAATCAACAACTTATATAACGCACCTGGTTATTTATAACTCCTTTATTTCCTGTTTCTTAGTTTAATCATTTTTAATGGAGATTATTGAGCAATTTAACAATCACTTTGGTATTGTAAATTACATCTAGTTTTTAAAAAAATTGTAATTAATTTGTAAAAGAATTTCATCTTTTTTTTTTCGTAATTATTCTTACGAATAAGATTTTAAATTTCAACAATTGAATGGATACCTAAAAGAAGGGCATAGGTCAGGCTTTTAAACATAGCACATATAATCGAGTACTTTACGCTCAACTAATGAATGAGTTTTAGGATTTTTGTGCTGTTTTCAAAATGTTTTAACTATTTTTAAGTAACAATCAAGATTAACGTTCTCCGGTGTCATTTTTCATATTAAGATATTTTCTTTTCCATCAATCCAAGTAATCCATCTCTATAGCTCAGAGAGAATTTCGCGCCAATCTACTAGTGTTAATGATTGTACCCCCTCAGCTCTTTTCATCAAATAAAGCGGCCAAAAATGTTTACAATTACGAAGAAATTCGGTTTTAAAATTTAAACGGAAATATTGTTTTTAATTATAAAATCGCATTTACCAGGTGTACAATCCGATTTTCAGATTTTCTAGAATTCAAACGCGAATTCCATTGAATCGTAATGGTAAAGCTTTGCTACTCAGAAAAGCTTAAAAAGAACCATGTTATCATGTAATAAACTCCTTGTTTTTAAAGTCAAAATTAACTTTTAAAGCAGATGTTCTCAACCTATTTCAAACCACGTATCTCTTTTTTTTTTTTTTTTTTGTGTGTTGATATTGGTATCCCGCCTTCCCTGCAGAAAAGTTTAGTTTTCTTAAAATGTGTAAAATTAGTTAAACTAGTAAAGTTTAATCACAAAATATAATTTATATTGAAACCAAGAAAATTTATTTCAGTAGACATTTTATTGCTATGTTTTCGTTAACCGAACATAAATTTTTAAATGTTTCGGGAATTAAATAGAGGGAACGGTGAGCTTGTTTTTGTTTACAAATTCGCCAATCTTTGGCTCTTGCTCGGTCAATACAGCTGGAATTCATACATAACAGTAATCTTGTTTTTATGAATGCTATTCAGGTAACTTGAACACGGAAACCCTTTTCCACTCAATTAAGTTGTCGTGAACAACAAGAAATTTCATCGCAATGTCTTTTCGCTCTTTGTGTTCTTTTTCAATACTAGTCCAGCAGTGACTTAACAAAGGACAGTAGAACCTCGTTTGTCCAAATGTCCCGATTACGCAAATCAAATTTGTAACCTGAAAAAAAAATTATGATCACATAGATAACTTTAAGTTAAGCAAGAACGTAACTATAAGTACGCTGAACCTTTTTTTTTTTTTTTTTGTTGATGGACTGCACAAAAAATTACGGTTATCTAAAAAGAAAAACACTGTGTCTGAGCTATGATAATAAAGCGTTTGGATGATCGTACTTTATTCAAACGATATCCGTTTGAACCAAAAGACAGGAGATCAATTCTCGGTTAAAAATTAATGCTAAAAATTGTTTTTTTTTTTTAAATATATATCTTTTTTGCAAACCAATCTATGCAATTTTGTTACAAAGTATGGTTTTTGTCCCAATGAAATGTCAGTCTCCTTATTTAAGGACTTGCTTCGCTTATTCCCATATTACCCGGCAGTGTTGGGCATTAATCAATTATTTTTTCAATTGCCTTGTTAATTGATTAAAAAAGTAATTGCAATTAAATCAATTGCAATTAAACTATTAATTGCACTTTGCAATTAATTTAATTGGATTAATGTACGTTAATTGTTTCTCACAATTAAAATAATTACAATTAACTTTTTAAATTGTTTTATGAAACAATTAAAACTAACAATTAACTTTATGTATCAATAGGTACAACGCAAGGTACAGAGTCAAAAGTATTATTCAATTTCGTATTTTCGTTCAGTGTTGATTGCTTGCTCGCCGCATGAACTAGTCTCGTCCATGCAAGCTTTTTTTCACATGTAAATGTTTGTGTTTTAATTAAGTGTTTTAAGTTTGTGTAAATCATTGTTTAAGTTTAATCCATAACAGGGGAGGTGAGAGAGAAGGACATAACACAGGGGACGTGAGGTCTCAGAGACCGCTCTGTTTTATTTATTTATTTATTTATTTTTAAAAATCATGTACATAATTAAGATACATTTCTGAAATTTCTCTCAGATGCTATTTAGACTTTTATTAGTAAAAAAAATAGGAAACAAATGATTCTGAATTTTTTATTGAAATTTACCTTTTCTGAGGAAATTTCGCTGGAGCCAAAAAATTTTTTTGAGAAGAGACATATGCTGCAGTAAACATTTATTGCTCGTAAGAAAGTTACTGTTGAGCATTGATCTTTTATTAGTTGCTAACATGTGTATTTAAATAGATAATATGGTACCCGTCCAGCGTCCACGTCCCATGTAGGCCTGTCGCCTGCACAGTATATTATACAAAACCAGTATTTTTTTGAAGAGTTAATTTTAATTAAAATTCACAAAACAATCGACAATTGTTAATTGTAGCAAACTACAATTAACAATTAATTAATTGTTAACTGTAGTAAACTACAATTAACAATTAATTAATCGTTAATTGTAATTTTCCGCAATTACAATTGATCAATTATTAATCTTTAATTGTTCATGCAATTAAAATTTGCCCAACTCTGTTACCCGGACTATCCGGAGTAGTTGCAATACAACTTTTGTTTCAGTGAAGAATGACACGATATTAATCAAATTTTTGCCCGACTAAATTTTAGCTTCCTACATAGTATAAAATGAAGTCCCCAAAAAAAGCGTCTGTTTGTTTGAACGCACAAAACTCGAGAACTAGCCGGCTGATTTCGCTGAAATTTTCACAGTATCTTTCTTTCAGCACCGGAAAGGTTTGGAGACCGGCTCAAAAAAAAAAAAAAAAATTCGACGAGTAGTTCTTTTTTTATTCCAATTTAAGCCCAATTTTCACCTAAATTCCCAAATATGGGGGTGAGAAATTATTTGCATATTAATATTACATATCGTTGGAAAGGGTAGAATTTTCCGCGTTCTACGCAATTTGTTTCAATGCTATAACTTAATTACGGCGGGAGTTATTTGCGTTTTTAGCTCGATTATTTTTAGGCTTAGATGAAATTTAGGGACTGCTTTCTTTATTAAATTTATCAATAAAAAGTGAAGGAATTTTCCCACACTTTTCTTTTGACACTGTTGGAAAGAGCTGCTTTTTTTACTCCAGATGTAACTCGACCTATGGTTGAAAGTTTAACCCTCTATCTCCATTAGAAAAAAAGTTACAAGCGAATTAATGGAATTTCAAAAATCTGTTCTCTGTTCAAGTTTTTAACCATTTTATTTTGCGTTTCCACGGTCGCTTTTTGAATACGCTGTTTATTTCCATCTTTCTCATTTTCAATTCTTGAACTTATTTTTTTTTTCTGTTTCCATGGCTACGTTTTTTAAATCCATCTTTCTCATTTTATTTTAATTTCTTAAAAGTATTTTAATATCTGTCGTCATTGTTTGGAGAGGAAGTTTTGCATTATGTTTTTTTTTTCTTTTATTTAAGCATGATTGTTGAATATACGTCACTTGACTGAATTTTTATTTTCAAAGTAGACCGGGCAACAGTGTTGCCAGATTGGGGGAAATTTCCCCATTTTGGGGAAATCTGGTGTTCTCTGGGGAAATTTTGGGGAAATGAGTTTTGAGGGGAATTCTTTGGGGAAAAAATTTTTTCTTGGGGAAAACCTGGGGAAAGAAAAAACCTCAGGGAAAAAAGAATTTTTTTCCTGTTTAGATTCACGAAAAGAAGTAGTAGTTACATTGTTTGTATCAAATAGCGTCGGTTTAGCTTTGCTCAACTTTATGGAATTCGTATTTCGCATTATGTGGAATATTATGCTACGGAATTCGAATTATTGTTCTGTGTGAGTAACTAGTTGATAAGTGAAACAAATAAAAATAAGTGATGAAGAACGTTCTTTGATAAATATATACAAAAATCATAATTTAAATGTACATACAGAAGCAGAGTAGTAAATGCAAGTAGAAAAAAAAACATAAGGCAATTTCTTAACTTTCAGTCAGGGTCTCGTATTTATGACTAGCGGCACCCGCACGGCTTTGCCCGCAGTAGAAAATTAAAAGGTGTTTTGGTTCCCCTGTATAGTTACATACAATGCATGATGAATTTCTCGCCAATTGGCTTGCCCACGTTACGGTTCCACGTTATGATAGCTTGGTAATTTACTCGTCCATCTTATGATAATTTTGCTCGGGAAAATGTTCTTAAAATTGGAATAGAAAAAGAACGAAATCGAATTTTTGAAAAATCGCTTCGAGGTGCACACCCCTATGCTACAAACTAATTTTGTGCCAAATTTCATGAAAATCGGCGGAACGGTCTAAGCACTATGCGCGTCACAGAGATCCTGACAGACAGAGAGATATCCAGACAGAGAGACTTTCAGCTTTATTATTAGTAAAGATAAAGATAAAGAAAGATAAAGATAAAGAAGACAAAAAAAAAGGGAAAATGGGAGAAAAAAAAGTTGGGGAATTTTATAAGAAAATTTGGCTATTTGGAGAAAAAAAAATTTTTCAAGAGACAAAAATATTAAAGGAAGTCGATTCATTTTAAGAAAATATTAGTGGAAAAATAATTTTTGAATTTGGGGAATTTTGATAGAAAACATCGCTTTTTGGGGAAAAGTTGGAAGGGAATTGGGGAAATATGGATTTGACCATCTGGCAACTTTGCCGGGCAAAGCCAGGCAACGCAGCTAGTTATCAATACAATTTTGCATAATTTTTAGCAGTTAACATGCATCCATGACAAATTTTCTCGTACCTCAAGGGTACGAGTAACAGGTTGAAAACCAGCTTTATAAGGACGTTAATTACCTTTCACTTTCTCCTTAGAAACACAGTAAAACCTTATTTATGCGGTTTATCCGATAAAATTTGTAGAGGTAAATAAATTTATATTCACTGAAATAATTATTCTAAATTATAATAGCAAGAATGAAACTATAGATTCGCCAAATACTCGCTCTTCATTTTGAATAAATGTATAACTCCTACATGGGTCGCACAATAAATTGCAGTAATCTAACAAACAGCATGGTGTATTTAGAGTGTCAGTCAGAGCAGCTTCCCTATAAATGTTAAAACTGTTTGCGAGAAACAATCCTATGTAAGTCTTCTTATTTACGAATGTGTTTTGTTCATTAGGGGACATTCATAAATTACGTAAGGATGATTTTGCCAATTTTTGACCCCCTCCCCTCTTGTAAGGGTAAGTAAGATTTTTCAAGCCCCTCCTAACCCTATCTTACGTAAGATTCCATTTCGTTTTTCAAAATAAAATAACGAATCTTACATCACTGGCAATTCTTTTAAATATTAAATTCACTGTTATTAAATCTTTGAAACCTTTCTGTGTAAAGAAATGTTTAATAAAAGGAATCGAGACTAAATGTTTTTTGGGCAAATATTTTTCATTTGTGATGTGATCTAATTAAAAATAAGACATGCCATACACAGTGTGATTTTTTAATTATATTTTTCACTATTCATTCTTTTAAAAACAAGCAAAAAACAGCTCATCCTAATACGTAATTTGCCTTCAAGAAGCAAAAGAAATAGGATCCCTTCTATACCACTTGACCGCGCGATTTCTAATATAAAATATCGACTTTGAAAATATTACCTAAGAATAAGAATCTCTTAATATAAATAAAACAAAATATATAAAGTTTGATTTAAAAAAGGAAGGATTTAATAAAACTGATTTAGGCATAAAATATCACGATCCAACATGTGACTGCACAAATAACGGTAACTGCCCTACCATAGAAAGAGTCGAAAATATAAATTATTTAGGTATAACTTTTAGTGAAAATTTAAAATGGAAATGTCATACTGATAAACTTGTGAAGAAATTAAGAGGTAGAATACATTGGCTTTATCTATTGAGAAATATAGTTGGGAAAACGTTTCTTAGATGTTTATTTTATGCTTGGATAAACTCAATAATTACGTATGGTATTTGTGCATGGGGAGGTGATTATGAAACAAATCTTACCAATTTAAATAGAACTTATGCAAAAATTTTGAAAATAATTTATGGATCTAAACAAGAACTTAATAACAAGAAGTTCTGTCTAGAACTAGATGAGCCTACTTTCGCGTATACCCATACTACTTTCTAGTACCTGATCAATATTCTCAAAAATAGCTAAAATCGCAAATTTTTTCAAACATATTTTAAAAATACTTTAAGCTGATTTTTAGGAATAAAATAACCCCACTCATCTAAAAAAATTTTATGCGTAAAAAAAAAAAAAAAAAAAAAAAGCAGCAACTTTTAAAAAAGCAGCTAATACACTTTTTTCCATTAAAAAAATCTTTAACAGCTTTCAAAACGAGAAAATAATAATTAAAATTAATCAACTCATTAAAATAAATACATCATATCAAAAAAAAAATCGTTTCTTTTCCCCTGTTGCCAAAAAACATTTTTTTAAATGAATTAATGCACTTATCAAAACAAAAAAAAAAAAAAAAACAATAAAATGTCAACTTAAAGAAATAATTTTCTTTGTCAAAAAAAAAAAATCGTCTGCGCATATCTTTATGCAGAAACATAAATGACTTCGAGTTTATTCGCCAAAAACTGAGTACCTAAATTGAAACTTTAGCGTAAAAATAAAAACAAGTCATATCAACAATAATTATTTCACAGTTAAAACCATAACTGCGGAGTCGGAGTCAATCTCATTTTGAGATAAAGGAGTCGGAGTCGAATATTTAAGAATCGGAGTCAGTCATTTGTCCACCGTGTATAAATTTTTGCCAAAACTACGAAGTCAGAGTCAAAGTCGGGGAGTCGGAGTCTGATTAATTGTAGGGCACAGGAGTCGGAGTCGGAGTCAAGTGCCCCTAAATTCTCGGAGTCGAAGTCTGGAGTTTGACGTCAAGAGTTATTTCCAACAAAATTTGTTTGAAGTAAATCCGCCTTCAAGTAGGAAATCTTCATTGACTTTCAGTTTCCCCGTAGGCAATATTGTTAAGGGATTTGAACTGTTCAAAATTAAACGGAAAATTGTTCAAATCAAAAAGATATTTTATATACAAGTTTTTCATCAAAAACTTTTTCCGATAAAGCTTGTTTGAAGCAAATTCGCCTCACAGTTCGGAATTGCTTTGAATTTCCCCGTAGGCGCTAATGTTAAGTTTTTTTTGAACTGTTCAAAATTGAACAAAAAATAGTTCAAATCAAAAAGTGAAATATGGGAATGAGGTGTCCTTGCCGAGATCTTTCGAACAAAAAAAAGTTTGTTCGAATCGGACTATTCATTCAAAAGTTATTAGGGGGGGACAGACAGACAGACCGACAGACAGACCGACAGACATTTTCCCCCATCTCAATACCCTACTTTCCAATTTTTAATTTTTCAATATTTATTTAATTATTTTATTTATTTTTGACTTTTTTTTGTTTTTCACGATATTTTTAAGATGCATTAAGCCTTCTTTCATGCTTTTTTCTTCTTTTTCTGACTTTTACTGGGAAAGTAGGCTAAAAACGATACTATTTTACAAGAGTCAGAGAAAATCTATTATATCAGAGAAATATATGCACAGAGAATATTGTATTTTTTGCATAGCAACAATAACTGGTTTGAAATTAATAAAAAACAATATAATACTCGAATTTCAGGAAAACAATATAAAGTTACAAAACCAAATAAAACTATTATTAAAAATCAATTTTTTTACTTGGCACCACGGCTGTTTAATGAACTAACAGAAGATGTTAGGCATGAGAAGAACTTCAAAAAATATAAACAAGGGGTCAATGAATATATACAAAATAATGACATTTTATCAATAATTAACTTTTTGCTGATAAAATATACTGACTTGCCAACCGGGGGGAATTTTGTATTGTATTTTTTTATACTATTGAATGTTTCAATGCGAGTTATTGTGTTTTTTTTCTGGAGTCAAACGAATTACTGTTCTGTGTGAAATATTTATTACTTGTGTAAAATTAATTTGTAAATATTACTGTTTAATACATTTTGTGTTTGTACTCCATACTAAACCAATTAAATAACACTGCGAACAGTGCCTTTGGCGCTTTTAGTGTTGAATTTACTACTAACTCATGTTGAACTATAATCAAGATTTTCTTAATCTTTTGTTATGACGTTTGTAATTTATGTTTTATAATTTGTGAGTTTTAACTTTACTTTATTTTATTTTGCTTACTGTTATGTATGTGTATTTTGTTAATAATAAAATCTTATCTTATCTTTAAAAAAAAAGAATGGGTCTGCCCCCCCCCGCCAAGTAAGGGTATGTAGAGATTTTTCAACTCCCTTCCCCCTCGGGACCCTTACGTAATTAATGAATGGTCCCTCACCCATATTACTCGGAATTTCGTTTATCCTAATTTAGTTTCAGTCAGTCCGGATAAACCAGGTTGTATTGTACATAAAAATATTGAGTTCCTAGAGTTTTATCTCTCTAGCAATAGCTACTGTCTGTTCTCGAACTCCGCGACTAGCAGCTGCGAACGGTTCCAATTGAAAAAGAGGTGATGGTTTAAGGAAGTACACTTCCCGATGCATTCGGTTTTTGCTTGCTCCTTACTTCTTTCTTGCTATCACTCCTGTTTTGATAAAATCAGAAGAGACCTGAGGCATGCGCAAATTCGAGTAAGGTTTTGCGTTAAAATTCTTACAGTACAGACATGCCATGTACCGCAATGTAGCTATTGCGGCACAAGTAAAAACAGCTAGGCTTTGCTTTTTCGTGTCCTTCTCATAACCTTAAAATTCCTGTCAAAAAAAAAAAAAAAAAAAAACCCTCCTCAGAAAGTAGGAAATTCGAAAATGTCAAGAGCGTAAAAGAAGGTTAGTGATATATATGGATTAAGATATTAGTAGAACATGATGAACACGACGTTCGAAAGCCAAAGATTCCCATAACCAGTGACACATTGATCGTTCCATGTTCCAAACGTCCCGAAAAGACATTGATCTTTCCGCTTGGTGTCGCGCAATCGACTGCGCCCGCTCCAATGCGTCCTCACATCAGATGTCTCGCAGTGGTGATGCCTTGCTTTTTTTTTCTTTTCGGAAAGAGTTTAGAATCACTTTTTGAGGAATTAGTTTTTGTTCTTCCAGTCGCTTTCACACCGCGATTTGGGGAAAAAGATGGTTTCCGATTGTTAAAGTTCAGTCGATGCTACGTTTGATATGTGTCGTGTTGTATTTGATGGCGTCTTACTGTATTTGGTTGTATGATACTTCCTTACCTTATTACCTTTCTCATAGTAATCTCTTCAGTGTTATATTCTTTACGTGCTTTCACGTTTACGTACTTTCCAAAAAATTACAAGTTCATTAAGTTTTACTCCTGACAAAAATTTTAGACAAACACCTCCTCCCCAGTTTCACAAGTTGTCCAGAGTTCCTAATGTACTTTAACTTTTTTTTGCTTGGTATGAATCATTTCTGTTTTAATACCTTGTAATTTTTGTTGTCTAAATATTTGAAATATACTTATGCATTCTTGTTCTTAAAATTTTGTTAAAAGAAAATTGTAAAAGAGGAAAAAAATAATGTATTGCAACTGTAACTTTTCTCAATATTCAATGTCTTCAACAAATGCTTTAATAACTAAAGTAGAGACTGAACTATGTCTAGGTCCCCACCTAATCAGTAAACGACACCTGTGGTAGGCACAGAAGTGCCTGGAGAGAGAGTAATGTCAAATGTTTGATTGGTATCGCGATGGTCTTTGGATAATTCTGCTATTGAAAACCATACTATTGGCTTTGCTTTCTTTAAAAAATGATACAGTAGCCTGGAATGGTAATAGGTTTACTAAGTTGCGGAAAAAACAAAACTGGAGAGTTTTATCTTATTTGGAAGTAAAATGCGTGTTTGCCGTTGTGTTTACAGTGTTTAATGATATTTTCATTAATTGCTGAATATTTTACTTCCTAGACATTACTTATGAATATTCCAAGAAACACTACCGTGTTTTCATAAGAACCTGATCATAATTTTAAAAATATCTAGATAAATGACGATTAGTAACCCTGTAATGAAGATATCACTGACTTATTTTTGCACAAATTAAAAGTCCTTTGAAGTATTAAGTTTTGAATTTTATTTCATGAAGATATAAATGAATTAATTTTTGTTTGAACTGTTGGTGGTTTAAATAAGTGAGTTTTAAATATTTACTTTGCACATTGAAAAGCTACATTTTATACAAAATTGAGCTAATTTTGATACAAACAACAAAGTCTTAATTTTTCCCTGACAAATAAAGATATGAATGAGTTAATTTTCGTTCAAACGGATAGCTTTTTACTTTACATGGAAATATGAAGGAGCAAGTTTTGTACAAACTGATAGCTGTTTAAAGTAGAACATTTTAAATCTTTGAAAATGAAGATTTGAGTTAACTTTTTAGACAAATAATTGCTTTAACTTTCCCTTAACATATAAAGATATGAAGTATTTAATATTTTTACCAAATGATAGCTTTTAGACTACTAAGTTTTAAGCTATTACTTTACATGAAGATATAAATGAGTTAGTTTTTGTATAAACTGATAGCGATATAAAACAGTAAATTTTGAATATTTGAAAATGAAGATCTGAGCTAGTTTTTGTACAAACAACTAAGTTTCAAAATTTTCCTAATCATATAAAGATATGAATAAGTTATGCTTCTCAAACAACTAGTTTTGAAGTTCCAAGTTATTTTTCGCTCAATGAAGATAGTATGAATAAGTTTGAACAAAATGAACAATTGTTTGCATTCTGTAAAGTACTATGTCAGCGAAACTGTAGTGCAGAATGCGGCAGAAATATATTAAATGCAAAGTGACCTAAACATTAGACGTAGCAAAACAAAAGCAACTAAAGACTTGGAAAACACAGAAACATTATCATTAATATACAAAAAATAATACAAAAAGAAACAATCTTTGCATTATCGTGTACTCACGTACGTCACAGTATAATTATTACGTAAATCCAGTTAAACGACCCTTTAAGAATGAAGTCAAAAAATGCACTTTGCTTAGGGCGCCACAAAAAAAAAAAAGTTCCACATTAAAGATGAACGCCGAGAGTGAAAGTGCCTTCCCTTCCTCTATAGCTGTAACCGTGGGTAGTTGTTTACACTGTAACATTAAATAATAAGTACTTAATGCCAAGGCCTGATGGGAAGGCCGAGGGAAAGGTAACTGCCCCGATCATGGTCAAATTCCTGGGATTGTTAATTGGTAATCATCGTCATCATTATGTTATCCAGCTCGTAATAATGGTCAGTCCAGGAGATGTGTGATTAGGCACCTGGCTTCCATCGTGTAAAAAAGTGGTCCTCCATTTTTTATTTTTTTTCAACTCTTTTTATGGTGCGATCTGCTAAACGTGAAAGAATTCTTTTCAATATTTTTGATGCTATTTATTCGTGACAAGAAGAGTGCAGCGTAGAGCAACCGTATTATAGCGGCTTTTCTATTGAAATAACTTGATAATGGAATTAATGGACGTGTAACTGAAGTAAAAATAATGGGAGGGAGTCATTCTTTTGCGCTATTGATTTACTCAAATAGAATTCAGATTTTTGAGCAATGAATTTTTGATTTATTTAATAGAATTCAGACTGTTCAGAAACAAATTATTGAATGGTTTGAACCAAAAGAATAAAATTCAATGAATTATTAATTTAAAAGAAAGAATTTTTACGATATTCTTCGTTTTATATTTATTCACATTAAAAAGTGCAGCGGTAGAGCAATTGGATTAAATCGAGTTTTCAACTAAAACAATTCTATAATTTGATTAATGGACGTATAATTGCGGTAAAAATAATGAGAGGGAGCCATGCTTTTGTGCTACTTTCAGTTATTCAAACAGAATTTAAATTATTTTAAGATCAATTTTGAACTATTTGAATAGAATCCACTTTTGTGCAATAAATTGCTGAACTATTTAAGCCTCCTCCCCCCCCCGTTTTAAAAAATCAACGAATTATTGGAATTATTAAATCAAAACAGAAATATTTTCGATAATTTTTAATGTTAAATCGAGTTCAGTTTTTCGTGCAATGAATTTTTGGATTATTAAAATACAATTCAGACTTTTGTGCCATGAGAATTATTAAATTATTTGAGCCAAATAAATGGATTATGAGAATTCTTGAATCAATGGAAGAATTATTTTTCATACATTTAATGCGATATTTTTTCACATTAAAAAGTGCAGCGGCAGCGCAACGAGATTATGTTGAATTATGTATCTGTTGCAATGACGTGAGAACAGGATTAATTTACGTATAACTGAAGCAAAAAATAATAATAAGGAGTCATTCTTTCATGCAATGTTTAGGTATTTAAACTGAGTTCAGTTTCTATGCATTGAAGTTTTGAATTTTTAAAAAATAATTCAAACTTTTGTGCAAAAAATGGTTGGATTATTGAAAACAAAAGATCAAAGTTCAATAAATTATTGAATCAAAAGAACTATTTTCTATATTCGCACTGTTATTTATTCCCAATAAATCCAGCGGTAGAACATCCGGATTATAGCGGCTTTTCTATTGAAACAATTCGGTAATGTAATTGTGATGGACGTATAACTGAGAAAAAACTGTTAGGAGGGAGTCATTATTTTCTGCAATGTTTATTTATTCAAATAGAGTTCAAATTTTTGCACAACGAATTTTTAAATTATTAAAATACAATTCTGACTTTTATGAAAATAATTACTGAATTATTTTCACAAAAAGAATGAAATTCATAGAATTAGTGAAATTATAGAATCAAAATAAAGAATTATTTTCCATATTCTTGATATTATTCATTCACAATAAAAAGTACAGCCGCTTTTCTATTGAAAAAAAAAATCGATAATGGAATTAAAGGACGTAAAACTGAGGCAAAAGTAATGGGAGAGAGTCATTCTTTTGTGCAATGTTTAGTTATTTAAATAGAGTTCAGTATTATGCAAATAATTATTGAATTATTTTATCCATAAGAAGGAAATAAATAGAATTATTGAAATTCTTGAATCGAAACAAAAATTTATTTTCGATATTCTTTATGCTATTTATTCACATTAAAATATGCATCAGTGGTAAATCAATCGAATTATAGCGACTTTTCTATAGCAATTTGTTTCAATAATGGACGTACTGAAACTGAGATAAAACTTATGTGAGAAGATCCTTCTCTTCTCTAGTGTTTAGTTGTTTAAATAGAATTCAGACTTTTTTGCAATCAATTTTTGAATTAGTTCAATGGAGTTCAAACTTTTGAGCAATGAATTATTGAATTATTTGAATCAAAAAAGGAAATTCAATACAATGTTTAAGGACTCATTTGCATTAATTATCGATGTCAGAAAAAGCATTCGCAATTTAGAAAACTTTTAAGAAAACTTTATTAAGAGCATATGAAATTTAGTTTTAAGGATTCGTTTTAGCATTTGTAATTTTAAAATTTTTATAAGTTCATTTACCTTAATCGTCCGTATTAAGATCATTTGAAATTTGAAATAGTTTAAGAAATGCTTTGCATTAATCGTCAACATTTAAAAAAGCATTTCAAATTTAGAAAAGCTTAAGGATTAATTTGCATTAGTTGTCAGTATCAAGAGCATATGAAATTTAAAGAAGTTTAAGAATTAATTCGCATTGATCGTCAATAATAAAAGCACCATTTGAAATTTCGAAAAGTTTACTGATAAAGTTGCATTAATCGCCAGTATTAAGATCATTTTTAGAAAAGTTTAAGAATTAATATGCATTAATTATCAAGATCAACTAAAGCGTTTGAAATTTAGAAAAAAAAAACGGATTAATTTGCATTAATCGTCAATGTTTGAAAAAATTATCTGAAATTTTAAAAATATTAAGGATGAATTTGCATTACTCTTTAGTACTTAGAGCATTAGAGTTTTGTAAGGTTAAAAAATTAATTTGCATTCATTGTCAGTATTAAGTGCATCTGAAAGTTAGAACACTTTAGGACTTAATTTGCCTTAATCGTCTGTATTAAGAGTATTTGAAATTTAGAGAAGTTTAAAGATCTATTTGCATTAACTGTCAGTATTAAGAGCATTTAAAAATTAGAAAAGATTTTGGTTAATTTGCGTTAATCGTCAGTATTTAAAAAAAAAAGCATTTGAAAGTGAGAAATGTTTAAGGAATTATTTGCATTAATCGTTATTATTTACAGCATTTGATCTTTAGAAAAGTTTAAGGATTAATATGCATTGCCAGCATTGAGAACATTTGAAAATTAGAAAACGAGAGTTTAATATGTTTTGAGGAGAGAAAAAAAAATCATTGAGAGAAAGCAAAGATGTAAAGATGCCCTCGTTACATCTCACATCAAGTCAGGAAAAACATGACGAACGTTCAATAGAACAACAGAGCATAAAGAGGGTATTCCAATTCGACCTTATTCGCCGGGGCAATTAAAGTCACTGAACTTGGACTACACCCTCTCCTCAAGCGATGGTTAATTTTGGAGTTGAAATGAGATTTTCTTCCCCACCTGATGGCACCGACCTTCAACCTGTTGATAGTTCCAACAGTCACTTACCAAAAAAAGCTTGTTGCCCATCGAGTACTTAGGGAAGTAAAAATAAAGCGAAATTATGCGTTACTACTGAATAAATAGATGCTTGGAAATGATGATGATAATGATAAAAATGCCGCTAGACAAGTTCTGTTAAAAAAAAAAAAAAAAAGTTGCTTTAATGAGATAATGTTAATACGTTCAGTACATCAAACTCTAATTCTCATCACTCACTAAACACTTGAACATCGTTCATCCGGTCCCTATTTATCCGGATCTCCGGCTTATCCGGATTAAATTTGTAGCTTTAAAAAAATATTCATCTGAATCCTAATTTTAAGTTACGGCAGCAAAAACGGAACTATAAATGCATCAAATATTCGTTCTTTATTTCGATTAAACGTACAGCTCCTGCATAGGTCTGCTAGTCAATAAATTATAGACAGTTAATAAAATTAAGGGGACAGTGGACTTTAAGTTACTTTTTTTTAGTTTTCACACTAGAGACTTAGGCTTTTGTGTGCATATGTATTTAAGCATAAACATATAAAGTATCACGCAAAAAAAAGAAAATCCAACTCTTACTTATTTTAAAATTTAAAAAATTTAAATGTTTTTTGAAAAATTTAAAATGCTCCATGCGATTTAAATTTTTACATTTTTGCTTATTTTTCTCATTTTGTTACACAATAAATCATTACAAAGAAAAATTGGTATTAATTAGTAAATTCCTTCAAAATAAAATTTTTGAGAATTTTTTAAATACAATAAAAATTCTCCGAAATTTCTCTTGTTAGTAATTTTTAGTCTCCTGAAATTAGATTGTATAATTCATAGCAAGTTCTAATATTTGGTAAAACATGAGGGCTAAATTTTGAATTTCGTGAACTTTGAGCGAAAATTGTGTCGCATGGAGCATTTTGTAGGTATGAAAATCGAGAAAATTTCGTTTCGAGTAAAATGCAATTAAAGTAAAATTTTGCCTTTACCTTAAAATTTACCTAGCGAAACCTCTTTTTCAGTGCTTTTATTTGTCACTGAAGTATGTTTTATTACAAGAACAAGATTTATAATAATATTTTAATTAAAATAATAGGAGAGATTATTAAAATTTAACTTTTCCTCCTTTGTTTACATCTGAACAGCCAAGTTTGACAGGAGTATGTCATGAAAAATCGTTTGGTATGCAAACTTTAAGCAATCGTAACTTTTTAAAAAAATGCTCAATCGCTGTGCGGTATTTTGAGTTAGGAAGAGAAATGTTTGAAGTACAACAAAACAGAAAAATCAAAATTTTGATTTTTTAGTCGATTTTCGCCAAATTCAAGATCTACCGTCCCCTTAAAATGGAGTATTTGAAGTATCAGTCCGACACCCCAGCAGCTGAACTTATAGATGTTCAGCTGCATGTCATGCTGATGTCATGCTGAAGTGTTTGGGAGTAACACTCCTATGTAAAGTTGTTAAAAAGCATCGTGTTTTTTCTGTAATAAAAAATAAGTCTTTCTTATTACGAATTGCTTATTACTCATATTACCCGGCTTATCTCGATTTTCGTTTATCTGGATTGCTTTTGGTCTCAGTTAGTCCTTATAAAAGAGGTGTACTGTATCTCTACAAAATTTACAAATTTAAATAGAAAAAAAAAGCCAATAATTTGTGTCCTATTTTTCTTACTTATCTTGTTTCTTTCTTTCTCTTTTAATTATAAAGAAAAAAAATTAAAGAAAAAAAATTTTCGTTATCTGTTCATAAAAACATCCTATTTGTGTGTACGTCACTTTTACTGAGCATATCAAATAATAAATAAAAGTATCAGAGTGAGTATATCTTTTTTTTTCCTTCTGCTCATTGAAAGAGAATATTTTGGAGAAATTTAATATAGTAAAAACATAAATGTTCATCAAACTTATTATTGGAAATAAATAAAAAAAAATCCCTTTATATAAAGAGAAAGTTTTAAGTATTATTTACGCATAGAAAGTTTTCAGAAGCAAAAACTTTGTATTTGTGTTGATTAAGGTAGAGTAGGTTGTTACAAATATGTCATCAACAAACTCAAATAATGGTTCGTGAGGATAGACAGACTTTTTTTCATTATGTGAGACGGGACACAGCCACCAAAATATTACGACGACCCCCTCAAGAGTAAGAGTTCTCCCCCACCCTCCCCCCAAAAAAGAGGAAAAAAACCATCCCTAAAAATTTCAATGCCGCAGGCTGCTCCGTGACCCTCTTCCTCCCTTGATGGGCACCCCTTATGTGAGAAATTAGTTCCACGATAGATGAGACGCAGGACGAGCTTATTTCCATTTACTCCAACTGACCCTCAGTCCACTCATTAAAATCTTATTGATTCAAATTAATAAACCTGATTTAAAAATAAATTTAAAAATTAAAAATTATTTGAATTGTTTGGTATCAAAATCGGTTCAATCCATTTTTCAAAAATTAACATATTAGAGAAAAAAAACTTATCTCGCTCTGTCCACTTCTTATTTCCAAGCAATATATTTTTTTCCCTTTGAAAAACATTCAGCGTACGACTTTGCTTATGTTTTTTTTAATTAGTAGCATTGCCTAATTATATTTACAGATTGAAAAATTGATTATCCGGACCTCGTTTTTTCTGATCTATGGTTTATTCAGATCAGATTTATATAGAATTTAAAAATATATATATTCAATTAAAAATGTTTTAAAATATGATAGCAAGAACGGAGCTATAAATACACCAAATATTCGCATTTCATTTTGATTAAACGTAGAGATCCTGCATAGGTAGTACAATAAATTATAATAATGTAACAACGTGGCGTACTTTGGAGCGTCTGTCCGACACCACTGCAGCTGAACTATAAATGATTAAGTGTTTGCGAGAAACAATCCTATGTTGTTTTGTTACAAAGCAGTTGCTGTTGTCGTGTGCCAGCCAGACTGGCAACTTGGAGTGAGCTGCTTCACTTTTCCAACTGTACCGTAATTTGATGTGAAGTCAGACTTCTACAGTGCACACATGCCATAAGGACCCTTTATAAGGTAGGCAACCATTCACAGCATAACAACACATTCACACAAATAAAGGACAAGGACAAGAGAGAGAAAGTAAGTTCATGTCCGAGCCGGGATTCGAACCCGAACCTTCCTGTCGCAATCAGACCTCTTTAACTACTAGACAAAGCAGGCGGCTATAAAGTGGTTTTTTGCTGTAATCAAAGATAAGTCTGCTTATTTAAGAATGTGTGATGCTTATTACCCAGATTATACGGATTTTCCTTTATCCGAAATAGTCCCAGTTAATCCGGATAAACGAGATTTTACTGTAAAACGGGGTTGTGGCAGAGGTTTTCGACCTGATTGACAGGAATTCATTCCAAATCGCTTTGTGGCGTGATAGTTTATAGACAAAGTATATTTATACACACATTACATATATATTAGTATCTCTTATTATTGGAAAAAGCACTTCTGAAAATTCATATACTGGGCAGGTTCTGATACTAAAGGACTTATTTATCTTTACTAATAATAAAGCTGAAAGTCTCTCAGTCTGTCAGGATCTCTGTGACGCGCATAGCGCCGAGACCGTTCAGCCGATTTTCATAAAATTTGGCACAAAGTTAGTTTGTAGCATGGGAGGGTGCACCTCGAAGCGATTTTTTGAAAATTCGATGTGGTTCTTTTTCTATTCCAATTTTAAGAACAAAATTATCATAAGGTGGACGAGTAAATTACGAAATTATCATAACGTGGAACCCTAACATGGGCACAAGCCAATTGGCGAGATACGAAATTATCATAACGTGGAACCGTAACATGGGTAAAAGAAAATTGGCGAGATACGAAATTATCATAACGTGGAACCGTAACATGGGTAAAAGCCAATTGGCGAGAAAATTCACCATACATTATTTGTAAATATACAGGCGAATCAAAAGATCTTTTAATTTTTCTATTACGGGCAAAGCCGTGCGGGTACCACTAGTATTTAATAAAACAAAACCAGACAGAGATAGCGATCTATTAAACTTGATCTTACAATAGAATAACTTGTTACTACGATTCTTCGCCTTCAAAGCTCAAGAAGACCGAGGAAAAAAAAGGGGACACAACCAGAACCGATAATTTTCGGGGAGCCCGGAGGGATCCACAAGAAGAAAACGAGGCCTGGCGATGGGTTGCTGACCGTTCGTGCACGCTTTTAGATCCATGGATTGCTTCTGAAATGAGAGGGACGCCCATTCGGAGACGTGTGCATGATGTATTTTTAAGCAGCGTGATAGAGCTGTTTAGCCTCCAAAATAGTATTCATAGGTGCTTAATACTTCAACTCAGATATTGATAGATTACCGGAAAATAACAAACTTCTCGAGAAGATGCAGAATAAATTATTTTTAGCTCATGGTAATTGCTTTTCTCCTGTTCTATTTTTTTGTTCTTTGACGCAGAACGTTCAGAACTTCCCCACTCAGTTGAATTTGGCAGGCCAACACCATTTTTTACTCTGTAAGCGCAGTTTGATGGGTAACATGAGGTAAAGGGAAACATACTACCCCACTACAGAATTTCACCACTCAATCTAATTCGGCCTGTGAACACGATTTTTACTCTATAAGGTCAGTCGGGGTAAAGAGTAATATGGAATAAAGGGATACAAACTCTATTACCCCACTTCATAACTTCACCACTCAGTCGAATTCGGCTGGCTAACACCATTTTCACTCTATAGGGTCAGCCGGGCTAAAAGATAACATGATGTAAAGGGAAACAAACCCTATTACCCCACTTCAGAACTCACCACTCAGTCGAATTCGATTTGCCAACACCATTTTTTACTTTGGGGGCAGTTGCAGTAAAAGGCAACATAAGGTGAAGGGGAAAAAAAGCTCTATTACCCCCCCCCCTCTTGTATGAATTTTTGAAACTAAACTGTTGGTGAGCAAACACTAGGTGACATACAAAAGACATTCTGAGAATTCTTCGTTTGTTTGAAGATGCCACGATGAAAAACGTTGGTTTTCGAAGTTTAGTGATCTTACAATTTCTTCTTCAGCAGGCCTACAAATGCGAAGTAACTGGTTTCAACTAGTTTTACTTGTCCGGAAAAATATTTAGTTATGAATTTCACCATACTAGCAATTTTTGATGAGCAATTTAGGGTTTTCCTTTTACACTGACAATATCTGAGGCAAATGAAAATAAAGAAGTCTGTCATTCCTCCAATGTTTTGGGGAAATTAATTTTTGATGTAAACTACACTTTGGTGCGAAGTTTACATTCATTCATCGCATAGTTTAATATTTCGTGTGATTTTTCTCTTTAAATGTTTTCAGATACGTTTGGAGGATTCAGCGGTTTGAATGCGCACTACGGGCCTCAGATTGAGCATTGTTGGTGTAGAATTTCTTAAGTTTCTAAACTAATAGTGCACAGTACGATTATCTCCCGACATATTAGAGGTAAAAGGAAATAAATGGGGTTTTTCCATTTAGTCCACTTTTTGGGTTGCTTCCAAACACTTTTACTCTCATTAAGCAAAACATTCCATCCACCCTGACAGCTAAAAAACGCTTCAAGCGGCTTCACACTTGGACATCCTTTTACTGCAAAATCAAATTGATCTTCCATGTTAAATTTGCATGGATTCATACAAGTCATCTGAAATGCAAACTACACCTGATTCGAAGACAATAACTAACATTGCGTACCTATTGGTGGAGATGGGTTCCACGTAAACTTTTACTCTCACTTTTCAAATCACGATTCACTACAACAACTAAAAAATTCCTCAAGCGACTTTGTACCAGGACATCCATTTTGTACAAAGTCAGACTAATCTTCATTCACAAGTTCATATCAGATTCATCTGAAATACAATCCGTATCCGACTCGAAGACAATAACTGAAATTGCATACACCTATTAGAGGAAATGAGTCTCTTCCTAACACTTTCACTCACTACACAAATCATTCCATCCGCTTCGACGCAAACTATGTGAAAACGTTCTGTTCTGATAACCACAATAGCTATTCAGTTCGCAGACGCGATTTCCATGCTCTCAAGGTAGCAGCGAAATCATATTCGAGGCAAGAGGTTAATGTGATTGTTGCAAGTTGGAATCGCCAGTCAGCGCCATTTCTCCTGGCGTGCTAGTGAGATTAACCTCCGTTTGAGAATGGTTCATTGTTAAAAATCACGTCCGGTCATTTCATTTACAACGGCAGCAAAAAATAGAATGTGATTTTTTTAGCGAATGCTTCCCCCTCTTTTATATTCCAATATTATTATGCAAGCACAATTAAATCTCGCTATAGAACGCTTTGAATGTGTAGTTTTCCTAGAAACAATTAATTCCCTTCGCCCTATTTTTCATAAAAGTTTTCATCCATGTCATTACAGTTTACTTCTGTCCAAAGCTAAATAAATATATAAATTAAGGAAATTCAAACATATCGCTGTCCTATTTTAATACTGAGACATGTTAAAAATTCCTGTTTTCGGAAGAACCCATTAAAGCATATTTTTCAGAGCTGTATTATGGGAAACGTGCCAAGGAAAATTTAGTTAGATAGTAAACAAACTAGAATTCATCATATCTCAGAACAGAACTCGATAAAGCATGAATTACTCAATATATCTTAATAAAAATTTCAAAAGCTAGCTTTTTAAAGCTGTCTTAGTGTTAAACTAGAACTGCGATATACATACCACTTTACTTTTTTAAATTTTTAATCTCGAAAATCGTCAAACTCTTCCACACTGCGTGTTGGTTATGTTACTTATCAAAATTTAAGTATTATAGTATCAACACTTCATACCTCAGTTACTCCAAGCATAGCCTCTATATTCATTCCGGGGTCCCCTTTCGAGATCATGAAACGGGGCCAAGGTCATACTGTCCCATTTATTCCGAGTTTTGAAATAGGAAAATACAGATAGGTAAGGCAAATAATGATACTTTTTTTTTTTACATTATGTTTACACTCTCTGGGCCTCATTGCTGTGGCACCTCTCCCCCTTTCCCCCATATGACGCTATGAGTTCAAGTGTCGTCTTAGATGGGAACAAATAATTAGTAACATAACAATTAAGATTAAGTAAAGTTTTGCCTATATTTACTTCAAACCAGGATAGACGCGAGGCCATGTCAGTCCAGTCAGAAACTAGGGACCTAACCGGAGACAAAACTGACAAGGAGGCCGCCTTTGCTCTGCTTCAAACGACATTCAGCATGTGTTCACATCTCTTGCAATTTATGTGGTAGACTTCTTTACCTAGTTCAGAAATCAGAGCTTTCAACGATAAAATATATAAGAAAAAACATCTGTAATGTGTTATTAATTAAACACACCAATCTGAAACTTATTTGCAAAAACTGAAATTTTTTTCATGCTTCAATACACCGATACAAAACACAGTCATAGAAAAGAAGAAAAAACTAATATGCGTGATTTAATTGCTACGTTACAGCCAAATCAAGTTTCACGAGAAATAGTCTTTTGTCGAAGGTATCATTAAGAAACCAGCCATGTGTATCAAATCTTATACAACTTCCTTGCTGAAATTAATTTCATTGATTTTTTTTTTCTTTTAATATAGCCGTTACAAACACTCGTAACCTACAGACACTCTAATGAGTCTTTCAGTAAATGAATCACTAATACGCCTTGATGTAGAATTTACGACTTATGGAATGTTAGTCAAAATTCCAAAGAAATTGAGAATTCAATAAATATTTAATTTTCTTGCCGAGTCGAGAGAGTAACAAGCATGCCTAATTATAGAATTAAGAATGGTTCTACATAAAAGTATCTTGTTGTCCTAAATAGCTTTGAAAGTATTTACGATTAAAGAGGCATTAGACATTGTTATTTTAGAGCAAACATTAGTTGTTATATATTTAACGATGGTTGTTTTGTTCCTGTTAGGCATATATTAAAGCATTATATCTATAATTGCTACAAAAATGTTTATTTAAATCCTTATGTTATAAAGTTGGCTAATTAATTAGAGCATTTTTTATTTATTTTTAAAAATAACTCAATTCGAGTATTTTATTGTTAATTGGATAAGGCATTTATTGAATTATTTTTACGTGTAAGTAGGAATTTGGGGCAACTGGGCATATGCTCTTAATTTTTATCTGACGTATGAGGTGGTGCTTCAGATAGATGCACCTCATAATTTTTATCCGAAGCAGGAAGTGGTGCTACATTGGGTATATGGGGAAATTGGGCCTGTCTTCGCAACTTTTTTACGACGCATAAAGCAGTCCAACAATAGTCGTATAAGGAAGACGAGCACGTTTGAGAGATAGGTACACCTCACTATTTTTATTAGATGCATTAGGTGGTGCTGCAATGGCTATATGGAGAAAAAAGATAGGCTTGCCTCACAATTTTTATCTGACGTATATCGTCGCCTCGTAGCAACAATAAGTCATTTAATCCAGGAATAACAGTAAGATATTCTGCTGTTGCTTGAGGTGACGATATGAAGTGCTGCTGAAATGGGCATGTGGAGGAGACGGGTAATCCTTGCAGTTTTTATCTGACTTATGTTGGTGATGCAATGAGCATATAGAGAAAGTGGGCAGTTCTTCATAATGTTTACCTGACACAAGACGCGTTGCTACAATAAGCATACGGGGACGATGGGCATACCTTCACTATTGCTATCTGATGCGTAAGGTAGTGCTACGTAGAAGATAAGATTTATTTATTTTATTAAGATAAGATTTATTAACAAAACATATATACATAACAGTAAGCAAAATAAAATAAAGTTAATACATACAAATTATAAAACATAAATTACAAACGTCATAACAAAACATTAAGAAAATCTTGACTATAGCTCAACATGAGTTAGTAGTAAATTCAACACTAAACAGCGCCAAAGGCACTGTCCGCAGTGTTATTTAATTAGTTTAGTATGGAGTACAAACACAAATATGTAGAACCTCTATAACTGGAGAGGCCGACGCATCTGCCACATTGGAGCAAGCGGAAGCAAGTGTACTTATCACACAACGGGGAAATGCAGAAGACATTCCGTAGAACACTGCAACATGTTAGCAAAGATTACAGAGCATTTATAACGTAATGATAGTAAAATCATGAGAAATAAATTGATATTAACCTCACACAAACGAGCTCCATTTCCAGGCTGCCAGTCATTTCGTTGGCGATTAATTATCCATTTCTTTTTTCTTTCTGCATCTGCTGGAAATCTGAAGTGCTGAAATCCTTTTTTGGAGCTGTTTGCACAATTAACAGCCGAACAACCAACCACTTGACTCAATTTAACATATGCTAAGGAAATGTAAACATCAGCAGCAATGCTATCGCTGCGAAGCACTGGATCAAGTGTGCTCTAAAATGGTAGATGGGTCAGCTCCTCCACCATAGGGGGCCAAAGTGCTACGATAGTCGTATGGAGGAGATGAGGACGCCTCACAATTTTTAGCTGACGCATGCGTGTAGTGCTGCAATGATGGCAGAAGTAAAGACAAGGTACACCTCATAAGTAAAGACAAGACGCACGTACACAGTGGTGTAGCCAAGGGGCGATAGGGGTTCTTACCCTACCCCTACCCCTCATGAAGCTCAAAATGAACACACATGCAAGGGAATAAAGTTATGCTTCTCGGGCATTCATTTCGAAAATTTTAGTACGAACCACTTCCCCCCCCCCACACACACACACAAAATCCTCGCTTTGCCACTGCACGTACAGATCTCAAAAGAAGTCAATCGTAAGAAAAAACGGAGGATCTCTTCAAACAACATGAAATTGTATTTTTGAGACAATTTCCATTCATAATACAGGATTTGCCTAAATGGTTCAATGGATTGTTTCTTTAGTAGTCTTATGACGACGAAAAACGTAGGGTAATGCATGAAAACATACAAGCAATCTTCGAGTTTCTGGTTCATACTAGAAATGTGTTCGCTCTTGGTCACTTGTCAATGTCTTACGTCCCGACGGTAATCCAGCTCCTTTCAAAACGTTCTATATCATATTTCCCTCAATGTGTCACAATAGCAGTAGTTAAGATAACAGCAGTGTTGACGTTACGGGCACAAAACATTGTCCATACCATCACATAACCTCAAAAGAAGAAAACACATACAAGAAAGTTGCCGATATCGCCGACCCTCCTAAAATTTTCCTTATTCGGCAAATTTTGTGTGATAACTCGACAAGTTTGGAGTTATTATTGCAATCTTGTATTTTTGAGTTGGGCATCTTCAACTCAGTCTTTCACCCCTTCGATGGGACGATAAAACGAGTATCACGCACGCTTGGGAGCTAAACGCTGGTTGTTTCACGTTCGTCTGATCACCTAAACGGAACATCTGCCTTTGCACCCCAGTGCCCTCTGTCACAAAAACTGAGATGGACACAATAGACCTTTTCCCACATGCAATAACTAAGTTTTCAATCTTGCTGGTGTTTTTTACTTCCTTTTACAAAAAAGAAAGCATTGTATTCGCGAAAAAAATTTCACTCAAAAATCGACCTTTATTTCCATTTTGCTCATCCCCGCATAGGTGTTGAGTTTTTTTTTTTTTTTTTTTCGACCCGACCACATGTGCATATAGAACTAAGAACGTATAGACGCACGAAATATCCATTTTGACGTTTCCCGAGTAAACTACAACAAGTTTTCTCGTGATGTCTGTATGTACGTGTATGTATGTGCGTATGTGCGTATATATGTCGCCAGAACGGTATGTCCTAGAAAGTTGAAATTTGGTACGTAGACTCCTAGTGGGGTCTAAGTTGTGGGGGTTTTTTTTTAAATCTGGTTTTAATTTGGCCATTGTTGGTGATATTTAGAGGGTAACTATTGAATCACATTAAAATCGTATTAATAGGGAAATAACATTAAGTTGGTGTAAAAGGAAGTCATGTGATGCACACATCAGCTCGTTAAAGTTATTTTTAATACGTGTATCTTTTCAACAGATGTAGGTATTTGTGCACGCTCGTTTTTTATCATTCGGCAAAATTCGGAGTTTCATTCGGTAACATAAAACTTTTTCCCTTGCAAAAAAATTAAGTTCCGTGCCCCCTGCATACAAGCACAACAAGAACACATTTACGCGTCCCTGCTGCTGTGACGGACATTGACAGAAACATGCAGTTGAATATTTGGAAAGAGCCGGAATACCGCTGATATGCATTCCAGGGGAGGCAAACACATTAAACATTAGTTGATGTGCAATGCCTCTTGAAAATCCTGAAATGTCTGGAAAACTCACGACAGGATCCGGTTATAAAAGCCAAATCACTACACAACCCATCGGATGACTCCGAATGTCACTATCTACAACCCCGATTGCAACAGGTTTAACTCTAAATAAGAGCCATTTATAAGTAAATATGCAAATAGCTTCTCTTTATTTCACAACCTCACCCCTCTTTCCACCATAAACTCATTTACTAAACTATGACGGGTTTTCCCATTTGCAAAACACCAGTCTCCGCAACACTAAGAAAAAAACTAATGAACCGTTTATTCAATTAAACATATAGACCTGATTATGTTTATTGGTGAATCATAACTTTATTCGTGATAAACAATTTAATGGCCAGTTTTAAGCCTTCCTCTAATTTGTTACGCATAATTAATCCCATCAAACATTGGTAGTCATTACACCAAAGAAATCAATAAAAAGCAGCAATCAATTCTTTTCGAACGTCATGTTTGAGCATAAAATTGAATTACTCAATCACGAGTCGAACTTACTCTGATTATACCATCGTTAGAATCAATCTGCAAATGAGCTTAAAATAACCCTTTGTGCACGGGGAACAATAAAACAACAAGACGTTCTCACCTGGCGCAAACAGTTTAGCTCTCTAAATAAAGCATTTCATTGATTCCGTTTCGAGAAAGCAATTCAGCAGTTGACCTTTGCTGTCGCACATATAAGTCGTAAAGATAACTTGCATTTTATCCGGGATCGAATGCTTGAACCTTTAAAGCGACATTAGAAGCCATTTTGGATTCAAAACAAAATGGTGATCCTTGCTTGCACAATGGATTAAGGCTTTCACTTGCAGTGACTGGACACGACAATGAAGAACGTGACAAGATAATGGCAGTTGTGATAAGCATAGATGGAAGCTTATTTGCATTAATTTTAAACCTCTTTAAGTTTTGTTTCAATCAAACAACATATGAGGCAATGAGAAGCAAAGCACAATTTCAAGTTCTGAGTAAAACGCGTTTAAAGAAAAGGTCCTAGGTTAACTTTCATTAAAAAGTTTTTCTAAATCATGTTGTACAACAGCACCTATTAGGGCTACTAGTACTATCTCTTGCCCCAAGACAGAAGAGAGGTTCACCTACTATTTGTACTGGTTATGTCCTGATTTTTAATTTTGTCACTTACATCCCTTTGCTTCTTACTACCTCATATTGATTACTTCTCCAACGTTCTATTTGCGAATTAAAACTTAAAAGCGTGATTGATAAAACTACTAAAACAATACTTTCAAGCGTCAAATGTCTCAGTTTACGTTTTAAGTTCCAAACTTGAAATCAAAAATCAAGTACCATCAAACAGTACAGAATTCTTTAATACAATAATTTGTACGATTCTTAAAAACTGTACTACTTCGAAAGAATATATTCGTTACATCTTGGGATTTTACCGTCTTTTATAATATCCTACATTGCAAAAAACATCATATCAATATATTTTTCAGCCAGAAAGTAGCAAAGCTGCTCTCTTAGCAGGTTTTTCTGAATTTTGTTGTTCAAATTGGTGCATTGAAACCTTGAGTAATTTTAGGACTTCTTTATTTAAAATGAACACATCAGCAGTAAAATTTCAAATAACACTCAGAATTTTTTTTATTTCAAAGGTGTAATTAGCGTTAAAATTGATTCATGCATGAAAGGTTTTACTTGAATTGGCTCCATCGTTTCTCGATTAAGTCCAGAAAAATCCGTTACGTTATGTTAAAATATTTTTCAATCATCCTTTTTGAGTGCAATACGTAATCTTACAGTTTGTTTTCTTTTGAATGATTTATGAATCAAAGGTTCCCACCTGGAGGGGGGATCATGGCGCAGATGGCGCCGTTGAAATTTTTAGGGGGTGTTTTGAGGGGCATTTTTCTCATTGGGGGGCGTTCTCTGCACCCTTGCCCTTTTTTGGGGGGGGGGCACCTCTGTATGAATTATATATATAAATGTACATTGATTGACAAAATGTAGTGTGAAACTCACATTTATTTCAATAAAAAATTAATCTAATAGGACTTTTATGCAGATATGCGAAATTTTCACTCAAAATATTTGATAGCTGTTATGGCTAAGATCTTATTTCCTCCTCTTATTTTTTTGAGAAACGTTAGCACCACACACACAAATTCAGCCATTTTTGTACGAGTATGTATAGATTAGGGCCGCAGAGAGTCTAGGCGGGCCCCTTGTCAGTTTTGTCACTGGGCCGTCACCCCCCCACCTCCCCCCCCCAAAAAAAGAAAAGAGTAAAGAAGAAGAAGAAAAGAAGCAAAAAGAAAAGAAAAAACTGCTTACTTGAAAATAATTACCTTTATTATTAGTGCCGCAACATTAGTGCGCAACATTAAATAGCAAAAAAAATTAGGAAAAAAACCGACTTCAAAATTACTTTAAAAAGTGAAAAATAATTTTATTCTTTAAATACCATAGAAAATACTTTTAAATATTATTTTTGAAGTTGGTGCAAAAACAAAAAGTAAAATCCATTTCAACCATGCTTTGTTCATATGGTCTTCAGAAAATCGTCCAAAGTTAGAAACGAAACATTTATATCGTTGCTCAAATATGCTGATATCAATGCATAATGTATGTGGTAGTGAAGAAACTGGGGCTGTTTACATTTATAGTTGTAGTTGAGTTATGGCTGTGAATGATTTTATCTATTGTTGTTGCACCAACTTCAAAAATTATATTTAAAGGTATTTTCAATGGTATATAAAGAATAAAATTATTTTTCACTTTTTAGAGCAATTTTGAAGTCGGTTCTATTTTTTTCCAAAATTTATTTTATTTCATTCTTTTTAGTGTAAATGTATTTCAGTAATAGTAAGAAGTTACCATCACGAAACTTCATCTTATTTTTTTCATAAAAATGCACCATACTAAAAAAGACTACAAACGTGTCTCAAACGTTAAACGATTGGCACTAAAAATGTATCCTTGTTCCTCTCTAGAATTCATTTGTGTGTTAATTTAATTAAAACCATTTAAATATTACGTTTTCCCTAACTAATTTACATTTTACAACATACAAGTTGCTTGTGATGCAATCCTGTATCTCCTTACTTAGCCCAGATCATCTGTAATTGCATAGATAATAATGATGAAAATACTACTATAGTTGAGGCAAACCTAACCCGGTAGCATTATTGAACGCCAAACAGATCCTAATCACTGCATTACCTCGCTTCTGGGTTAGGTTTAACCCCACCATGGATCAATGACACTGAAAAAACTTGATGCTTGCTTCAGAGAAGCCTTCATTCAAAATTATCATTACAATTACTGTTAATGTTACTGTTGTATGGCATCAAACTTTTTAACAATGGATTTTATACTTAATCATTTCATAGGGAAATTGTATGAAATTTACTGTTTTTTGCCCATAACTATTTTTTTTAAGAACAAATGTGGTCAAAGTAATGGGACCTAAGTTGAACCATTCCCTATGCATTAAAAAAAGTATCATCAAAATCGGTTCTCTAGGTGAGACGCTGTGAGTGGACAAACAAACAAACAAAGGAAAAAAGCATACATACAGTATGAATTGATATCCGCCTCCTTTTTGAAGTCAGTTAAAAGGAATAAATTTTACTTAACCTTTATGTTTTCTCTTATTCGAAGTTTTTTAGAGGGTTTTTTTTTCCCCTTTTTCTTTCTTCCTTTCTTCTTTCCTCTTTCTCTTTCTTTTTCTTTCTTCCATTTTTTTTCTTTCTTCCATTTTTTCTTTTTCTTCCTTTCTTTTTTTTCTTTTTTTTTTGCATCAGTGTCGCCGCCCCCCCCCCCCCAAGCCCCGGGCCCCTAGTTTCCGACTAGGCTGACATGACCTCTCGTCAGGCCTGGTATAGATAAACGATAAGTGTGCCTATTTCAGGATTTGTTTTGTTCATTATCAATATTTCCCGGATTATCCGGATTTTCGATTCTCCGGATTGCCTTTAGTCCCAGTTAGACTGGAGGATAAACGAAGTTGTACTGCAATACTTTTCAGTCTTTCTCTGTCCGTTTGATATCCTCCACGAGAGCACACGAGGTCAACTGAATGCACTCCTGTCAACCAAAAACAATTAACTGCAAGATAAAAGAGTTCATAGATGCGTCCAAGTATACCTTTTTAAGATTTCTAATTAGGGATAGAAAGTTCGCCGAGGCGAACGTTTCAGGTCATTGGGCACTGTCAGAAAACTCCCTAGCTTTTTGCACACAGATCCATTTTAGGAATAAGTTTTTTTTTTTTTTTCGTTTTTGTTTTCGTCCGTTTCAGTTTTCTTTGTCGGCTTGTTGATCTGGCTGCGTTCCAAACGCTGACGTTTCTGAGAAGTAATAAAAGCATGCCTCATGCATCGCAGAACATTTCAGAAAATTGGGGAAAAGTAGCTCAGTTTCATTTCTGAAGAACATTTTATAGCTAAAATTTTGATGTTTTTATTTTGAAAAACGTTAACCTCACTGGCATTAATTTTTAATCCACAAGAAGTCCATAAAAATTGTTCTCATAATTACGTGCTTCTTCTCTTCTTCGGAATTTGAAAACAAAATCAAATGTTTCAGTTTTCATTCCAGAACAAGTGTTTAGTTACATAATTACACATAATAAAATATTTCACCACCAACAGCGGGTGAGGAAAATAACTTGACCGTTTGATCAAAACATTCTAACTCTTCCACATACTAGGCGGGGGCGCCCCTATCGGGGGTCACGGGAGATCACTATGATCTTCCAAAAATTTTCTTCCGAAATTCTGCAAATTATGTCTGACGATCCAGCAAATTACCATCATTCGGTGATTTGGAGTTCCATTCGACCAAGTTATTATCATTAGGCGAAATTTGGAGTGCCATTTGGTAAATTTGGAGTTTTTGCGCTCCCTAAAGTTAAAGTTCGGGGTGTACCTGTGGGTGCGACATCAATGTCGATGTGTTAGAACGTTTGTCGATGTTTAGTTTCAAAATCCACTTGTCTTTAAATTTACAAAATTCAAATTTGCTACTTTCTACAGAATCAACTTGAATATTTTAAAATGTTATAAATTGTTACCGCGTAAGATGCATGACATAATAAATTTTTCCTTAAAAAATAAAAAAATTAAAGGATGAAACGAAAACAAGGTCTGTGCAAGTATTCAAATGGATTACGCTTAAGAAATCAGGTAACACTAGTCTACAAAAAGTTTTTTTTTATTTATTTATTTATTTTTTTTTTTTTTTTTTGTCACTTGGCGGGAGAAAAAAAAAGATCTTTGTGTAAAATGATGCTCTGAATTCAAACACGACAGTTTTTCTTCATACCCCTCAAATTTTTTGTGATATACCACTGAAGTTTAAAAGAAATGTGTATATTCGCATGGGTTATTAATGCTGAAAAGGTATAAAAAAATTTAGCCATTATTCATTTCTTTCTGTATTTGGCATCAAGAATATTCCTCTTAAATGTCCAGAAAACATTTGTTCACTTGAGCAGGAGGGAGGCCCTGCAGTTACAGTGACTCCTAAAAAAGTGTTCGTACGCCTACGACTTTCAACGAAATAGTAGGCTCCTATCCATTGGTTAAAATTAATATTTCAGAGTAGGTATTTAATTATAAAATTTATAATCTATTTTTAACAAAACTGCATGAAAAAATTCAATAACGTAATAAAATTCTTTTTTTTTTTAAATCAAAGCCAAAAAATGCCGGATATTTTATCTCAGAAAAGCCTTCGTACACTTAAAAAATGTGTATTATATTATTGAATAATATAACTTTTTATTAAGTTATTATTTAGTGGAATATCATTCAACATCCACAACAACACAACAACATTTGAACGTATGCGAATAGATTTCAATGGTTTTATGTTTTTTTTTATTTATTTATTTTATTTATGTATTTATTTATTTATTTATTTATTTTTTTGTGCAATTTCTGAGTAAGTGTTCAATCACACTTTGAGTCTTACTGTTTCTAGCTCTCTTTTCGTTTCAAAGCCATATTTTCGTAATCTCGCCTCCAGATATCTTTAAATTTGTTACACTAGCAAAATTATCCGGTGTTGCCTGGGTCAGTAATAATGGGGTTGTTTCCTTCAGTCAAAAGTAGTACTTTTTTTCACTGAAATTGATAGAATAAGCAAAAAAAAAAAATAATAATAATAATAATAATAACATGGACCCAGAAAATACTTTCATTTTCCTAACAGTTATTTTTTAATTAATTTTTTAAAATGTCCGATTTTTGAAACAAGACGTGGTCTTGATGACGTCACAAATGATGCACTTTGCCGTATCTTTCTACCGCGATTCCACGTTATGATAATCAAGAAGCGAATTAAAATTGCGCTCTACGCTTGCTATCAACCATATCGTTGCCAATACATGTGAGTAAAGATGCGAATTAAATATTTTGCTCTGTGAATGGCAACACAGAATGGCATTTCATCATTTGTGATGTCATCGGGCAGAAGCATAAACATTGAAAGCTCGCCGATTTAAGAAATTTTTTTTTAAATATTAATATTAAACAAATTATTTTAAAAAATGGTCAGATCCTATGTTTTTAAGCATGCTCTTTCAGAAAAAAAAAAATACTTTTAAATTTTTGGTAATGACCCCATAGTGAGAAACAATCGCTACTTTCATTCATTTTCTGTTTTAACTGAAAGAACTCAAAACACCCCGCATTGATGTGATTCAAACATTATAGTAAAATGCAATAAGTATAAAGACTGAAATAGTATTCAGTTAGAAACGAAAACACGACCTTCATGCAAAATTTTTAAAAAATTTCCCAAAACATGAAATTTCACTTGTTTATAAAGATTTATCTGTTTTTTTTTTTTTTTTGAACATAGTCTAAAGTTTTTTCTATATGGCTATTGAAACACAAACGGTTTTAAAAAATGTATCCGCCCGTAATCCCACTATACTTACTTTAGTTGTTTTGGGAAATTTCAATTATTGTGGGTTCTTGGTGCGATTTAAAATGTTACCAAATTTGCTGTAATCGTATTGGGATACCTTAGATAATGCTCCCCCTCCCTACTTTGTAAAACTCTGTTATTAATTTTCGTCAAAGAGATATTGTCGCCAAATACTGAGATATTTTTGGTGATCACAAAATGATACTAAATATTCTCTTCCGAAATGAGTAACAAAACTTGGCCAGTGTTTGAAATTGTGAACAAAGACTAACTAATGGAAGTTTTTGTGCTGTTTACAGATTTGCCTAATTTAGTTAGCGGATTATTTTACATTTGAACAAAAGTTTTAAAGATTATTTTAATTGCGATATCGTGGTTACATGGTGAAATGAAAGCAGAGAAACATTATTACTTAGTCTTTGGCTGCAAAAACAGCGCCAGTTGAAAAGATTGCCTTCCGTTATAATTGAATCGTTATGATTAATTATTACTATGTTCTTATTTCTATGAAATTAATATATATATTAATTGATTTCCAATTGTATGTTTGATGCATTAACTCGTTTTAAGTGTAAGTAGTAAACTTACACATATTTTGAAAAGACTCTTTCTCTCAGAATAGGAAAAAAAGTCTTTTCTGCCTATATGTTAAATCCCAATTGTTGAAAATATCTTTATGATTGAGAAAAATGGATGTCATATTTTAAATCAGCGTATGCAGTAGAATAAAAGTCACTCAATACCGTACAATCACTTTTTCATGACCCGAATTTTGCAGACCTGTGTAATTTTTGACAATTAACACTTTCTAATTTCCAACTGTTGCCAAAATCAATTGTCTTTTTACTTCGTTCTGTTATCGATTATTGGCATAGATAAGGATAAAAATCCTAAGAAATCAATAAATTTCATGCTTGCTCCAGAGAAGCTTTGATTCAAAATTTTCATTATGATTACTATTACTATTGCTGTTGTAAGGCAATGAATTTTCGTAACAACGGGTTTTATATTTAATCATTTAATGGGGAAATTACATGAGAGTTACTGTTTTCCATCACAACTTTTTTAAACTAAGTTTTTTAGGAATAAATTATAGCATATGTTGCTCCCTGATAATGTAGCTATCTATGGTGAAAAAATGGTTAAAATCGGTCCTGTAGTTTTGAAGATTACCTCGGACATACATACATACAGAAGTAGCCATTTACTCGTATGTACATAGATTAAGTTAAAATCTGGCGATAGAGGAGATATTTCTTTAAATCTAAGGACAATTTTTGAGGCACCAGACGCAAACGTTGAAAACCGTGTGCTACTTATCGTTATCTTGATAAAAAACAAAGTTGCTTCCGATAAGCAAATTTTGGGCTAATAGTTTAAAATTGTTTTTTTTTTTTTAAATATTTAAACAGCGTGATTTATTATTTCATTTAAAAAAAAATCCAAACTACCTTGTCCTGAACTGACATGCACCCTCAGACAAGAACACCTTCATTGTCCTGTTTAACTGATCCAACACTAAGTTCTTAAGATTAAATTCCTCATTTTTTTTTCTATTTACAATTATGTTGTTGTTGCATGCCCCCATGGTCAGCAGAGCTAGACCAGGTCCATGAGTTTGTTTACCTTCAAAAAATCCAGCACCGTCAGTGGGTCTCCAGTCAGATCCCTCCTGCAGAGCCCCAGGCACGACAGTATATGGTCAGGCGAAGCCTGCTCAACGGAACACTTGGAACAAGTCTGAAAGGTCTTCGATCCCTCCGAAAATTTGAAAGTTTTAAGATGTCCACTACGAAAACGGGCAAGAGTTGTTTGTTATTTACAATTATACAACAATTTAACCAAAAATGTTGAATTAATTTTCATGTGTAGGTAAGACGTTATTCCAAAACGTTTTGAGCTTATTTATCATTGATTTTGCGACGAAAAGCGTGAGCTTTCTGTTTTTCGCACCAACAAGAAAATTTTTGTGAGAAGAGGTCCCATTTAATCCAGATAATCAGAGAAAGAGAACAATTTTAGGCGAAAATTAAACGTAAAATGTTTCATTTAATTTTACAGAAGCTTTTACAGCGCTCAAAATGTGTATTTTTCATAATATTTTTAGTTGTAAATCTCCGATCACGCTTTGTTAACTTTCCCGGTTAACCTTTTTTTACCTTGTTTTCGATCCAATTCTTTTGTTTAAAGCATTTTATCAATCACTTAACTGTAGAATGGTGTAAATTAACTAGTTTAGAGGCATTTAAAACCAATTAACCGCTACTGTGAAGAAAATAAAAATTAAATTTGGAATGATGTTTGTTGTTTTTTACGAATAACAGCCATTTAAAAATAATAAGAAGAATATTAGGGAAAAAATAAACAAACAATTAAAGCCAAATGACTTTACAATGTCGACACAATGCAAAAATGACAAAAAAAAAAAAAAAAAAAAAAAAACGACATGTGGTAATTTTAATTATGAATTTCTACGAAAATATTTCAGTGTACGATGACTTTTGTGGCGTATGTTTTCTCTGTCTCTTTGCTTTTTGACAAATTTCAAAAATAAAATCAGGCAATGTTTTGAGAAATTACTGAGTTTTATTTAGAATGGCATAGGAATGATAGGAAAAAAAATTCATATTTGAATTCAGTTTCGCGTTATTTTGGTTTTGATACAAAATTTCAAGGTGTATATGAACACTTTTCGGAGTCACTGTATGTCTTCTTTAGGCTTAACGTCACTAATATGAGAAAATTCTGTTTTACAGAACACGTGTTATCAGTTGTTTTAACAAAGTTTTGAAAAAGCCTAATTTAATATGAAGTACCGGTGGAATAACGGGACCAACCATTTTTCTATTCTTGTCATTGTTGTTCCATTCGTGCAGGAAACGCCAAAACTACGTAAAGCCCAAGCATGTAACCCTTTAATTCATTTCATTTTAGGCAAGACTTCATTTTATGCCAGAAAACATTGTCCTACAATATTTAGTGAACTAAATTTTATCTTAAAAAACCTTTCAAGTCTTTAAATGTTTCCTTCATTCTAACTGAATATGCTAGTTCAGGGGTTCTCAAAGTGGATGCCGCGGCACCTTGGAGTGCCTCAGAGAGAGGTAAGGGGTGCCGTGAAATGTCCACAGGCTAGGGTGAGATAGGCTAGGGGGCTGTAAGAAAATTCTAATTCTTCAAAGAGTGCAGTTAATCGAAAAGTTTAGGAGCCCCTGTTCCAGTTGAACCGAGAGCAACATGCAATAGTCGAGTTTTGGAAGAGTTATTACGAAGTCCCACTTTACCTATCTGATGTTCAAATACGAACATATCCATTCTAAGGATCAAATCTATTGCAGTATATTAAAACATTTTCCTGGGAAAAAAATATCCTATAAATCCTATAAATTCCCAATGTTTGCATTCAAAGATAAAAAGCTCAGAAAATAATTCAATTCATGTTGCAAATTTCACATGAATCGTTACCAATGAGATTGAACCCAATATCCCCTCTGGAGTAACAGCAAATCTGGAAAAAAAAATTGTGGGTGATGGAAAAATTCTGATTAGATGTTTGAAATTTGTGCCAAAAACTAGTTTAGGAACACAATAAATGCTTCATGTGGAAAACTCTTTGTTTACCCTGCGTAATGAAACGAGTCCCACAATTTCATTAGTTAGTTTAATCTGTTTAGGCCTTTGAAAATTCTACAATTTAAGAAAAGTTGTGTTTGAAATAGTTTTAGACCTATTTTGCAAAAGATTTAATTTCAGTTATAAGATGAATCAATTTTAAAAATTACTGGTTCTGAAAACAGTAATGTATAGAATCAAAAGATATTTTTTAAAAATAACAACAAAACAACTCAATCATTTCATTTCGGCTCAAAAAATTAGAAAATAATGCCTCCAAAAACTAAGCTATTTCAAACAGCTTGCATTTTTTTCAACTTTAAATGGGCACTTTTTCTTTGGCCAAGATATCCAATGTATGCTTGCTTTCTTCCATTATCTTGTCTAATGACTTTTTAATCTAATATGAATGTCCAAGGAAGTGGAAAACTTTCGACGAATTTTCATATTTGTCCAGCTATGACAATCAGACCATAAAATCTTAACGTCTTTATGATTAGAATAGAATTTGTTGTAGTGTTCGTCTGCGGAAGTTCAACCTTCATTTAGCAGCTAAAGATCCTTGTCGTTTCGTTTGATTTCAATGCAACCGATCTAAAGTGAAGTGACTGTTTATCGTGTCCGCGATTCAACGATTGTGATTCTATTGTCATTTTTGTTTGACCTGGGGCTTTAAAGATTATTCTTTCTTCTGTGGATACTAATATATACAGTCGACGTGACATCGTTAGATGTGCTTATTTTGTGTGCATTCAATGTGCATTGATATTGTTAGCAACATTCTGAATAATAATTACAATTGATGAAATAGAAAGTGTGTCTGTATGTATATATGTATGTCTGTATGCTTGTTCTTCGTGTAGGATAGGCGGACACACTATTTTTTTTTTTTTTTTTTACGTAAAATTTTATCTTTTGAACTTGGTTTCTGCCTTTTCAAGCCCCTAAGCAAAAAAGAGGGGGGATGTTTAGCGTGTTGATATGTGTGTCTGACATGGTTGCGTGGATGGAAAATGTAGTCCAACCTACGGCCCGTGGACCACATGCAACACACAAAGCGTTCGGTGTGACCCCATATTTTGTTCAATTTTACAAATCGAAACCACGATAAGACAGGTCGCAAATTGTTAAACAAATTACTCGGAAATTTGCTTTTGAAAAACAGATGCAAAACTTTGTATTAATAAATAAGCATCTAGTAATGATAAAAATAATTCTTGGTTTGTAATTTTCATTTTTTTTCCATGTTCATCCACATTAAATTTTGATAGTTTGAAATTTTATATATGTTCTGCTGGGATGCCCACCAAGGAGGGGGAGGAGGGGTATCATGGTGCAAACAGCGCCATTGACATTTGTGAAGTGTTTTCAGAGGCATTTTTCTTTTTTCTGGAAGGTGGTCTTTGTCTTTAGGGGGTTATCGAGGGAGATTCACCATTGCTCGGGGGGGGGGGGGCACTCTTGTGCTCTGGTCCGCGAGAATAATTTCAAAATGAGGTGCGATCAATAGATATTAAAAGGTTTAGCACCACTGTTCTATGACATCGCAGTTCCTAAAAAACGGATGAACAGATTTTTATTTATTTAATTTATTTATTTTTATTTCCTTTTACAAAAAAGGAAGTATTATTTTCGCGAAAAAAATTTCACTCAAAAATCGATCTTAATTTCCATTTTACTCACCCCCGAATGAATATTGAGTTTTTTTCCCCACTCGACCACACGTAGATAAGTGCCTAAGAACGTATAGACACGCGAAATTTTCGTAATGACGATTCCCGAGTTAATTACAACGAATTTTATCGTGACGTCTGTATGTACGTATTTATGTATATGCGTATGTGCGGATGTGTGTATGTATGTCGCATAACTCAAGAACGGAATGTCCTAGAAAGTTGGAATTTGGTACGTAGACTCCTAGTAGCGTCTAGTTGTGCACCTCCCCTTTTGGTTGCATTCGGGTGTTTCTAAAGGGGTCTTTTGCCCCTTTTGGGGGGAAAATCATTGTTAATTTCGATGTAAACTCAAGTGGTGTTATAATTTGGCGGACACTTGGCGATCTGTCGCCAGTCTTTTGGTCGCCAATTTTTGTATCCAACTTGTTTATTTATTTGAAAAATGACTTGTTTAAGAGTGTTCTTGGCCAGTTTTTTTCCAACTTTCGGTTCACGGATTATATGGGGTCTGCATAATGTGACCCGTTGTTACGGTTTGAAATGTTACTTGCTCGAGAGTTTTCTTGGCCTTTGAGAAAACCTATGGCCCGCTCGCCATATGAGGCCAAGCCCGTGAAGCTGATCCTTGTGCCTAGTTTTGGGCTCAACATTACAAATTGAAAACTCTGGCATCTTCCAAAAAGGTCCAACTATCATCATTCGTTATTAAGAAGGATTATCGTAAATTAAGTGCGAAGCAGTCAGAAATTGGTTTAAAAAACTATTTTATTTGTCTGATTATTGTAAAATTGGAGAGAGTCAAAACCAGATCCCAATTAAATCAATTCATTGGAAAAATGTCACACCCGAGACAATAAATTGTTCTAATTTAAAATATCGTCTGATAGATAAAACTAATTTTATTTTTAAAAGCAGATCAAGCAAATGTAGCGAATAAGATTATTCTATTGCTGCATTTTTACTTCCTTTTACGAAGTAAATGAGGTATTGAATTCACGAAAAAAAATTACCCAAAAATAGGCCTTAATTCCCATTTTGCTCGCCCCCGAATGAATGTTGAGCTTTCTTTTCAACCTGACTACACGTGGATATATGTCCAAGAACGTATAGACGCCCGAAACGTCCATTTTGACGTTTCCCGAGTTAATTACAACGAGTTTTGCCGTGACGTCTGTATGTACGTATGTATGTGCGTATGTTCTTATGTGTGTATGTGCTTTTGCATATGTATCTCGCATAACTCAAAAACGTTATGTCCTAGAAAGTTGAAATTTGGTACGTAGACCCCCTAGTGTGGTCTAGTTGTGCACCTCCCCTTTTGGTTGCATTCAGATGTTTCTAAGCAGGTCTTTTACACCTTTTGGGGGAAATCATTGTTAATATCAATGCAAACTCAAGTGGTATTCTAATTTGGCCAACACTTGGTGACATATCGTCAAGCCTTTGGTCACCAAGTTTTTTTCGCCAACTTGGCAACAAAAAATTTTGCGTTTTTTTTTTTTTTTTTGAGCAATCATGATTGCTTATTGCTTTCATTTTACTGTTTTTGAGGTCCTTTGTTTTTTCCCACCGCCACCCTCTGCACCATCACCGTGGACAGGCGGGCTCCTCACGCTGCTGCTCCTATAGCGAAAGCCGTCTCCAGGTTACATCCATGTCTTACACACACGCGCATACATACACAATTACACACACACACACACATAAACACATACATACAGACACTTACACATATACACACACAAAAACCTACACACACACAAAAACCTACACACACTTTCATGCCTGCACACAGACACAAACACACATACCCCATACACACAAACACACATATCCCCCCCCCCCCCACACACACTCGTGATTGCAAAAAACATAATTTGAATTCAAGATGTCAAAATTCAAATTATTATTTTTTTTAAATTTGGTTTCTATTGGCGATATTTAGAGAGTTAACCATTGAATCACATTAAAATGCCCAATATTGGGAAAATTAACCTGTATAAAACACTTTTTTGGCTTCATTTCGCAACAAACTTGGGGCAAAAATATTTAAAGTGTTTCTTTGCTTACTCCAGGGCACTACAATTATCATTAAATTGGCATAAAAGTAAGTCATGTGATGAACACATCAGCTCGTTATATATCGTTCTCCGAACTTTGCTTCTCTTTCATCTTGCATTATTTTCTACCTATGGTTTGACAACGGTTTTATTTGTATAGCTATTAAAATATCAAAACTGGTAAAATCAGAGAGAGAGAAGGTGTTATAAAAATTTTCTTTCTTTTTGAAGTGCGGTATTAGAACATTATGCTAAATTTTTTGGTGTGCACTTTATTCTAATTAACTTGATTTTTATGTAAATGAGAGTTTTTTCAAGGAAGGGGAAAAGATTTTACTGAGTTTTGAGCTATATTGATTGAATAATAATTTTAGCCTCAACTTTATTGAGTTTTGAGGAATAAATTTGAACAATTATCATATTTTTAGCCATATGCATTTGAAAAAAAAAAAAAATGTATCATACTTCTTAAATGATAATTTTGGGTGAAAGAGCAACTTGAAATGCATGAGTAAGCCGCACAAGGTCGAGTTATTTGTATACGTTGATTTTTTCCAGTTTCCTCGCTTTTTCCCAGTTTTCGTTTTCATCTTTTTAAAGCTCAAGGTTGGCATAAGTCAAGGACATCCCGTTTCCGCTTCCAAGATGATGTTCCATCCGGTCGGAACCGATGCGGAAGATCGCGGACTTCGTGACGTCATCCTCGATGACACGTGACCTGCGTCCTGAGTTTTGTACCGAAGCAAGCACACGGGAAATCGTGATTTTTGTTCACGTAGTAAATGTTGCTATGTGAAGAGTTTCTGAGAAAGTATTTGGAAATAACAGAACCGAAAACATATTTTACGCTGTGTGCTCTTATTATAACATTTTCATCCCATTCGTTCCCAGAAATGTTTAATATCATTGTGAAAGACCAAAGTTAGAGAATGTCAACATTCCGCGGAGATTCACCAGAAATATTCGGTCTTTCGCCGATATCTTTGCCATATAAATACTGACATTCACCGACGATTGTCGGAATTTTCTAGATTACGGTGTTTTACTGTAACATACATATGTTTCACTCACTCATCGGACCAGAATATTGTTTATTCTAACTTTATCACAATCATAAAAAGAATTGGGCTCTGTCAGAGTTAATGTCCTATACAGCACACAGCTTTTTGCATTAAAATATATAGCACAACTCGCACACATCAGCTAACACAATATAATTTACATTGCTTGCCCCCCCTCCCGGCCAAATGTTGAATATGAAACTAAGCTCTATTTTTCTACGTCATAACGTTTCAACGATTCCATTGGCTGATGCGATACCATCATTAGATTCAGTTACATATACATATATATATATATATATATATATATATATATATATATATATATATATACCGCATATTTCCAGTGAATGTTCATATTCTCCAATTTTTGCCTTTCACTGTAACGTATAAAAATAATCCTACTCATAAGATTGTATACGTTACAGACGTGCGTCTCGGGGAGAAATACACACATAATACAAAAAAACATCCTAAAGCTGAAAAACTTTAGAAATCCTTTAAAAAAAAGATTTTATCCTGTAGGAAAAATACTTGAGTACATTATCAAGGAAATAAGAACATTTTAGCTAACATTCAATTATGTTGAAAGATAAGTTTTCTTAATTGTTTTTTATTATTATTATTATCATTATTATTAATCTCTATTGCTCCTATTATTAAATTTGTAGCTGAAAACTCATTTTAATTAGCAACATTCTTGACCTTGATACATACTTGCGCGCCCAAAGCTGCAAATTTTTTAAGGTGAGAGTCTATCGTTCCATAGCAAAAATCATTTTCTTGATTTGTTTTTCATGGTCTGAATCAATTTGACACTAGTGAAAATTCATTTAAGGTGTTCTGCTCTTCAGGAAATTAATTAATATTCCTAAACAATCATTTTATGTGATCTGTCCCGGAACTCCATCGGGATCTGTTTTGGAGAATCAAAATGACCGCTATTTTGTAACGTAAATGCAAGCGAATTCGATTTATTACTTGGATTCGGAAATGCTTTTTCAGCTCATGGAGAGAAAAGTTGCCTGACAACCCCTCATTTCGGAGGTTAACCACAGTAACTCATTTCTTTTTCCTGGCGGTAGGAATCGTGACGGATTCGTGATTTCTGGGCTTATTTATTTATTTATTTGCTCATTTATTATTTCTATTCTACAGCAGACGATCGTTCTTTTGCCCTTGTTTAGAGACAAGGCTCCAATTGGATGCAAGCGCGATGACGACACATGAGTTCCAGCGATTTGGAGAAAAGCGGTCATTCAACTGTTGTTTTGACATATGCGATGATGCTATTTTATGCAAAGTATACGAAGAAAGCGTCAAAACCGCAGAATTTAAAGCATTTTGGCCTCTTGCTCGGAAAAACTTTGCATGCAGTTTTAGGTTAATCGTGTGAAATAGAAAAAGGCACCAGTTTCCGGCTTGCGAAAAAGACTGGTTCGGTATGAATTGAGCCCATTTTCGGTTTCCTCAATGTCATAATTCAAAGAATCATCTGGTTTACCTTTGACCTTGAAGGTCTAAGGTATGTTTTATTTACATTTCAAACCGATCATTGTATCTTAATTATTCCCATTAGCTATTTTTCACAACGTAATGAGTTGATTATAGCCGAGAATGAGGTTAGGAGAATCATTAGTTTTTCTTTTTATCGATTTCCAATTCCTTTTTCTTTCTTTTCCTTTGAACTGTTATTTATTTATGTGTATACATTTTATTATATATATTTTTTTGATTTTTAAGACAGCAGGGACTACTCTGAAAATTCTCAGCCACTTCATGAACACGGACACTTGTCCCCTTTTTTAGTGACGTACACTTGAACCCTTTTTTAGTTTTTGAAACATAATTTTTGGAACACTTCTTTGGTTCCGCACACTTTTTAACACTTTAGGAAACGCATTTGAGATTTGACAACATTTTTTAAACACTGACACATGTCAATTCTTTTAGAATACTTTGCAGCACACTTTTTACAGCACTTACCAAGCATTGCTTTGATCATACTAGCAGTTTTTGCTGTTCATTTTACAGCAATTTCGCGGGACAGTTGTCAACCGCTACAGGTAATGAAGTCTTCGACTAGGGAAGGGCATCTTTTTCGTCGGCATTCGCGACACCATTCGACAGCGATTCGTGCCAGTCTGTTCTCAACCCGGGTTTAAATTCACTAAATATCCTGAGAAGGAGTCATTTCAGTCCACTTTAGTTTTTCCACACTAGTTATTTCAGGCACATTCGAAACACATTTTAGTGCACACTCAGGCAAATGGAACGCTTGTTTTGAATTAGTGTTCCAAACGTGTTTCCAATCTGTATTTGGAATTTGCAATGTTTCCTTCCGAAGCTAAAGTAAAATTTAAAACTCTTATATGTGAAAAAGTGTCGTTCAAAAAAAAAAAAATCACAAAAAATCAAAATAGGAACTGAAGATTGATTCTTCTTTTGCTAGTTAAAAATCACAGCATAAATAGTTTGTACAGATAAAAAAATGTGTATAGATAGATTATTACACTCAAAACTGCATAGAGAAAATGAGTTTTGTAAAAAAAGAATTTATTTCGTTTCACATTTCAAACAAAATACGCAAGTATTCCTCACTTACCAACCACTGAACTGATTTCTATCTTACATGATTCTTTGCCACAAGCCCAGCCTCAAGCATGTAGTGATTTTATGAACTTACACCCACAATCATCTTGACTGCGAGAATTTTTTTTTTCTGGTGTACAAATAAGAGTTTTAAAGGATTTTTGTTTCAGGTTTGACGCTTTATTGGGTAAAAATGGTGTCATGTTCAGTTTTCGAAGTATTGTTCATCGTTGGCCACTACTACCTTTTCCCGTCTTTCTGATAATTTTCGGATTCCTACTCGAAAAAATGATGCATCTTTTGATGCAATCCACAAATCGATCCAATTTTGGACTTCTTCAAAAGAGCAGAAGAGCTGATCCTCAAGAGCATGTGTCATCGATGAAAACAAATAGTAAACGGAAGGGCAATGTCTGGGCTATATGGATGCATCAGTTGCCAAATCGATTAACTCCACTTTTGAAAAAAAAAATCCTTATTTCTGCTTTAATAGTGCTTAATCAATGCTTAGAATGTGAATTTATATTAAAATTTTGGTTCAGTACATTTCTGATCCTGCGATGGCAGAAAATGTAACACGAGGGCCCATTCACTTCTATGGATAACACTATTTTCTTCATCCCTTTTCCCGCCTTTTGTTTTATGGAGTTAATCGATTTGGCAATTGAAGCATCCATATAGCGGGTGGGGTAGGATTACCTATTTCAGGGTTTCGAGGTATGTTTTGAACGGCAGCGCAATATGTGGCCCGAGCGTTATCATGTTGCGAAATTACCTTTTCGTGTATCTTCTTATATTATAGCCGTTTTTCCCGCAGTGCTCGGCTCAAACGCATCAAGTTCGGCAAAGTGGTTTGGCACCAGTCTGCATCCAATATAGCCTCTAATTCGACATCTGCAAAATTTTGTGGCTGTCCATCGTGCTCTTTGTCATTGATATCAAAATCACCACTTCTAAAAAGTCTATACCAAAACTTTCATATGGAAATCGATGAAGCATGTTCCCCGTAAGCTTCTTGCAGCATTCGATAGCCTTCAGTCGCACTTTTATTCAATTGGAAGCAGAAAAGTAAACTTTCCCGCAAATTGTGTTTTATTGGCACAAAAGTTGACAGATTCAGAGCACACAAAAATTATGTTGTTTCCACTTCAGCGAAATGTCACATACTGAAAATTAAAGCCTAACGAAAGTGAAGTTAGTTGCTACATTGTCCGTTTCGATTTAATACCAGTGAGACCACCTGTTAAAAATTCCTTAAAACTTATTTGCACACCAAATAGTTTAGTATAGTGGTTAAAAGTTCAAAATAGTTGTAGTTTTGCCGTTCAGAAAGGTTTAATCCATGGTACGCACAATTAAATGAAATTTAATTATAATAAGCTGGGGTGCCTCGACCCCCCCCCCCTTAAGCTCAATGGCGCAAATACTCCTCCCCTCTCCTTCCCCAATTTTTCTCAACCCTCTTTCCTTTTTATTAGCTCTCTTTTTTCATTTATTTATTTTTTAGAATACTTTTTATTATTTATTTTTAATTATTATTACTATTATTATTTTATTAGAAAGTTCTGTGTTACGCCAATGGCACACACACACAAACTAAGTAAATGAAAGAAATAAAATATAAACAATTTAAAATTAAATAAATAATTTAAATTAAAAATAAATCAATAAATAAATTTAAATAAATAAATTTAAAATTTTTTACAATTTTCCCAAAAATTTTGATTGCGCAATCCCCCCCCCCCCCCCCCACCGTGAGCACCCCTACTAAAAAGTAAATCAAAAGTAACTTGAAACATGTGTATCTAGTATGTAGCTAAATTATTAGAAATATTTTCAACAGAAAGTTTCGAAAAATCTTATTACTTTAAACTGAGTTAGAAATAATTTCATCTGCTGCTTATTCGTATTGTATGTTGGAGAAACGGTTTTTGCTTGCCAGAGTAAATCCTTCATAATCCATACCCTATTAAACCGGACTTCGTTTAATCCGGACAGCCATTTAGATGTACATACTGTATAAATAAATGGCGAGTTAGATAGAGTAATAATGTATTTTTGTAGACCTCGTACATGCTAGGTATATACATATACTATACTTAATTTTCTCTCATACAGTTTTATATTTCATTCTTTTGAATTAAAAGCAATTTTTATTGCACACGATAGTTCGTGAAAGAACCTTGGCTCAATTTATAGGTTATTTGATTTAATCCGTTCTTTAAATATGTCGGAAACCTTAAAGCCCCTATTAGCACGGATTAATGTTGCATTACTGCACATTGTATTCAAACAATCTTTAAATTCACCTTTACCTATCAAAAAACTGATGTTAAAAGCTTTTGAAAAAACTATCTTACTTCTTATTGAAAACTTTTATGTTTCTTCAGTATTTCGTGGAATTCTAATTCAGAACGTAACCATTGTTATCACAATCCTTTTATGACCGGTAGCGGATTACATTCGAAAACAAAAGAATTCACTTCATTTAAATGAAACGGTTTGTTCCATTTCTAGTAATTGCATTCTTCCTGCAAGAAATTTAGAGAAGTATGCAGCTATAGTCAAAGTTGAAAACTTTTAAAAACCCAATTTGGGAATAGGTCATTTAAAACTATTTGAGGGTACGCTTTATTTCTCGAAAACACACTTTGGATCAGTGGTGCCCTACCTCTTTACCCGAGGGCTGCACTCATACTGAAATGAATCTCGCGGGCTAGAGCTTCATATAAATTTTAAATACAATAATTAAATTGTTTTTCAATAACATGAGAAAAAACAGAAAAGCAAAGAAAATGACAAATTAGGGATTTTCGCATTCATTACTACATGAGCAGTAAAAAAGTTCGTAAGTTTTGCCTTTGAGTCACTGAGATCAGATATTTAGATAGGTTTATGCCGTTCCAATGTTTTAAATTATTTCAATTGAGGGTAAAGTAAAAATTTCAACATTTTTTGAACAACAGTCATTGGAAGATAATCTTCGTCCTGAAAGATATGCAAGTACATGGACATTATCGATATGATTAAAATTAGAGTAATTGCAATTAGCAATACAATAAAATGCAAGAACTTGATTGCTCTTTGTCTTTGCTTCAATAACTCATTTTTATAACTTTACCAAACCTCTGCGTCTCCAAACATCCTTAATTTTATTCCATCCCAAGAAAGTCGAGATAGACAGGTTCGACTGTATTAAATATTTAAAAAGGTTTGTCCACGCTACTGCTGAACTAATTCTGTGTCGCTTACAAGCCATGTAAAAGCAGAGCCATGGAGTAGGAATCGGACTGATTTTGAGCTAAAGGAGTCAGAGTCAAAGCCGTTAAGATTTCCAGAAGTCGGAGTCGATCATTTTCCCCAAAGACTCCACAGTTGAAAAAGTAGAAAGCCAATGAGGATTCTACTGAAATACAAAAAGCAGAAAAATCCAATACTGGTAGCTGATTAACCAAACTGCATTTGTGCTACAATTATAATATTTAAACTTAAACTAGCATTAAACTAATGATCTGTTGTGATCATTAAAAAGTAATGAGACGATGAAACTGGCAATTCATAAACGAAACGTTGAAGAACATCTAACCTTTGTGAATCCAGAAAAAGCAACTAAAAATGAAAATTGCTTTTCAAATTTTTTTTAGCTCTTTCATTGTTTGAAAACTTCTTTAGTGGGCCGCTAATCAGGTTCTTTCTCCCTAGAAAACAAAGCAGATATCTTTTCACTTAGAAGGAAGTAAATTTTTCTTTGTCGTAAATTCTCTCCAGTTGTATCATTTTCTTCTGCATATTATTCTTCCTTAAAGCTTTCGACAGGAATCTTCAACGGGTTGGAGATAAATTCAGCTGTCTTTTGTTTATTGATTTCCTTATCTACTTTGCAATAGATGTATCACCAGTGATCGAAGAAGAACTTAATTGTGTTCGGAGCATGGTACAAAATTCTTGGTAGTTGGAATTTAGCAGTTGATTGTTATCAGGTAATTGCCATGGCCCATGTTCTTGTTGAAGAAAATTTAAGTAAAGCAGCTGAGTTGCTTGCTGAACATAGTCGACGACAACAACAAGCATCAACAACGCATGCTCCCATGAGATATTTTTCGACTGGAGATTGCCTCATAGAAAATTTGATTAAGGTAATCTGAACAATAGTAAATCACTAGGGTACTCTGAATAGAACAACACACTTACGCTCAATTTCATTTTCAGAAAGTCATAATGTCGTTAAGAACAGCAGAATTGATTTCATGGCATTAGAAGCATTTTTATTGACATGTGTAACGAATTTATTGTTTGGCATTAAAAGTATTTTTATTTTAATATGTGTAACTAAACTAATTGTGTTCTGATCACGTAGCAAAAATTTTTGGTAGCAGTTAATTTTTATCAGATAATTACCATGGCTCATGTTTCTGTAAAAGTAAATTCAAGTAAAGTAGCTGGGTTGTTTGTTGAACATAGTTGACGACAACAACAAGCACCTACAAACACATGCTCCTATTAGACATTTTTAGACAGGCCATTCCCTCAAAGAAAAATTCATTTAAAAGATAGCGTAATTTGAACAGTAAATGAACACTTACGCATGATTTCATTTTCGGAAAGTCGTAAAAATCGTTAAGAACTGCAGAATTTATTGCATGGCATTAAAAGCATATTTATTGTTTTGTGTAACTAAACTAATTGTGTTCTGAGCAAAAATTCTTGGTAAATGGAATTTTGCAACTGATTGTTATCAAATAAGTTCCACAGCTCAAGTACTGGTTGATGAAAATTTAAGTAAATCAGCTTGATTGCTTGCTCAACACAGTCGATGACAACAATAGGCATTAAATAAAAAAAAACAACGTAAGTAAAGCACAAATTTTGAAGAAAATACAGCATATAGCTATTTCAAGAGTACAATGGAGCCTTGAAATAGCTATATGCTGTATTTTCTTCAAAATTTGTGATTTATTTATGTTGGTCTTTTATTTAACGTGCATATTGTAGCACAAAGCTTATTTAATAATTTTTCATTTGACAACAATAGGCGCCTACAGTACATGCGCCTATTCGAAATTTTCACAGGGCTGGAAAATCATGCAAATTTGTAGTCGTTTCCATTTTTGGGGATGTTCCTGGAAGAAGTTACTGTACTGAAAAACTTTTGAAATCTCATGAAAAAACTCCAACTCTAACTAACAGATTCTCCAAACTAATTCCATTTAGCTCAAAAAATTTTGTGCAGTCGATTGGTGTGAAAGTTTTAACAGTGCGATGATGTTTACATCAACGAGTTTGCAAAAAAATTACTTTTTGAAATACCACAATCACGCTTAACGAAGAAAACGTGCGATTGCCGCGATTGAGCAACATCATTCACATGGGGGTACATATGTGTACCAATTTTCGTTTGATTTCAAGCGGTACTTTTTGAGCTAGAGTGTTATTTAATAAAGGGTTGAATTTAATAAAGTGTATCTAATTTAAGTGTTATTAAAAAGTTATTTAAGCAAAAATCAGAGTAGGGCCATGATCAGATATAGAAGAAAGTAAAAATGTATAAAAACCCCAGTCCTCTCCTCTTCCTCCCTCCCGAAAAAAAAAAAAAAAACTTTCGACTTATATTTTCGTATAGAGATATTGTTAGTCACTTTCAAGGCGAGAAAATGCTCCCAGGTGTTTTTAGAGGAGTAAATTCCATTTAAGAGGAGTAGTAAAGACTACAATAGCGATCTATTCCTTAAAAAGACTAACTTTCTAAGGGTGAAATTTAAGATAGGAGGGAAAAAAAGATGTGCACTATTTTGATTGTCAACTGTTAAAATATTACTAATTTAAAATTTCAATAAAATTTAAAAACTTTAAAATGTTTTTATTTTGCATTTCAATATGTTTTCCCCCTTTTTTTCCGATACTAAATTTTTACTTGAAATACAAAACGCGCAACTACGCTTCACTAAATTTTTGAGGCACATTTTAGATTTACAGTGCGTGCGCTTGTAGGGGCGGTAGAAATATCTCAACAAGTTATTACTAATTTGTTTCGTTGACACGTTTTGCATTTCATCATCTCAATGACACGACTCCTTGAAAATTCGGACTGCGCTTGAATTCCAAACCGAACACCCAACAGCAAGTAGACTTCATCGCCAAGGTAATGTTACTCATCTTCTGTTTTTCGGGAGGGTGAATCATCGTAATGGAAAAGGACAAAAAAAAAAAAAAAAAAGTATTGCTTGCGTCATTACCATCCAGCAACGCCTTGACCATGGACTGTTCAAAAAAGTTTTCGTTTTCCTTTTTTTTTTCTTTGTTTTTGTTTGCACCCACCGATGTGAGCAAAATGCTTTGTTAATATGACCTTTATTTGCGTTAAGGTGGTTTTTAGAATAACGCGTGTTTGGATGATGACTTGTGGGGGAGAGGGGTGGCGGGAGCGGAACAATTCTTTTTGAAACAATTATTCATGCAACCATGACGAGGTGTAAATTTTCAACCTTATTATTAAACAGTCGTGTGGGTCTACCTTTGAATCTTAAGACATTCGAAAAGCTTCCTCAAATGGACATGGTTTTTTAATGTCGAGTTGCAGTCGTTCCAGGTGGTAACTGCGATCCACGACTTCTTTAATTACAGCCAGGGCTGCGGAGTCGGAGAGAAAGAGACCGACTCCGAGAATTACGGAGCCTTCAACTCCGACTCCTTTACCACGAAGTCAGTCCATCTCCATCTCCCCAAGCACTGGTAGAGTTGCGAAATTTGAGGGAAATTGATCTACTCCGACTTTTTTTCCGCTGCCCTGTAGCTCTGTAGTTATAGCTGCCGCACTCATACTGTTAGTGGTGCCCAAGCCTAAATTTCAATAGCGCAGACTGCACCATTGAAATTTAGGAAGGATTCTGTTTTTTTGGGGTATTTTTGGGGGGGGGGATTGAGGGGTCTCTTGCTCTTGGGATGGTGGTTCTTCGTAGTATTTTGAGGAGTCATTGAGCTTTGGGGGGCACCCTTAATATTTTAATAGAGTTAATGCATCTATTGGCGTGAAACTAGAGAAAAATTCTGAAAAGATTATACCATTGTACATAGTTTCCCAAAAATTGAGAAATAATAAATATTAAAGCCATTTAAAATGAGTTTTTACTGTGGAAGCCGCTTATATGAATTACGTTTCTTCTAAATAGTTTTGATTCCATGAAGCGGCTGAATCAATAAAGCGGCTAAAAAAAGCTAGATTTTGTTCTGTTTCTGACGATTTATTCATTAACTAGTGATACCCGCACGGCTTCGCCCGCAATAGAAAAATCAAAAGGTCTTTTGGTTCGCCTGTATATTTACAAATAATGTATAGTGAATTTTCTCGCCAGTTGGCTTGTACCGACATTACGGTTCCACGTTATGATCATTTCGTATCTCGCCAATTGGCTTGTGCCCATGTTACGGTTCCACGTTACGATAATTTCGTAATTTATGATACTTTTTTTCTTAAAATTGGAATAGAAAAAGAACCACATCGAATTTTCGAAAAATCGCTTCGAGGTGCACACCCCCATGCTACATACTAACTTTGTGCCAAATTTCATGAAAATCGGCCGAACGGTTTAAGCGCTATGCGCGTCACAGACATCCTACGGACATCCTCCAGACATCCTCCAGACATCCTCCAGACATCCTCCGGACAGAGAGACTTACTGCTTTATTATTAGTAAAGAAGCGGTTGATTCAGTAAACCAGCGTGCGTCCACTGTATATATTAACAAATTTCAAAGGTATCCTGCCACTCCGAGTAACTCTGGACCATTAGGATGTAAATGAGTTTCTTTTTTAATATGTTTAAAATTTGCCCTTTTTAGCCTACTTTCCCAGCAAAAGTCAGAGAAAGAAGACAAAAGCATTAAAGAAGGTTTAATGCATCTTTAAAATATCGCGAAAAAAAAAGTCAAAAATAAGTAAAATATTTTTGATGCTATTTGCTGAGTTTTGAAACGTCCTGTTTAACGTGTTTAAATGCGTCTAAAAACTTTTTTTAGAATGCGCTCCATGTAAAATAATACCTCTTTATCTTCATTTAATGTTCCAAAAAATTGGTATACACAGTGTGATCTAAAAATAACCGAAGTTTTACCTTTCTTTACTAATAATAAAGCTGAATGTCTGGATATCTATCCGGATCTTTGTCTGGATGTCTGTGACGCGCATAGCGCCTAGACCGTTCGACCGATTTTTACAAAATTTGGCACAAAATCAGTTTGTAGCATGTAAGTGTGCACCTCGAAGCGATTTTTTGAAAAATCCATTTTGTTCTTTTTCTATTCTAATTTCAAGAACATTTTTCCGAGCAAATTATCATAATAGATACGAGTAATTTACCATAACGTAGACGAGCAAACTACCGTAACATGGGCAAATTAACATAGCAAATAGGCGAGAAATTCATCATTCATTATTTGTAAATATACAAGCGAACCAAATGACCTTTTAATTTTCTACTACGGCCAAAGTCGTACAGGTACACTAGTGGTAGAATAAAATAAGCGAGGTCATTTGTTTGTTTCAAAGTTAATATTTATTCGCAATAGAGTTCACATTTAACTCAATGGGGTAGTTTCCAAAATTTTAAAAGTATTTTTTTCTGAAAGAGCATACTTAAAAACATAGAATCTGGCCATTTTTAAATAATTTGTTTAAGTTTAATATTCAAAAAAAATACTTAAATCGGAGCGCTTTCATTGTTTACGGCTTCTGCCGAAGACATCACAAATGATGAAATGCCATTCAGTGTTGCCATTCACAGGGTAAAATATTTAATTCGCATCTTTACTCACGTGTATTGGCAACGATATGGTTGATAGCAAGTGTAGAGCGCAACATTTAATTCGCTTCTGGATTATCATAACGTGGAAACGTGGTAGAAAGATGCGGCAAAGTGCATTATTTGTGACGTCATCAAAACGATGACGGCGTGGAAAGGCGTGACGTCATCCACGCCTTATTTGAAAGATCGGATATTTAAAAAAATGAATTTTAAAAATATCTGTTGGGAAAATGAAAGTATTTTCTGGGTCCATGTTTTTTTTTTTTTTTTTTTTTTTTTTTTTTGCTCTTTCTATCCATTTCCATGACTAAAAGTAGTACTTCTGGCTGAAGGAAACAACCCCATTTGACGTTTTGAACTGTCAACCAAATTTTTTCATTCACTTTTTAAATTTCGGTTTTGGGAATGTTCTTTCGTATCTGCATGAATATATGGAATATCATTGTGAAAAGTTCCATTCATTGCAGTTTTCAGTTTCGGGAACAGAAAATAGATACACGTTAATAGATCAGACAAATACGGAGGATAATCAAGGACCACACAAATCCATTTTCTCTTCCAGAAACTGGAAAATGCAATGAAAGAAGATTTTTACGATAACGTTCCAGCCACTCAAGCAGCAATGACACAGGTGCTAAAGAACATTCCCAAAACCGAATTTCAAAAGCTTATGGACAAACTACGTTGACCGGTTAAAACGTTGTATTGGGTTAATTAGATCATATTTTGAACAAGCATTAGCTTTAAAGCATACTACCGTGCTTATTTCATTATGTCACTAAAAAGCAGGGCTGCGGAGTCGGAGGGTAAATGACGGATTCTGGCTCCGACTCTGACTCCATAACCCCGAAATCAGTTCGACTCTGACTCCGACTTCTGAAACACTGGCAGAGTTGCTGACTTCATGGGAAAATGACCGACTCCGACTCTTGGAACTTTATAAACTTTCGACTCTCGACTCCGACTCCTTTATTTACTCCAAATTCAGTCTGACTTCGCATCCGCGGCCCTGCTAAAAAGCTTATAATTTCGATCAGAGGTTCCCAAACTTAGACCTCCGCGGACTCCTTCCGGAGAAATTACGACCCCCCCCCCCCCCCGGCACGAGCAAAAAAAAATTATTTGACGCTGTTAAATCTATCTTTTTCTAATATATTTTTTCCCTTTTAAATCTATTTATTCATTGTTCTGTATATTTTTCAGAGCTCTTGTGTGTTTTCATTTGTTACATTATTATTTTGGGGTATGGAAGTAAAATTCTATTTGAAATTCAATTAGGAATAAAAATGTTATCACCAAATTTCTACAACAAGTTAATTGATAAAAATGAACTTATGAAATTAGTGAACAAAACACTTTTAGCCTAGTTTAACTGTATTAAGTCATGCACTCAAAATTAATTAACTTGTAGTGTGTTGAGTTCCGAGGGGGGAGGGTGGGGGGGGGGGTGCGTCCTTCATGTACTTAAGCAAGAATTTTTTTATTCCTCTTAAATGTGCTTTCTTTTTGAATTAAAATATCGTTACTTGTCCTTCAATCTCAATTATACAGTGGCTCCCAAAAGTCTTCGCACACTTACGACTTTCAACGAAATAGGCCCCAATCCATTGGTTAAAATTAATATTTCGGAATAGGTATTTAATTGTAAGATCTATGATCAATTTTAAACAAAACTACATGAAAAGTTTTTAAAAAATATTAAAACTTAATTTTCTAAAAATCAAAAACCAAAAAGTGCCGGAAATTTTATCTCACAAAAGTCTTCGTACACTTTATAAAATGTCTATATATTATTGAATAATCTAACGTTTCATTAAGTTATTAATTAGTGGAATATCATACAGTATTCATAAAACCTTTTGAACGTCTGGGAATAGATTTCATTCTTTTTCTTTCTTTTTTGTGCCTAATTTCCGAGTAAGTGTTCAACCACGCTTCGAGTCTTAATGTTTCTAGCTCTATTTTCGTTTTAAAGCCCTATTTTCGTAATCTAACTTCCAGATATCTCTAACTACGTTACATTAAGTTAAAATCTGGAGATTTAGGGAATATTTTTTAAACTTCAGGACAATTTTCGAGGCACTAGACGCAAACATTGAAAGCCGTGTGCTTCTTATCGTTATCTTGATAAAAAACAAAGTTGTTTCCAATAACCAAATTATTTACTAAGAGGTCAAAATTGGTTTTTAAAATATTCAAAGGAACAACATGATTTATTATTTCATCAAAAAATTACAAACTACCAAGTCATGATGCTGATATGCACCCTCACACTAGAACACCTCCACCGTCCTGATTAACTGATCCAAATAAGTTCTTAAGAGCCATTCCATTTCAGATCAGGCAGGGTCTGTTACATGACCATCACCGATTTTTTTGAAAAAAATACAGTAGTTACAACTAAGGAACATATGAAATATCCCAAAAGGATTTTGCAAGAAAAAATTTTTTTCTTCAGTTACAGCCTATTAAAATTCTGCACAAAATCCGCCATTTTGGAAAAAACCGACAAAACACTCCATTTCAAATGGACATTATTTCAAAAGCATTTAACCTATTTGAATAATTCTTTTTTCTAAAAATAAATAAGGACCCATATATCCTCTAGACATCGTTTTTGAAAGTTTAGTTAGGTTTTTTGATAAAGAAAAAAAAATCATTTTTGTCGCGAAAAAACTGCATTTTTACCGATTTTATAATTTTTTTTCTCCATGAAAAAAAAGTTTTTTTTTACTAAACGGAGATGGCAGTCTAAAGCCCTTATATGATAGTTTCATAACATATTTTATTATAATCCTTGAATGCATACAGCCTCGGAAATAAAATTTGAAATTTTGAAAATTTTCAAAAATTAGCGATTTTTGAAATGATTTTACTCAAAAAACCCATTTTTTAAAAATCTAAAAATTGGCTCATTTGAACCCCATATAATGCTTAACAAGTGGGTAGACACCGCATCTCGTATTTTTTCCCATAAAATGTTTTATGATTTTTTGAAAGTGACCTTATCGCCCATGGCATGCATGTAAAATAAAAATTTCTAATAATTTCAGTAACTGAAATTCTGGTTATATTAATGCCTAATAACTACAATAAAGGTGCCCTTTATCAGGAACAACTAAAATCTTACTAACTTTTAATAATGTAGCAGTATCAAACCGCTTCTGATGACCCAGTCAATTCGTCTTTTTGTACTTTGTTAAATGAATATATTTTTCTGCTGATCAGCGCCTAATTGTTATGGGAGCAGAGATCCCATACTTCCTTATTTGTTTCACTCAAATTTTTGTATTTTTGACCGAATTCAGGCCACTTAAGCATTAAAATAAGTTCTGAAGACTATAGGGATCCTGACCTTCTTTTGTTAGAAATTGGATCCCTGGCTATAATAGCTACCTTTGGTGAGATCTGTTTGGTTACCTCAACTTACAACCATGTTCAAATAATTATTTCTCTCATAAAACAGCGGGCTTTTTAAATTCTTAAACTACAAGTGAGTTTTGCGGTATGAATTTAGCATACATATTCTTACGTATAAAAGTAATCATACTAGGTAGGATCCAAAAATTATGTGACAACATTCGCCAATGTCAAACAAAGCACGAAATTAAAATTAATCGTTTTAAATGCATTGTATTGTTTTTCCCTTTGATGGTTTCCCCTGTCGCGTAATTGAGTTGAAGAGAAAGAGAATTGAAAGAGAAAAAATATGATTCGTTGCTGCATATGAAAGTAACGGTGAATGCAGAGCTTTGGAGACAAAATAAACTAATATTTATAAAAAAAAATATAGATTTTTACTGTTTCTGATAAAGTACATCATTATCGTAGCTATTAGTCATTAATATAATCACCAAAGGCTCTTCTATCTAAAGGCTACACACAGAGTCTTACAAAAAGACGAATTGACTAGGTCATCAACAGCGGTTTGTTACTGATATATTATTAAAAGTTAGTAAGAGTTTAGTTGTTCCTGATAAAGGGCAGGTCACTTTCAAAAAATCATAAAACATTTTATGGGAAAAAATACGGGATGCGGTGTCTACCCACTTGTTAAGCATTATATGGGGTTCAAATGAGCCAATTTTTAGATTTTTAAAAAATGGATTTTTTGAGTAAAATCATTTCAAAAATCGCTAATTTTTGAAAATTTTCAAAATTTCAAATTTTATTTCCGAGGCTGTATGCATCCAAGGATTATAATAAAATATGTTATGAAACTATCATATAAGGGATTTAGACTGCCATCTCCGTTTAGTAAAAAAAAAACTTTTTTTTCATGGAGAAAAAAAATCATAAATTCGGTAAAAATGCAGTTTTTTCGCGACAAAAATGATTTTTTTTCTTTATCAAAAAACCTAACTAAACTTTCAAAAACGATGTCTAGAGGATATATGGGTCCTTATTTATTTTTAGAAAAAAGAATTATTCAAATAGGTTAAATACTTTTGAAATAATGTCCATTTGAAATGGAGTGTTTTGCCGGGTTTTTTTCCAAAATGGCGGATTTTGTGAAGAATTTTAATAGGCTGTAACTGAAGAAAAAAATTTTTTCTTGCAAAATCCTTTTGGGATACTTTATATGTCCCTTAGTTGTAACTACTGTATTTTTTTCAAAAAAATCGGTGATGGTCATATGACACTTTTCATACCTGCCTGCCTGATTTGAAATGGAATGACTCTTAAGATTAAGATCCTAATTTTTTCTTCTACTTACAGTTATACAACAATTTAATCAAAAATGTTGCTTTAATTTTTATCTATAAGTAAGACGTAATACTAAAACGTTTTTAGCATGTTTCATTGATTTTTGCGACGAAAAGCGTAAGGCGTCTGTTTTTCGCACGACCAAGAAAATTTCTGCGGGAAGAGGTCCCATTTAATCCAGCTAATCAGAGAACTTGGCGAACAATTTTAGATGAAAATTAAATGTAAAATGTTTTATTTAACTCTGCAAAAACTGTTACAGCACTCAAATGCGTATTTTTCATAAATTTTTTAACTTTAAATCTCCGATCACGTTTTGTCAACTTTGCCGGTTCACCTTTTCTTACCTTGTTTTCGGTCCGATTCCTTTCTTTAAAGCATTTTATCAAGCACTTTACTATACAAACAAATTAATTAACTAATTTAGAGACATTTCAAACCAATTTACCACTACTGTGAGAAAAAAAATTCAAATTTTGAATGGTGTTTGCGGTTTTTTACGAATACCAGCCATTTTACAGTAATAAGCACAATATTAAGGAATAAATAAACCAAAAATTAAAGCCAAATGACGAATAAGGGTCAACACAATGCAAAAATATTAATAAAATGGTATATGATAATTTTAATTATGAATTAATTCGAAAATATTTGAGTGTACGATGACTTTTGTGACGTGTTATTTCTCTGTCTCTTCGTTTTCTGACCCATTTCAAAAAGAAGATCCGTCAATATTTTGTAAAAACCAATGGGTTGTATTTAGAATAACAAGAGAATGATGTGAAAAAATATTGGACTTCATTTTCGCATTCAGTTTCGAGGTATTTTGGTTTTACGAAAAAATTTCAAAGTGTACGAACACTTTTGGGAGCCACTGTGTTTAAATGTTTTACCTAGATAGCACCGCGGAAACCCCCTGGCATGGACTCGTGGATCCCCAGGGGTCTGCGAACCACAGTTTGGGAAATTGATTTAGATCCCACTGTACAATAGAAAAATGAAATCTTATCGCTATATGCTGGGAAAAAAAATACCTTTAATGGGGAAACAAACTTCTTTTCATAGAAAATTCCAGAAACTGCTTCATTTCCTGTCAAAAAAAAAAAAAAAAAAAACTAAAAGGAAATATTTCGAAACAAACTTCGAGGCGAGGACCTCCTATTTATTTATGGAAGCAAAACCAGAGAGAAAAGCAAACAGAATAAGTAAAAAAAAAGCCTTAATCCGTTTTTTGTTTAGAATAGCAGGAACAAAAAATGGCTGAATAAATGCGATCTTAGAATAAATAAAATGCTATCTTCCTCTCACACGCAAGGACAGCAAGTACGCTTAACTGACCGTCAGGATTCACCGTAGCTATTTACGCTGCTTCGTATCTTTGTCCACATTCATGGTCATTTGAGCAAATACAGGAGCATTAAACGACAGTAAAATAACAAGCAGATAAAGATTTAAAGAGCGGCAGTAAAAGTTAATGTGTCCTTTTCACTTCCTGTCGTTTCAGTGTATCTGCAACAGTGTTTATTTTGAAAGAAGTAGGGGAATGTGGAGCAAAGTGAAATAGTGAGGCAAATTGATCTTCTTTTAGCGTCAGCTATCTGGTAATCTTTCAACTAGGTATATAGTAGCAGATGTAATCTATTTCAGTGAGGAATAAAATACCACCGAAGATTAAAACATTTGATAATACAGGCAATTTTCAAAAATTGATACTTATATTTAACATTCTGTTGCAAGTCAAAAATTATTTTTACTATTATAAAGTGATAAAGTTCTTGTTATTAACATGTTAAATATTTGTTGGGACCTTCTAATACTCTAGGAAATATTTATTTAGTTATTATTAAGCTTATTAGTGTTTTCAATATTTTCTACAACCAGTCAAGTACATACGGGTATAATACGGGACAAAATGAAATAGTTGATTTTGTTTACGCGCTCAATCATTTACTAAATTACTACTTGCGTTTTGCGTATTCATTTATTAATTCATTCGTTTACATTTCTCCGTTTAGTACTTCATTCATTTATTCATACATTCACTTATTTTCTTATTCATTCACTCTTTTACTTCTTGATTTATTTTTCTTCATATATTAATAAATTAATTAATTTAATTTTCATTTTATTGTTTTAGTATCGTTTTATTTATTTATTTAACATATTATTTACTGATTCACGTGATCAAAAATAGTTTCTATAATTGAATAGGAAATATTTTAACAGAAAAATATTTTATTTTTTACTTTGCCCCCTTGAAAAAAAAAAAGGAAAATTGTCCACTTTTTTTGAAAGCTCAAATTTACTGCCAAAAATAAGAAATTATGTTTCAATGCAAGTTTTATTACAAAATAGAATGTTCTTTCTTTATGTACAGTAATTTTCAAAATAAATTTCAAATTTGTTCATTTTGAAAAAGCTTAGTCATCTTAACTATTTTATTTTGCCCCACAGTTCCCTACATCAGGGCCTGATTTAAGTGTCAGCCCGAGAAGCACGAACTTTGGAGTCCTCTAGCTTATGGGGTCCCCAAATATTAGAAATTTTTTTGCACAATGAATTTTCATTTGTTTTCACTACACAATTTTTCTAAATGTTTTTCATTCTGGTGAAAGTTTAAAAATTAAACTGTTATTGCTGGCTCTGTTTTAATAAGGTTATAAGTTCAGGGGAAAACTAACTCTCTCCCATGATGGAGTGAGAAAACTATCTGGAGAGTGACGTCTAGCGTAGAATGAGACAACTCAGAGATGTCACTCAATGTTAGGACGGAACTCACTATTACTGCTTAAATAAGGCATTCATTTTGTTTCTGTTGATTTAAATATTTCAAGATGTTTGAATTTTTTCTATGTTTACTGCCTTGGTTTACTGCAGCCTACAGCCATGCAAATGTCAATGGGGTCAACCTAAAACAAATCAATTGTGCATATTGCAACACTGATTTTTTTCGGTGCGGGCGTATATCAGTTGTTTTGGATGGTACGCCATTTTTCATGAGGGATAGGAACCCTTGCAATGACAAAAAGGAGTGCAATTGAGCACGTTCTTAGGTTCTGCAAGTCAAGGGGGCTCCCACAGTTTTTCTGTGCTTATAGTCCTAAAATTTCTAAATCGGACCCTGCCCAACATTTCAATGGCAGCGCCTATCGGGCATGAAACAAAATGTTTGATCTGTATTTTTAACCGGAACTTAATATTGTCCCAGAGTAGGGCTGCACGATACCTGAATTTTAATGCTGTAATATGTTCGATATACATATCCATATTTTTAGATCCACCAATTTAACATTTTACGGAGGTTGAGTGAGGGGAGTGAGTGCAAAGGATATAGATTCAGTGCATATTGCATAAGTAAAGTATGTGCAATAAAGGACAGCCGATGGCACTCTCTGTGAACAAAATTTGGCTGATAAAGAGCAGTCAATAAAATTTCATTGAAAAATTGTAAGAAGGAGAAATATAGGCGATATAGTAAAAGCTACAACCCCTATATGCAAAAAAAACTATATCGCCAATTTCTTGTCTCAAATTTTTAATTTAAATTTTAATAGCTGTGCTTTAGGAATAAACTAAACATACTGATATTAAGATAAACTGCAAAGTTTTAGTGTTGTAACCAATAAGTCATACACTTATTTTATTACATACTTTTTAGTGCAAACAGCTAATAGAAATAATCCCTGGGCATATACAGTAGTTCCCAAAAGTTAAGCACACTTTAAAATTTTTTAGTAAAACCAAAATAACGCGAAACTAAATTCAAATATGAAGTCCAATATTTTTTCACATCATTCCTATGTCATTCTAAATAAAATCCTGTAGTTTTTACAAAATATTGACGGGTCTTCTTTTTGAAATGGGTCAAAAAACGAAGAGATAGAGAAATAACACACAACAAAAGTCATCGTGCACTCAAATATTTTCGAATAAATTCACGATTAAAATTATCATATGTCGTTTTTTTTATTATTTTTGCATTATGTTGACCCTTAAAAATCATATGGTTTTTATTTTCTGTTTATTTAATCCTTAATATTGTGCTTATTATTTTAAAATGGCTGGTAGTCGTAAAAAAACCACAAACACCATTCGAAATTTGAATTTTTTTCCTCACAGTAGAGGTAAATTGGTTTGAAATGTCTCTAAATTAGTAAATTTGTTCCATTCTATAGTAAAGTGCTTGATAAAATGCTTTAAAGAAAAGAATCGGACCGAAAACAAGGCAAGAGAAGGTCAACCGGCAAAGTTGACAAAGCATAATCGGAGATTTACAGTTAAAACATTTATGAAAAATACACATTTGAGTACTGTGGAAGTTTCAGAATTTAATGAAAAAACTTACATTTAATTTTCACCTAGAATTGTTCACCAAGTTCTCTGATTAACTGGATTAAATGGAAACTCTTCCCGCAAAAATTTCTTGTTCCTGCGAAAAACAGAAAGCTTACGCTTTTTGTCGCAAAGCAAATGATAAATAAGCTCCAAAAAGCGTTTTGGTATATAATTTCTTACTTACAGATGAAAATAAATTCAACATCTTTGGTTAAATTGCTGTATAATTGTTAATAGAAGAAAAAATGAGGAACCTAATCTTAAGAACTTAGTGTTGGATCAGTTTACCAGGACGGTGAAAGGGTTCTTATGCGAAGGTGTATATCAGCATCAGAACTTGGTAGTTTGGAATTTTTTGATGAAATAATGAATTATGCTGTTCATTTAAATATTTTAAAAACCAATTTTAAACTCTTAGCCAAAAATTTGGTTATCGGAAACAACTTTGTTTTTTATCAAGATAACGATAAGAAGCGCACGGCTTTCAACGTTTGCGTCTAGTGCCTCAAAAATTGTCCTAAAGTTTAGAAAATACTCCTTCAATCTCCAGATTTGCACTTAAAGAGATATCTGGAGGCTAGATTACGAAAATACGGCTGTGAAAGGAAACTAGAGCTAGAAACAGTAACACTCGAAGTGTGGTTGAACACTTACTCAGAAATTACGCCAAAAAAAAAAAAAAAAAAAAAAGAAATCTATTCCCAGGCGTTTAAAAGGTGTTGTTGATACTGCACATGCACAATATTCTACTAAATAATTACTTAATAAAAAGTTAGATTATTCAATAATATATAGACATTTTTTAAAGTTTTCGAAGACTTTTGTGAAATAAAATTTCTGAAACATTTTGATTTTTGATTTAAAAAAAATTAAGTTTAAGTATTTTTTTTTTAAATTTCATATAGTTTTGATGAAAATCGATCATAGATCTTATAATTAAATAAGTATACCGAAATAATAGTTCCAACCAATGGATAGGGTCCTATTTCATTGAAAGTCGTAGGTGTACGAACACTTTTGGGAGCCACTGTATAGGTACAACAAACTGAAATCTTATTATTGTGCTAACACTGAAAATTTCAAACAACTGAAATATTCTTAAGAATCATTTCGTCGAAAATATTTAAAAAAAAAATGCATGCACTTGAAATTAGGTTTATGTGTTTATTGGCCATTTTCTTTTCACATCTGGAATTAGTGAATAAATGGCACCGCAGCTTAAGTGCATGTAATTACGGTTTCTTTAATTGATTACATTAAAATGACGCCTAAACACTGACATCAGTCTGTGTAGGAAGTAAATTGAGTATCAGTTGGAGCAAAACGTCCCGAAGCGACAAGCATCCATCCAAGAGTACAACTTAACAGAAACCAAATTCGTTTCAAAGGTTCAAAGGAAACTGGTCCGGATGCAGTGATTTTTGTTCTTACTTGCCAATGTGCTCGATTTAAATTATTCATGAACTGTTGATAGATCCCAGACCTAGATTTGAAACTTAAAAAAGTAAAGACTATGTGTGTAGTGTTTTTGAAGCCGTAAAATTAGTTTTATAGATTGTTTTATTTACTTTGAAAAAACAAAAGAAAAGATTTTAATACTCTAATTTAAAAGATTATCGTTCCGGATCCAGATCATAATAACAACAAGTTATATTCCACAGAATTGTAGTTTTTTAACAATTGCTCCAAACAATTATTCGAAGTTGATTTGCTAACCCATAGGCAAATGGAGAAAAAAAATAAAATCCAAAATATTGAAGAGTATAATCGTTTGTAAAAAAAATGAATGACAGCTAGTGTGAAAAATTAAAATTTGCTTCAGTGAAATACCCTCAGGTTCTGTGGTGCTTAAGTCCAGTTCTCTTAAACTTAGAATATCTATAGAAATTACACCTATCGCAAAAAAAAAAAAAAAAAAAACCGCTGTTTCGAATAATATAAATTTTTAATGTACGAAAGCACAAAAAAGTTTTCACCACAAAATTTGTGAAATGATGTTCATTGTTTTTTTTAATTAATAAATTATTAAATTACATTCTTACAAAGGCGAGACTGAGACCGGACTAAATTGATTCCTCACTCAATTTTGAATTTTTTGATACTTGACTTGAACTCTCAACCGTCACACATCTAATTCAACTGCTGCTTATTAAGTAAAGAAAAATTAGAAATAGGAATTAAGTATATCCCACTTGGTGAAATACCTTTAAAATCATCTGACGCTTCTGATGGACTATGTGTATTTGATTTATTTGATAGAAATATATATATATATAATATTCACATGAAATGAACGCAAACGTTTTCAAGAAGTTTTAATAAATGATTTGAATGAAATAAAAAATGCTAAATGATGAAATCTTTAACAAATTGAAAAGTGTCCAGATAATCAAGTCCACTAGTGTACATGCAAGAAATGTTCGTTTCCTTATCAGTCTCTTAATCATTGCAGCAAAACATATTTCCAGGCACATTGAATTTTCTAGCATAGTCAAATGTGCTGCCATCTCTTAATGAAATCGTACATTAAAATAAAAAGTTCGGATTTTTAAAAATATCCATGAAAATTCCGTTGGAGATAATAATATGCCATTTTATCAAATGAAGTGCTTATTTAATGTGCCTGGTATAAAAGAGTACAAAATGCACAATATGTAATAACATTTTTTCTTTTTTTTTTTGAATTTGACAGAACTGTCATTAGTTGATGAATATTTAAATAAAAAAAAAAAGAAAAATATTTACAGCAATGTATGCTAATCTGTGTGTAATTATTATACAGTAATAAACAGATAAACATGAATAAATTCCTGTAAAGAAAAACTGACTTAAACTCATTCCAAAAAATCAATGATTTTCGGATCAATTTCGATTTGAATCAATTTCAAATTGGAAAAAAAAAGAATTTTGAAAATATAACAGAAAATACGCAATTTTTGTACCTCAATATTCTTTTGTTTAAGTCATGGACGCTACTCATCTGGACGACTGCTCTGCACTAACTAATTTTAATTGTGTTGTCGAGAAATATTGGAGAGCCCGCGGTTTTATGGCCTAATAGCAATTGTACCCGGCATTTGTGAAATAAATATTCTTTTGTTTTCTAATTTGACATTAGGGTTAGCATTAATAGTTTTCAAAAAGGATTCAAAAAAGGAAATATATCCACAAACTGCCTTCCTTTAAAAGATGTCATAAAAAAATAATACAGTCGACGCTCGTTATAACGACCCCAGTGGTCCAAACAAAATCGGTCGCTATAACGAGCGGTCGTTATAACGTATTGCATGTTGTTTAGTCATTTTTTAAAATGCACAAATAATTCCTCATAGTTAAGAGAATTAAGAAACTAACAAGATTTCTTTCTCTTTCTGAAAAATTTATGCTGCAATTGTAAAGCTTTCTGCTTTTTTGACTTTTTCAAAAAAATATAATTCGTAATGCCTACAATTTGTGTGTGATTTTCATTAAGTCTTTGGCCTCATACTAAGAAATAATTCTTTTTAATTGAAATATTTTATCTTCAGAAACATAAAATGTTTAAATAGTATATTAGTTTTCGAATAGTTAGTTCTGAGGATATCAAAAAATTGAAACTTAGTTTTGGATGCTATATTGGAATGAACGATTCAGTTTTGACGCTCTAATGAACAGTAAAATAACATTGCATTTATGGAATAGGAGATGGGACTTCATGCATCGGTCGCTATAACGGAAGGGTCGCAGTAATAGGAGGTCGTTCTATAGAGCGTTGACTGTAATAAAGAAACGAAAGAAAGAATAAAAAATAAATTTAGAATTTTCTTTTGCAGATCAGATGGATAAAATCTTTCTAGTGACGGTTTGTGGATCACGATTGTACACTACGTTCTTATAAAATGCCTTGCCTTTGATAATGTTTCATCATTTTTCAAAACTTCAAGGGAGACAATCAACCCGTTTTTCTTTCTAATCACCCAAATGACGAGTCATGATTTTTTAAGTGTACTAGTATCTTGATGCTGAGAAAAATTGTCATCATTGTCGAACTCGTCATCTGCTTCAAAAAATTTATAATTAAAGCATTTTTTAATTTTAAGTTTCCTGTTTTTGTGGATAGCTTTTTATAATCAAAGATAGGACGAAAAATATGCAAAAAAGAGAAGAAGAAAAGAAAGGGGGGAAAAGGAAAGCAAGAAAGCGGTTGAAAGAAAATTAAAACAAAACATTTCAACACGTTTCTATGTTTTGGAGATTTTTAAAACTCCTGTCCAAAAAAATTTGTTTCTTCTCGAGATTTACACGAGCACGGAGCTAGGAATCTAAGGTTTTACGATTCCAAAAGTCGAAGTCTGTTCTTTTCCCTCAGAGGACGCAACTCTGGCTGTGCAGTCGAAATGATAAGTCAGAAGTCAGAGTCTCTATGACTCCGCAGCTGCATTGAAAGCGCACCAAAAGGGCTTTGCTTTATCCTGTGCTGAAGGGTGGACTGGTCCTCCGGTCCGCGGGCCAATGCGCTCTCGAACGGCGCCTCTGCCTTCGTTCTCCCCCCCCCCCCCTCTCGCCTTTAAAGCCTTTTTTTTTCACCCTCAAAGCCTTTGGTATTTTTTTTTTTTTTTTTTGTTCTGAAACCTTTCGTCCACGACTTTGCTTTTCCTTTTTTTTTTCACCCTCGACACTGTGAACCTTTGTTTCTTTTTGCGTCTTCAAAACTGTACACCTTCGTTTTGTTTTGTTTTTTGTGTTTGTTTTTGCTCTCTCAAACCTGTACATCTTCGTGTTTCTTTTTTTTTTTTTTTTTGCGTTTTTGCGTCCTCAATCCTGAGCTCCTTCGGTTTTTCTTCCTCGAGCGTGTGTGCCTTGTTTTTTTTTTTTTTTCAATTTTTTATTCATTTATTATGGAGAATAGAGAGTGGAAAAACCCTACCTCATCGGAAGGGGGAGGGGGACCCTAAACAATGATTGAAATATTACTTATTTTTTATGAAATTTTATCATCGTGTTTTATTGCAAACCTAAGATACATACAACGTTTTAAATTTAATTTGAAAGTAAAATTCTCCAATAGTTGCGATTTTTAAGGAGAGATTTCTCAAAAGCCCCATTTAAAAAAATGAAAAGGAGGAATTTGCTCCCCCTTACTCCTTTTATTGTTTAATAAATTAATGTTGATCAAATCACGTGAATTCAATTTTTTGAAAACTGTAACTTTAGAGAAAGAAACTTTCTTGCAAAGCCCACTGGGTGACACCCATCTTAGGGAGGAGGGGGGGGAACCCTCAAGTTAATCTAAGATTTCGTAAAAAACATAAATACTTTAATTCTGAAATATTTCCTAAAAAAATCTTAGATTATATTCCCTCTACAAAATTTCAATGAAAATAGGGTGCTATGTTGCTGGGAGAGGATGGGTTGCAAATGCGTCTTGTCAGGTTCGGATTTATAAATTTTGGGAGGACCTCTCACCAGAGAGCAACAGTGCATATTTGCAACGTTAATAAGTCAATTAGTGCTAGTTATTTTCAATTTTTTTTCCTTCATTTTCTTCAGCCGTTGGGCCCCTCCCCACACTTCCGGGTCCGCGGGTACGCAGATCCGGTCCTGCGTCTGGAGCTAATTTTACACAAAATATGGAGGTATATAGCTTTGTACGAATAGCTTTGAAATTATACCTACTTCTTTTTCTCTCAATTTTGAACTTAAATTTTATTGGCTGCTTTAGAACTAACCTTAATATAAAGATTTTAGGAATAACTTCTATTGAGCATTGCAATCAAGAAATTATATATTATACGGATTTTATTTCATCTTTTTATTAAGAACCAAGTTTCTAGAAAAGTCTTTAGATTTAAAAAATACGTGTTGTATTTTATTGGATCTTTTGGACTAGCACTTTCGCGACAAAACTTTTTTGAATTTGCTACCCCATCAGAAGTTTCCACCTAGACTTGGGGATACATTTCTCCCAAGGATACTTCATTTCTTTTATTATTCTATAACGAAGGTCAAAGCAAAAAACATCTTATTATTACTACTTAAGTGATATTACTTCCGATTCAAAAATTGCTTCTACTTACACAATATCAGAAAACAAAACTTTTGCTGACTGCTGCTAATATAGTTAAAGAAAGTTATAAAAACAAGCAAACTAGAGGGTTGAAGGAGGTAACTATTACAGAAAGTGGCTTATCGATAAATAAAGAATCGAACTAGTTGCCAATGGCAGTTATTTTCTTATGAGTAGGTCTTTATACATAACTCGAACAAATTTGCAGTCAATTTCTTTTGAGAGTCAAGGTTGGAGCCCTTTTGGAGGACCCAGTTCACCCCTGGCTGTGCAAGAGGTTCGATGATAAAAAGCTGTAAAATCTGCATTTTTAGGCAGTGCCGCGCGGGGCCCTCTCACGCGCGAGGGACCCTATGCGGTCGAATAGTTCACTTGTGCTTAGCACCACCCCTGCGCTCAAACATCTTCTGATCAGTGGTATATTGAAGAGAGGACGATGTTTCACTATCAACGTTATATTTTAGCTCAAATATCCTTTTAAAGTCATATAATTTCAATAAACGTTATATAGAACCATAGAATCTCTGTGCAGGCGCGAGCGTTCCTCATTTTTTCCCTGGACTTTTGCCAGTCCGGTCAATTTGCTGGGATGAGGAGGGGGAAATTGCCTACGGATGACTTTGAGAAAATAATGTATTGTTTACACTAATAAAGTAGCTGTGGGTTTGGTTGTTTTTCGGCGAAATTTGCATTGAGTATCCAGTCCCTTGGAAAAATTCGAAATGACGGACTGACTTTACCTCTGCGTTTGATGATTTTCAACATTGTAAATATTCTAATACTACAGTTTTTTCCCATGCTCCAATAGTTTTCCTATAGACAACTGTTCTAGTAAACCAAGAAAAGATATCCTTTCTTCAAATCTTGGGCACACCTTTTCCGTTAAGCAAAACAATCTGTTTCCCCTTTATCTTCTCCCCAAAAATAGATTTCCATCTAATAACACACAACACAGGCAGGCAAACCGTTAGTCTCATTGATGTTGGAACCGTGAATTGAAAACTGAGATCTTTCATCATGGCTTCGCGCTCACATGTGGACCAAGGAATAAATGAGCGAAGGCTACGGCCGATTTATGGTTTGTTTATGTTTTCCTTATATTTTAAAAGCATAAGTTCTTTCTAGTATGCTGTGAAAGATTGATAAAGGAATAAAGATTAACTGTTGTGTGAATTCTGTGGTACACATTAGAGAATTTTTGCTTTCGCGCTTTCTATTTTTTCTTGAAAATTTACTTATTGACATTTGCCGCGAAACATTAATTATTTGTGCGGTATCACATATTTTTATTTGACTTTATAGTGTATGCGATGACAAATATCCAACTATGTTTACACTTTTCTGACCTTGATGAAATGTCACTTCAATTATCCTTTGAACTCTTTTATCGCAAATAGCTTTATTTTTACCCCGTTACCCCGGGTGGAACTTAATAGTAGTAAATATTGTCTAACATTCCAATAGTCCCATTGTTTCCCCCTTTGTTTCCTTCTTTTAGAAAATAGACTAACTAGCATATAGACATGTTAGTGTAAACAACTTGAAACCCTTCATTTTATCTGCGATCGGTGTGAAATAATTTTGTTTTTCCCAAGTTTGACAAGGAGTGCACAAAATTTGTAAATGCCACTTCAAAACATATAGCCTCACAAATTTATCTCCAGCTACATAGTGTTGCAGTGTTTATCATAATGTTTTCTATCTCAAAAGGGGTGAGTTTTCATATGTGGAGCACTTGTCACGGTTAAAAAGAGAATTCGATAAACTATTGAAAACAAAGTGTTTATCTACTTGTCAAATGTTGCCAAAACCAATTTTACGCAAATTTACATTTGAATGTTACATTAAATGAGAATATAAGTTCCCTTGAATTGAAAAATAATTCACCAAAAAAAAGTCGTTACAAAGTAATAAAAGTTCCATTTAAATGTAAAATTAAGGAGCAAATATTGATGACAGCAATTTCAGAATTGGGAATTTTTAAGTGTCATGTTCCCAAGTCATGATAATTCCCCCTTGCAAAAGCCTTGACTCATGAATGCTGATGTATTCCATAAAATACTTTTACTTACATTAGCAATGTAACGTATAATAGGGGTGTTTAAACTACATCTGATCTAACCAGTCAGTAACTGGTTAGTTAGCAGTTGCTGAATGTTACAATTTTTAGTAAATTATATAAATGTATTAAGCTGCCTGTGACTTGTGCAGAGGAGAGGGGGGTGGAAGGGGGGAGAAGAGACACCTGTTGGCTCGGACCCAAAATTTTAAAATAAGGCATGAAATGTATGTAGCGATGTTAAACAATATGGGGGGGTGGGAAGGGCTCGTAAAAGTAATGTGTGACGGGCCCCAAAATTTCTGTGCACACCCCTGCCTGTGCCCTTCCGATCCAGGTGGATATTAGCAGAGAGCATCAGTGGCGTAGCCAAGGGGGGTCCAGGGGGATCGGGACCCCCCTTCAAAATGATTAAGTAAATATATGATTGAAGAAAAAAACGTATTGTGCTGAAAACTAGCATTTTACTCGAGTAAAAAAAAAATGAGACAGGAAAAAAATATCCATATATATTTCTCTTGTACAATATATAACAAAAAAAAAAAAATTTTTTTGACAGGAAAATTGATCAAGTAAAATGGGTGGGAAAAGGGAGGACGAAATGATTCGGCTCTGAAATACTTCTCTCGAAAATACTTCTCTCTGCAGTCTCCAAAATATTGGTTTTTCTTGTATCATTGAAGTAGATGCAAATTATGAGAATTTACCTGTTTAGAATTTAACAAAAGGCACTTCTCTGTCTAGTTCCCCAAAAATGTCTTGGAATTTTGTTCCTGCTTGGGCTTTCTGGGGAAAAAGGGAATCTATTTTACATTAAGTTATGCTGATTGTTTTAAATTCAAATGCATTCAAAACTATTACTTGTCATTAATAAGAGTTAAATAAAATTTTCATCTCTAAAATCTATTTTACTTATTTTTAAGATCTCCAGATCAATTTGTCAAATTTCCTTAGCCCCCCCCCCCCTCTTCCTGGCTATGCCACTGATTGGACCCTCTCCGAAATGAAATCCTGGCTACACCTCTGGGGAGCATGATACTGTATATTGTTATTAATTGTGTCAAAGTTATCTAGACTCGCACTAAGCATTCGCCTGTAAATTCTGCAGTAAAAACTGGTTTTTGCAAATAGAAACTTCTCTGAAATTTTCACAGAAAAAAAAAATTCCCCTTGATACTTCAAATTATGTAAAAAGATTGTTAAAAATTCTGTGAGAGATCACTACATTGGTATCATTGTCCGCCACCAGTTGTAGAAGGAAAATTAAGAGCTGTGTATTGTTATTTGTCTTTTTCAACTTTTAAAATAAAAGTGAATGTTTCCACTGTATTTTATAAATCTGTATATCGTTTTCTAATTCCAAGTTTTCTGAGGAAAAACTTTACAGTTGAGGTTTGTTTAGTCTTTGACTAAGGTTTTGAAATTTGCCCTGTTTGCTGGCTGACAATTTGAAATCCCTATTGTGAGCCCTGAATTGATTGTATGTTTTTATGATTTGTTTTATTTATGTACTTCAGAGCCCGTGTGACACACGTCCAAAAATTGTGATTTTCTGTTTTTTAGTGCATTTTATGTAGGAAGAATATTCCACATTGAGCCGTTTGAATGTAATTCTTTTTTTTTTTAATCCTTTTCAATTTTTTACCAGTGTTAAAAGAGTGCTTAAAAAAGTGTTTCCTCTCTGTTGTAAAATTACCATAATGTGACTTACATCCTTCTGGCTCTGAGGTACAGATTTAAGAAAACAAATTCTTAAGTGTCAAAAGAAAATTTAGTTTTGAAAGCTACACATGAGGCTAGAAAACTGAAATGTTTTATTTTTGCAGATTGTTTGGATAATGGAAACAACAAGAAAGCTCTGCAAGAGGCTGACAAACTACTTAAGAAACAAAAAGACTTTCTTTGTGCTAAGGTAAGTCTTTAATAAACGTTATTTAAAACAATAAAAGAGTGAAAATGTGGTATTAAGCAATCTACTCTCAAAAGATTTTTTATTCACATCTGCCAAATTTTTGAGTAAAGACTTTATACATTAAGGGTGCTCTTCACTGAGAGTCTGAAAGATTCGGATCTAATGTTAACCTACGGGGAAAGTTGGAGCTTGTTTTACAAATTCCTGTGGAGTTTTCGGATCCGGTTTTTTTTCTGAGTATTTTTCAAGACCATGTCTGTTTCTTTTAGTTTTTACTTTTTTGATGTGTCCATTCTCCGATTTTTTAAAATTCGAGAAAAAATGAATTTCTTCGAAAACGAAGTACTGTTGGACATTTCGCTCTGTAAAACATCTGCAACTCGTGCTATCGAAATTTTAAGAACGCCCTGACACGCAACATATTTCCAGCTCTCTTTTGAGATCTTGTTTGAAATAATGCGACCATTTTTTAAACAAATATCATGTTCTAACTATTGAAAAAAATTTCAAAATACGTTCACTTCTTGCATTCGCCCCGCCTTATATTAGTAACCTCCCCTTTTTGAGGGGTAAGTGCTAATGGGGTGTAAGATTTATTACCCTCTCATTAGTTCCCCTCAATGACCTCCGCTGGACGTCCTTTCTTCTTTCCTCTTTTCCTTAGGCTTTCGTGAAGAATCAAGTGCTTTTGAAAGTGAATCCATGTAGATGCGTGCTATTAACTGTTAAATTCGCAACATCTGCTTTTTTTCAAATATGTGGTTTGAAAAGAAATAGATTTGAAAGGAATATTTCTGAGTCAAATTGTTTATTTACAATATAATGAACATTGTTACAATGTTGTCGAATGCGAAAAGTTGACATTTTTCCCTTCCAGTAGAAAAATATTTTTATATATAGATTAAATCGTATTCTAGATACTGGGTATTTTGCATCGTTTTACATGTGTTTTATGTTACTACAAATGGTACACACATAAAGTGCTTTCCACAGCTCAACAAACATTTTTGAAAATTATTTGTGTCTTTATGAGCCAGACTCGTCAAATTTCTTTATAAGGTTTGGGAGGCGGAAAATTCAATTGCGGAAAACATTCCGTACACCAACATACTCATTAAATACATAAAAAATCATGAAAAATATATTAGCAATTTAATATGATTCAGTTAATGTAAAAAACACACCGTGGTAGAATTACTAAGCATTGTATGTATTAGTTTTAATGATGTTTTCAGCCTTATGTTGCCGACAAAGCTAACTAAGATGTGAACAATATAGAATGGGGGTTACAAGTTTTCAGTTTTCTATTTTCATTCTCAGAAGCTAGATCAGCATTTTAATACAATGTAGAAAAAATTAATTACAGGCATAAAGGTTTTTCAGGTCACATAAGCACCTCCCCCCCCCCCCGTCCCTTAAAAAAAACATCATTAAAGATCGTCTTAAATTTCGCTTTTATGGCTTTAATTTCAAAAAATTTCGGGAAGGGAGTTTGTGAAAAGTCCTTCTTTGACCATAAAAAAAAAGTCGTCTAAAATTGCATTTTTGGATTTCAAAAACCTGCATGTCCCCAACGTTATTAAAGATGGCCTACAATCATGTTTATAACACTTTGAAAATTTTGCCTCCCCCCCCCCCCCAACATCACACTAAGACTGCGTTTTTAGACTATTTCGAAAAATTTCGGGGAAAGCTTCCGAACTCCCCCCGTTTCCTAACAGAATTGAAGAACCTGAAATTGTGTTTTTGGCGTTTCAAGTTCAAAAATTTGCTGGTGGAAGATCACAGGACCTCTTACTTACTTCTAAATACTACCAGAGATCGTCTAAAAGTGCATTTTGAAAATTTTTATTTTCGAGAAAATTAAAAGGCATAGCCCCCAAACAGAGTGCTTGGGAAAATAGGGAGTATTTCTGAGTAAATAGTATGCTTACGATAAAGATCTTGTTAATTAAATATAGAAATGGTTCCCTCTCCTAAACAAGAAGCTAAATCCTTTCTCTCGCTGTAATTTACATATTACTAGGAGTCAATAGAATAGAAAATGTGGGATCTAAAAAAAGATTTTTGTTCTATACGAATGAAAATTACTTGATAATTATTTGATTAGAACATTCATTTTATTCTGTGACTGAAGACACGATACGATAATTTTTCGGCACAGAAGTGCGTAACACAGAACTTAAAAGAAAAAGTTTGTCTTGTTTTTTTTTTTTTTTTTTTTTTTTTTTTTTTTTTTTTTTAAATTGTGAACCCTTACTTGTACCTATTATTGCTTTCCTAAATGTAAGCTGTTCGTTTTCATTTTTGTTTCAACTTTATGTATTTCTTGCAAATCTGTTTCTTCCCCTTTTTTTTTATTTTTTATTATTGATTAATTAAATGCAAGATGCATGAAAACGAGGCAGAGCGATAAAAACTTTAAAATCTGGCAGAGCGAGGCGTTGAGATTTTTTTTCACCTAAGTACGAGGCGTATTTTTAAAGTAAGTTCCGTTTTGATATAAAAAAAGAACGAGTACAGATAGAGCAAAGAAATTTATTGCACAAAAATCTACCATCCTTACGCTATTTTTTGACATTGCTCCCGTGATTTTCCAAACATTTGTCATAGCGTGGTACAGGTTTTTGTATACCTATTCATAGAAAATTGCCGCCTGTGTAGTCAGCTATGGGATAACATGTTCTCTGAGCTCATTATTGCTGTTGTGCCACAGACCACCTTGGAAAGACTTTAGATGCCGAAACAAATGAAAGATGCTGCGAGCGAGGTGAGGGCAGACCAGAGGATGTTCAAAAACGCCCCAGCCAAAGCCCTGTAAGAGTCCTCATGGTTGACTAAACGGGCGGTAACTTTGTACGAATAGGTATACAAAAACCTGTATCACGCTATGACAAATGCTTGGAAAATCGCGGGAGCAATGTCGAAAAATAGTGTAAGGGTGGTAGATTTTTGTGCACTAAATTACTTAGCTCTATCTGTACTCGTTCCTTTTTTATATAAAAACGGAACTTACTTTAAAAACACGCCTCGTATTTCGAGATTTTTTTTTTTTTTTTCAGGCAGATATACATGTAGGTAATATTTTCGTGCCTCCTGAGAAAAAGGACAACCCTTAATATTTATTATGACAACTAACGAGGATCGGACACTCACAAGACTTATTAGAAAATTTTAATAAAAACTCAATGTATTGAAGTAGAAGCACTATATACACTATATGACCAAAAGCACTGGGACACTTTCAAAAATTCACATGTTTAGGGATTTCTCGAGAAATAATAGACCGATTGCTCTATAATTTGTTTCGCATAAAATGTATACTCTAGTTGTCATTTTCCAATAAAAATTAAGTCTGCTATTCATTTAGGGGACCGACAGCAAATTGAGGAAAAAAGTTTTTTGATAATTTTTCATTGCAAATTGCTGGGAATAAGCTATAATTTTCAGAAATGAGTTAAAAATCTATCAAAAACTTAATTTTTTTTTTTTTGTGAAAGTATCTCTTATACTCATGGAAATATAAGCATTTCTTTCAAAAATGCAAAATTTTTTTGAAGGTTTTCGCCTCATATTACGCAGAGTATTTCGTCAAACGTTACTAAACTTTTAAAATATTTGACAGCATTTTAGAGAAACATAATAATAAAATTTGAAGTTAAAATATTGAAAATTTGTTGAAATATGAACAGTTAAAGCTATTAATTTTTCACTGCGCAGACACGAAAGATAGCAATTTATAACGTTCATAATTCAAAGCTCAGATACATCCTACAATCCATGAAAAAAATTCCGCCGCAATTTCTTTAAATTTTAAAAAGTTATCAGCAATCTAATGAGCCGAATTTCTATAATTCTAGGATAGGCGACGAATGGTAAGGGATTGTTAGCAAACTGGCAACACTTTCCTGCCATCGTTATAGAGTGATTCATGATAAGAACAGATTATTTGTTGCTGGTCCCCTAAATGAATAGCAGACTTAATTGTTATTGGATTTGACGTCTGGAGTATACTTTTCATGAGAAAAAAATTACAGAGCAGAGAGCAACTGGTCTTTTATTTTTTGAGAAATCCGTAAAATTGTGAATTTTTGAAAGTGTCCCAATACTTTTGGTCATATAGTGTATGTAATACCTCATGTATTTTGCCAAATTTAGTAACTGGGAATCTGAGACTTTAAAAGTGCTAGGTTTAGTTTTATTCCAAAATTTCAACGCAAGATAGTTTACAAACATTGAGAATGGGGGAAGGAGTGATTTTTGCCTTTGAGTTTGGAGCAGGGTGAGCACCCTTGCATACAAAGATCAGAGAAAAATCTTTAATTTTTCAAATTCAGGAAATCCTTATCCGTAGCCGTCCGCGACTTTGCCGTTGTTATGCTCAATTTGAAAGAACTTTCACCATAACAACCCCTTGAGAAATGCTATCGTAGCCTTCTCATCTGCATATAGTAATTAGATAAATAAATATTTTTTCAAAAAGAAAAGGGTTCAAAGATAAAGATTAGGGGAATTTTCTGGTCACCAGTGGTGAGAAAAGGCATTTATAGTAGCCACATTTTTTTCTAGTCGCCACTACATTTGTAAAACAGGTAACTAACCAACAAAGTAGTATTTAATTTAGCACTAAAATATAAATATTATCAGTTCAAATAAAGGTTAATGTAACTAATTAGTGGCATTAATGTTTATTGTACAATCAAGTATTAACTATGCAAAGAGGATCTAGTTTTATTTTTAAGAACGTTTTCTGCCAACTCGTATGGGGTTGGGGAGAGTGGCAAACAGGCAGAGGAAGTGAAAAAATTTCGCCAACCGATAACTAGTTAGTCCCCACTTTTATTCGGCACTCGATTTTTCAAATATATTAAGTAGGATCATCCATTTTTAAAGAATATTTTTTGGTTAGAATTTGGAGTTCATTTCGTTAAAATTCAGTGTGGTCATGCAGGCTATCTTTTTTTTTCCTTCCTTTTTTGAAATTATCAATTTTCAATAACGAACATTTTTCTAAAAATAAAACGAATTTATAAATTTATTTATTGCAAATATTCATTCATTCGTTAATTTTTCCTAGATGAGATCAGGAACCGTATTAATGGGGAAAAAAATCTTCGTTTCAAAAATTAATTTTAGTGCAAATGCAAATAAATTAATATCACAAGCGGGATTGCAAAATGCGCGGCAATGTAAAATACCGCGCCTTTTACACTGAGTTATTTTTCTTTTACCTATGTAGTCAAGACTCAAGAGGGAAAGAGCTAGAATTTCCTTGGAAGGGTCTGTAAAAAGCTGCGGTTTCGTTTCGCCGTCAGCTATTACCTCCTCGACTACTCTGCACAGCAGGGGAGCGTCCGGTCTGTCCCCCTGCAAAATGTGACAGGTCACATGATCCACACTTTCATCGGCCACCGCTCGTTCTATTGGTTGTTGAAGTGTCAATCACTTCACTGATGAACATTGCTTTCGTTTAAAGAAAAAGCCCATTTTCAAGCGAGATCGTTTTTCTTCCCCACTGAAGAGCAGCCTTAAGGGTTTTATCTGTGTTTCACTTTGTTATGGCATCATTTCTGACATTTCATGTGTTTTGAAATTAAATTGCATTTACTTCTGTGAAACTTGCTTGTTTTTGTTTACCATATTGTTTAACTTAAAAAATTTAAAATATCATAGGACAGAAGTGCAGTGTGCAAATATGTGAGTTTTGTTCATCAAAATGTTATTTGTAAATAATCTGTTAATTATGTTCAATTGAGAATGAATGAATAAAGAAAAATTATTACATCAATCAAAATAATTTCAGGTTAATGAGTGAATCTTTATAAAAAGCCGTTTTAGAGGGGGGGGGGGGGCGGAGGGGAGAGTAAACTTCTTAAACAAGTTATTGTGCTTAATATACTTGGATGATAAGTAAGATTGCACCAAATACCATAGCTTGCTGATTGCTGAGTATTTGGGTCTAGTTTTTATTCTTTACCAGTTTAAAATGGAAAATGATTTATCTATTTTATGTCTTCTACAAATGTAAATGCATTTAGGGTTCTAAATTATTCTATATTAAGTGTTATTAATTTAAAATAAATAGAATAATAAAAAAAGCATTTGAAAAGTAAAAGTGAATAAGGCTTATTTGGATAATGTTTAACTGCAACTCTGCATAAATATATAATTAGTCCTTTCCTGATAATAGGATTTTATATCTGTTAATCTTGGTAACATGTTGTAAATAAATAGTTGTTTGTGTGTCTGACCTGACATACAAATACAAACCTAGGTTGTGCTTAAAATTATCATTACAAATTATAATTTATTCTTCAGATTTTCTGTTATTTTAGTCTCTTCAGTATCAGTAAGTGATAAATAATTTTATCAAAAAAATTGAGTCTAATTTAAACTGCCAGACAGGGTTTCTATCTTGTCCACTTTTTTATAAAAAGTCCAGGGCGCCGGAAAAAATTGGGCAAAATGGACAAAACGAAAAATTAACTGATTATCAATGCATAAATTAGACTAAAAACATTTTGCTGTTGTACTTTTCGAGTTTTTATTGATCACCTCATAGTAAAATATTTATGTACTCTGCATGTTTTTATGGATATGTTAATGTGATACAAATTACTACTTTAGTAGGGTTGTGGGTACTTCGAACAGTGCAACTGAAGAGACTATAATGAACAAGGGGGTAGATAGCTTTAAAACACATTTGTATTTGCATTACAAGAACAGATTTCACTTCATGTCAACATTTCTTTTATTAATATCAAGTAGTTTTCCTCTCCCTCTTTTTTAAATATGATTTTGAATGCTTTGAGAGTCCAACTTTAAAAAGCTTTTTATTTCTACTTTTTAATTTTATAAATGCATTTATTATGGGCAATAAACCTCCACATCATATGTAAAGATCTTAAAAATGTGCAGCGGATGTGTTTGTTTTCATAAATGCTATTACATTCATTATAACTTATTAACACTAATATGATTTATATACACACTTACATAAACTTCTACTGATCTTAATTTTTTCATTTTCACTTAAAAATATTTTTCAATCAATTGTTTATATACATGTTTGTATACTACTTTTATATTAAAATATTACTCGAATACGAAGAATCTATAAACTTATTTATTATTTTCAAACTTCAAATTTTTAACTAAAAACTCTCAGTTTATCGAAAAAGTGAATGAAATGGGCATAATGACATTTGTCCGGGACGGGTTTTTCTAGGTTTTCTTCCGGGGTGGACAAAATAGTGCAACTCTGCTGCCAGATCATTTTTATTTTTTATCTTTAAGTAATATTTCCTAAAATAACTTAGAGTGTTATAATATTAGTAAGTAACAATTTCATTTAATTTTCTAAAATGGTATTATCCCTAGTATAACTTTCATTCATGGTAAAAAATAAAGTCTGTTTACCAATTGATAAACAGTTAAAATTGTTGATTTTCGGTTACCAAATGTTAAAGTAATTGGCTGAACCTAATATTCGGTTTGTGTGCAGAATAAGCAATAATTACAAATCATTATTTGCATTGATCTTCCTTAAGCAAAAAAAAAAAAAACAATTGTCGGTCTGGGTATTTTAATCAGTCAAGACTGGAGACCTTAAGCTAGAAGTGTTTTTCTTTTTCTATAAAAAGTTTGTTGCTTGGATATACATACAGAGATGAAAATATATTAAAATTTTAACTTATGCATTTCCATTAATTGATGCAATTCTGTCTTGTGTGTACATGTACATTATCAGTTTTAGTGTGAAAAGTAGCCTAGTAATACTTCGATGCACAGGAAATAAAATTGTCTTACAACTTGCATGATCAAAGTTAGTGTTTTCATGTGAAATACTGAACATTAAAAAAATATTTAAAAAAAAAATGTTGGAGTACAAATTTTTTTAATATTTAAATTCGGTATTTTGTGCAAGAAAATAAAATTTTTTTCAAATTTTCATGGGCGGAAATAAATTTCTCCAGAAAAAAAGGCGGAGGTGGAACTGGTTCTCGAAATTTCTGTTTGCTCTTATTGTACATGTATTTTTTAAATGAAAAGTTTCTCGATTTTTTTTCCGATTAGGTTGTCGAAAAAATGCAATAATAATGAAAAATAATAACAATTATGTCTAAGCAGTGAGTAAATACATGAATAAAATTATTATAATCAATATCAGCTTGAAGTTAAGTAAATAAAACATTAACATTTATTTTTATGTTAAAAGTCATGAAAGCAAAAAATTATTTTGCTTTAATTAGTTCTCAAAATATGCTTAATATGTATAGCCTAAAGTGAAGGAGAGTAAGAAGGGACACGATCCAGCTATTTTAAGTTTTTTGTATGGAGGAAGATTATGGGCTAAATTTCTGCACAGATTGCAAAAACAAGGGTCATTGTTTTATGCTTTTCAAATCCCAAGCTTATCTTGAAATCAAGAAAAAAAAATGCTGCCTCCTCAGGGTTGTAGGTATTAGGAATATTTTAGTAGAAGCAGCTGTTACAATGGGGCAAATAGTTTTAAGAAGGCTCTTTCTCTTCATTGGGATTGATAATTTGACTAGGACCAACGTAGCTGTGCTCAGAGCCTGTTGCTGGTCGTCACACTAGTATTTGTATCCAAATGCCAACCGAATAGTTAGTGCCTCCTTAATGATAAGGTTCATCTATGAAGTGATTAGCACCATCCCAATACTGTGTTTATTTACAGAGCTAGTTTTAAGATCTAATATTAAAAATACCCCAAACTATTGTTCATGTGTTTTCTGAAAAAGTGGTTTGAAGCACACTTGCAATTTTTCTTGCAAATTTCCACTGAAAAAATTTGAAATTTATTTGTTCTCTAGCTTTGACTATTTCCTGTTATAAGTAACTTGAACTGCTGTCTTCTTATCTTTTTATTTTTATGTAACTATATTTTAGGCTTTAAAAGCACTTGCTTTGGCCCGTCTTGGAAGGCAAGATGAAGCCCTTCTTTCGTTACAAGAAGTCCATGATGAAGATCCTACTGATGATCCAACTCTTCAAGCTATGACAATATGTTACAGAGAATTACATAAGCGTTAGTAGAAATTATTACTTATTAGTTCACTCAAGAAAATATGCTAATATTATAAAGAGAGAGGGCGGTTTCGTATGTTTATATGTTTGAGATAATCTCCGGAACCATTGCAGCTATTTGAAAAAATCTTTCACAATGAAAAAGGTACATTCTTACTGAGTGACATAGGCTATAAATTATGCATATATGTACTTATCCTAATTTTTTAAACCAATAATTTTTCTTCACTCCTAGTTTATGTTTTGTACTGATCTATTCTTGGTATATGTAAACACAAGCGCTGATTGTCCTGTACTTGCAATGACAAAAAAGTTAGAGGTTCCTTTGGAACTGAATGCCAAGGAATAGAAGCAAGTGATATAAAAATCACTTGGCGGCGAAAGAACCACCAAAAGCTTTACATGTACACTGGTAGCAAAATTAAGAGATGGAAGGAATTTTCAAACATTTTCAATAAAATATCACATAAAACCTGGACAGTTAGTTGTCATATAGTAGCACTATGTTTGTTGGAGTCGCTGAGATGAGTTTACGTATTATTCTGGACATTGCAAAGGCAGCAGGAGGTATAAAAGTCTGCAGCCAGCTTCTCAGCTCATTCCATTCTAAAACACAGTAACGATTTGTATTGTGTTTCTTGAATAATCTTGATGTTTTTCTTGATTTTTGGGTGAAATAAGTGAACGTCATTGTTTAGGCGAAGGTATGAGGTGGAGAATTGTGGGTAGACTTGAGCAGGGCAGTCCCAATCTCAGGCTGCTAGGGAATTGTGTGTAACTCCAAGCATTGTTTCGAATTTTTGGAGTCAATTTAAAAACATTGGGAAGTGTCAAGAAGACCAGGACAAGGTTGTCTGAGAGCAACAACTCCCAATAAAGACCAGTATTTGTTACTTACAGCCAAGCGCCAGAGAAAGTCTACAGCGACACAGCTGCTGCCACAGGAACATTAGTTTCAAGGAAGACAGTTGCCCAGGAGGCTCTGTGAAAGAGGGTTGTATGCCAGGAAGCCCACCATTTTTGCATCTTATGCACTCCTCCTACAAACGGGAGCATGTACAATGGTGCAGACAGCACCCCAACACCGGTCACACCTCCAATGGGCTATCTTTCTTTTCACAGTTGAGTCCAGATTCTTTCTAGAACCTAATTCTCGGTGAATATTCATATGGAGGGAACCTGGAATCCAATACCATCCCAGTAACATCATGGAAAGAGTCCATTTTGCTGTTAGAGGATTGATGGTTTGGGCAAGGATCATGCAGGATACCCCGCACACCACCACTCCATGTGTTTGACACTGGTTCTGTGAACACCCAGAGGTACAGGAAAAAGATTTTACAACCCTATGTGTGTCTTTTCAGAGGTGCTATTGGTTCTGAATTCGTTTTTATGGATGACATTGCCGACCACATAGTGCCGTCCCAAGTTGAAGAGTATCTGGAAAGCAAAGATATTCATTGATTGGATTGGCCAGCCAAATCGCCTGACCTGAACTCGATTGAACATACTTGGGATGCTCTTGGAGGGCTCTTGCGATACTCCAAACCCCGCCCAGAACCATTGAGAAGTTAAAAACTGCTCTGGTGGAGGAGTGGGGGGGGGGGGGTCTTCTACAATCACTCCATAACTCTCTTATTAATAGCATGCATGCTCGTTGTGCATGCTGTCTATCTGTCAGAGGTGACCGCACACCATACTAGTGGCGACCACACACCATACAAGCCTCACTTTCATTGCCATCTTTCATCCTAAAGTTCAGTACGCATTGAACTTTTGGCAATAATTCTTACCAATGAATTGCACTTTAATTTTTGCTTTGCGCATACTATTGTCGCACTATATAAGTTATATCCATACCGAATTTCATTTATTTTTATCCAATATTTCTCGAGATATTTGGGAAAATGCTTTCCATCTCTTAATTTTGTTCACCACCCGTGTATTTGAGGCTGCAGAGTAGAAGGTATATATCATTCTGTTAGCCTTGGACATTGCGAACCATTTAGAGTCGCAGAATTTTAATGCATCAAAATTCATTCAAATGAGTTATAACTGGGGTTCACTTCAAGTAAATTAGTTTTTGAATTCAAGTAGTGCAGATAGACGATATTAATCTGTGTTTTCTAAAATTTGTAATTTTGCATGCGTTTCGGGCTGAACTTTGAGGTTTTTAATCCATACTAATATTTTAAGAGAGAAAGGGTTTATTTTGTATGTTTATATGTTCCTGGTAATCTACGGAACCGCTGCACCTAATCAAAATTTCTTTGTATGAAAGGCAAACTTGCACAGTAAAATCTATACTTATATTATAAAGAGAGAGAGAGCGGTTTTTGTATGTTTATATGTTCCAGCCGAGGACTGCAGTTTCGTGCTTATTAGCACTCATCAGCCCGGCATAGGAAAGTGACTGAGCTGGAGATGGAAAACGTCTTAAGGAAGCCAAGAGTGCCAAACAAATTGGTAGCTAATATAGAATTAGTGCAGACCAGACGAGTGACCGAAGCAATGGTTCGGTTCAACTCGAGGATTGCAGACAAGGCATGGTATATTCAGTAAATTACCACCCAATAGCCAGGGCTAAAGCATGTATTTGTGCTTTAGCCCTGGCTATTGGGTATTAATTTACTGAAAATATTAATACATGATTGCAACCTACTGAATGAGTATGTTTCCAATCACAAAACCAAGTTACTAACCGATCAGCGGCTCGCCTGTGATACCAGAACGCAAATTAATGTTTATTGGCATTATCCTGTGCATGTAAATGAAAAAAAATTTAATAAATTAAACCAAAATCATAGGCACACTGAGGATGTGTGTGTGTAGTTTTTAAAAAAAACTTAATTGGAGCAATTTTACTTAGTATTTGAAAAACTGACCACTCCAGATTTAAACTACTTTGAATGTCTCCCTTCAGAAAGACTCCATACGTTTCATAGGAAAAAAAAAGATCCATTTGGAGAGAAAAAGATCTGCCCTCTAATTTATTATGGATGTTTGAAGAGCCACTGTTTGAATGTAGAAGTCGTAGATTCAAAAAGAAGTAAAAGATTAAGACAACATTGAATGAGGTGTCATTTTCACATTTGCCGGTGACTCTTACTAAACTATTCATATGATTTCCCTTGACAAACGTGTGCAGATGTTTTTTAAGCCTGTTTAAAGTCGTCTCTTTTTAGGAATTCTGTACGATCTCTGTATCTTAAGAACACATATAAGAGCCCATATTCATTGTATTAAAATTAAAGGCGGTGTTCCAATAATTTCGTTGCGAAACTTTAATTTGTCTTATGTATGCAATGGAACTGGACCCCAAGTAAAATCAGTATGAACTAATATGATTTAGAGTATTTGCTTCCTGGAACAGCAACAGGTCAGTCAGTTCATATTCCTCGAATTCCCAATGTCATTGCACATTTCCATTTCCTATAAGTAATCGCAATTTCCAATGAAAATTTCTTATGCCATCACCATGATCAAAACTGAAGATCAAACGTAGGACGTTATATATGGGAAGATTATATTCGTTCACGGGAAAGTAAAGGTTGGTCTCTCTTGATTAGGAAATAAAGTGAATCAATTTGTTTCAAAACCTCATAAAAAATAAAACAAAAATGTTGTAGGCGAGGGTGGGCCACAATGAGACAATGGAAATTCAGAAATAAATACAATTCTGACAGCTATCACCACCTAGGAGGAGTAAACGTAACCAAAATGCTTCCCAGAATTCCTAGTTCCATGCTGTTCTATGCTTTTGCTTTGTAGAAAAAGATTTGTTACTGTTTGGACATACTGAAAGCTATTTGGATAGTTTTCATGCATCTATCATAATCTTGAAAAACCTTCAAACAGTTAAGATAAGTGTCATAGTTTATGTTATTACTGACACTTTAATCTTCTATTGTTTAGCTATATTATTTTTAACTCGTGGTTTATTTTAATGATATGAAGCAAAAATCTTTATTTTGTTGTTTGGGCCACAATGAGACGTCTCATTGTTACCCAAGCAGCAGTAAGCAAGTGTAGAATACTTATTTACTTCTTGTTTTTTAGTTTATAGAAAGGAAATTTAATAATAAAAAATAGGCTTAATTAAAAAATATTTATTTTAGCTAATTATTACAAGTGAACTTTTCATTTTACTACACAGCTTTGTACAAAACAAAACTAGAAACCGATTAGCTGTTCATAAGGTTGCCAAACATAGTACTTATTTCAAAGCACTTTTTAATTATAATTAATATTTGTAAAAAATAATTATATATATTTTTTTCAATTAATATTTGGCATTTATTATTTTTTCTTTTCCTGGCTTTTTAATCCTAATGATTTTTTTGAGCAATCACGATTGCTTATTGTTCTTGCTTGACCGTCCTTGACGTTGTGGTTCCTTTTTTCAGCTTGAACCAGGGGCCTGCTGCAGCACCACCAGCCGCCATCCTCTGCAGGCGCGGCGGCTGTCCCCCGGTCCATAGCTATCCGCTCTCCTAATTGGAAGCGTCCATGTCCTACACACAACGCACGCTCACACATATACAAATACACGACTTCACACACATACACTCACACCACGCATACGTCCATACACACAAACCTACACACACACACAACTATGCACACGCCCAGGAGGAGGGGCAGGCTTCGGGGGACAGGAGCCGTTTCTAGAAACAATGAACTCCAATGAGTAGGGTCCTTGCTTCAACTCGTGACTGCGAAATACATAATTTAAATTCAGAATGTCAGGATTCAAATTATTTTTTTTTTTTGCTTACCGTAATTAAAATTGATTGGTATGTAAGGAAAAAAAGTTTTAAACCTTTAAAATATGCTTTAAGGGGACACAGAACCTTGAAACCATCAAATTTATGAAAAAAAAAACTTCTGAATTTTCCAAAATTGATTTGAATTCTGAAATTTTGAATTCAAATTAGGATTTTCCGCAATCACGAGTTGCGACAGGGCCCTACTCATTGGGGCGTTATTATTTCTATGAAACAGCTCCTCTCCCCCCAAGCCTACCACTCCTCCTGGGCGATTACGGGTGAATAGTTGTGTGTGCAGGCGTGTGTGTATGTGTAGGCGCGCGTGCGTGCATGTGTACGCTTGTGCGTGTGCGTAGACCTGTGTGTATGCATGTAGGCTTGTGTGTATGAGCCTGTGTGTGTGTGCGCGCGTGTGTGTAGGACATGGACGCCATCGACCAGGAGAAACGGATTCCAGGGGGCAGTGCTCGGAGCCGTGCCTGCAGAGGCCGATGGGCAATGGTGCTGGTGTCCCTGGTTATGTATATGTTACATTCAACCGTTATTCTTACATGTGTTTTATGTGATTTACATACCAGCTTTAACTGCAAACTTGATGCTTGTGTGTAATCTATAAATAGTATCCCCTATGATTTAACTGCAACTCTTGCTCTGGCTTGTAACTGTTTTATGTTGTGGCTTTTAATGAACGTTCATAAAATACAACAGCATGTATTTCTGGTTTATGTTAGCCAATATGCTTCTCTTATTCAAGTTATTTGCTTTATATAAGCTCAATTGATTGCGGATGCCTATGAAAGAGCTACCAAAAAGGATCCTCAGAATGAAGAATTGTTGTCACATTTATTCATCGTCCCATGTGCGTAATGGAGATTACAAGAAGCAACAGCAAACAGCAATGGCCCTGTATAATTAAAGCCAAAAAATCCATATTACTTTTGGGCAATCATGAGTATTGTCATGCAGGTTTGTATTTTACTTTTCCTTATACTTTCATTAGTTTTTTTTCTCTTTGTGTCAAATATGACTGCCGGAGATTGTTGGAAAACTATGGCTATATTAAGATGTACTCATGGCTGTATTTTATTATTGAAGAAAAATTTTACTCTGTACATGTAGACAAACAAACTGCTTTTGGTGCGAGGGTCCAACTTTTATGCCAACCCTTCCGCTGACCATTTTTTCTCTCATTCCTCCTGCATTTTTGTAATTTTTAAAATTGTTCCTGATTTTTTAAGTATTTAATGCTTGAAAAATATTTTTAAACTAGATTCTTGATATTTTTACAGATTAGGCGTAAAAGGTACATGTTTTACCTTTTTTTACATGCCAGCCTTGACTTTTTACGTAATTCAAAATTTGTTTGCATTTTGCTTCTGCAAAGTTAGCCTGATTTTGATTACTATGTGATTTTAGCTCTGGGTTATCAATTTTTACTGTGATTTTTTATTGTTTTTTACACTTTATATTTCTGTAGTAGAGGCCATAAGCATGACTTTTCCTCTGATTAATGTAATTTTGCAATTTTAGCTGTCAGATATGACAAAATCCGCTTTCATACTTATTCTCCACGTTTTTAGTCATTTAGTTTTGAAGAGAAAAATACAGGAATTTGCTAGAAAACGTACGCTTATATTTTAAACTACATTTTCGGCTCAGCATGCTTTATATTGTCATGAATCTTTATACATAAAGGGCTAATCTCTGTCCGGATGTCCGGGGTAAAACTTCAAAACTACTGGATGGATTTTAACCATTTTTTAACCATAAGAGGGTTGTCTGAAAAGTTTCCGACCTAACGAGAAAAACAATATTTACCTTCCAAGTTGACTATTATTTTTCAACATAGTCCTCTTGTAAGTCCACACACTTGATCCAACGATGCACCCATCCTTTTAACCCATCCAAATAGTACAATGAGTCTTTCTCTTCGAAATAACTGTTCACGAAGTCGATTACCTCTTCATTTGAGGAAAACCTTTGTCCCCCAAGAGCTTCTTTCAGCTTAGGGAACAAGAAAAAGTCACTTGGGGCAGGTCTGGTAAGTAGGGTGGGTGCTCAATCAGTTCATATTTCAATTCATGGATTTTGGCCATTGAAACTGCTGAGGTGTGTGCTGGAGCATTGTCTTGATGAAAAAGGACTTTTTTCAAATGAGGCCGTTTTCTCTTCAATTTCATTGTTTTAATTTATCAAGTAGGATCGCATAGTATGCTCCTGTAATCGTTTTAACCCTTTTCAAGATAGTCTATGAATATAATTCCATGGCTATCCCAAAAAAACAGTTGCCATCACTTTTCCAGCAGAAGGAACTGTCTTGGCCTTTTTTGGAGCTGGTTCTCCCTTTGCAGTTCACTGTTTTGACTGCGTTTTTGTTTCAGGGGGGTAGTGGTGGATCCAGGTTTCATCTACAGTGATCAGTTGTCGGAAAAATTCCGTTTTGTTGCGCCGGAATAGCGCCAACAGAGCATTGCAACTGTTCATACTCGAACCCGTTTCTGGTCCAAAGTGAGCAAACGCAGCACCCAACGTGCAGCCAGCTTGCGCATGCCCAATTCTTCGTTCAAAATGTGGCAAGCACGTTCCTTGGAGATATTCATAGCTTCTGCTATCTCCCTAACCTTCAATCTGCGGTCATCCAGCACCATCTGATGAACTTTGGCGATGTTTTCGTCAGTGGTAGCAGTTTTGGGCCGACCTGAACGTTCATCATCACCAAGCTGGTACGGCCACAATTTAAATTCTACTACCCAAAATTTGACTGTGGTAGATGATGGAACAGCCTAACAACAGTAACATTAAAAGTAATCATAATGTAAATTTTTAATCAAGGTCTCTCTGGAGCAAGCATGATATTTATTGCTTTCTTAGGAGTTGCATCCTTATCTTTATACATAAAGGGCTACTTCTGTCCGGATGTCCGGGGTAAACTTCAAAACTACTATATGGATTTTAACCATTTTTTCACCATTGATAGCTACATTATCAGGGAACAACTTAGGCTATAACTTATTGCTAAAAAACTTAGTTTTATAAAGTTATGGTGGAAAATAGTAAATTTCATGTAATTTCCCCATGTTATGATTAAATATAAAACCCATTGTTAGAAAAATTCATTGCCTAACAACAGCAATATTAAAAGTAATCACAATGAAAATTTTGAATCAAGGCCTCTCTGGAGCAAGCATGACATTGCTTTCTTAGGAATTGCATCCTCATCTTTATACATAAAGGGCTAATCTCTGTCCGGATGTACAGGGTAAACTTCAAATTACTGGACGGATTTTAACCATTTTTTCACCATAGATAGATACATTATGAGGGAGCTACTTAGGCTGTAATTTGTTCCTTAAAAACTTAGTTGTAAAAAGTTATGGTGGAAAACAGTAAATTTCATATCATTTCCCCATTAAATAATTAAATTCGCAACGCCAATAAATTATAGGGGGCGCAGCAGCCACTGTCTAATGGCGGATGAAAAAAAGGTGAAACAAACAAATGCCCATAACTTATAACTTGCTTTGACGTTTAGTGAATGGCAGTACTTTTTCATCGTATTTGTGCGAAGCTTTCTTTTTTATCTTCTGAAATTACATTACACCACAAACTGCTTGAAGCCGGAAATTTACCCCAAAGAAAACTCATGGAATGGAATGTTTTACCTTTTTCTTTAGTATTGGTAATCACCGCAAGGTAGCGTATTCAAGCTTTTACGTTGCGAATATAGAACCCATTGTTACAAAAATTCTTTGCCTAACAACAGCAATAATAAAAGTAATCATAATGAAATTTTTGAATCAAGGCTTCTCCGGAGTAGACATGAGTTTAAAGTCGTTTAAACATTTGGAGACTCTACTTTTTGCATCCTTAAAGAAACATTGTAGAGAGCTTTTTTTTTCTTTTGAGTGTGTACTATTTAATTAAATAAAGCGCATAGTTTTTTTCAGTGATCTTTGTTTTTGTTAGTTCATGTTTTGAGAATTCTTCAAATTTTTATATGCTTAAATTTGTGCTTTCGTTTCTAAATGAATATTCGTTCATTCTTTATACTTATTGCTATTTTACTTTAATGGGTAAGGAAGAAGCTCGATTTTTAGTCACGTCAAAGTGATATGTTTTGAGTTCTTTCAGTTAAAACAGAAAACGAAAGGAAGTAACGATTGTTTCTTACATTTATTTCTGACCCAGGCAACGCCGGGTATTTTTGCTAGTTTAGGAATAAGTAAGTAGTAAGTAATATCGAAAATCAGTACCAAATGTCTAAAGATTGCTATTCAATTTTAGAAATGCTGTAAAATGTTTCAGTAACATTTTAGTGGGTAACATTTAGATGCGGTATGTTTGTAGGAAGCTAGTAAATCACTTAAACAACAAGTAATTAAAAAAAACTAAGGGGAAGCAGTCCCCAGTAAATAATGTTTAAAAAAAACTGATATTCTATTAAAACATGTGTTCTTGAGTTGGGAAAAATATTAAAATTCAAGTATTTTCTATCAATGAAAAGAGCTCCGAGATTTTAAATTTTGAAATATGGAATTCTGGAAGAACAAAATGTGAGCCCCCCCCCAGCAATCACATCTACAGTGTCTTCCAAAAGTGTTCGTACACCTACGACTTTCAATGAAATAGGCCCCTATCTATTGGTTAAAATTAATATTTCAGAATATGTATTGAATTATAAGATCTATGATCTATTTTTAACAAAAATTACATGAAAAATTTTAATAACATATTAAAACTTATTTTTTTAAAAATCAAAAACCAAAAAGTGCCGGAAATTTTATCTCACAAAAGTCTTGGTACAGTTTAAAAAATGTCTATATATTGTTGAATAATCTAACTTTTTATTAAGTTATTATTTAGTAAACTATCACTCAAACTCCACAACTACATTTGAATATCTGCGAATAGGTTTCACTGTTTTTTTTTTTCTTTTTTTGGTTTAGTTTCTGAGTAAGTGTTCAACTACACATCAAGTCTTACTGCTTTGAGCTCTCTTTCGTTTCAAAGCCATATTTTCATAATCTAGCCTCCAGATATCTCTAAATATGTTACACTTACATTTAACCCTGGTAATTGAGATTGATGATATTTCTAAGCTTAAGGACAATTTTTGAGGCACCAGACTCAAAAGTTGAAACCTGTGTGCGTCTTATTGCTATCTTGGTACAAAAAAAGAAAAAAAATTGCTTCTGATTACCAAATTTTGGTCTAATAGTTTAAAATTTGTTTTTAAAATACTTAAATGAACGGCATGATTCATTATTTCATCAAAAAATTCCAAACTACCTAGTCCTGATGCTGATATGCACCCTCACACAAGAACACCTTCTCTGTCCTGATTAACTGGTCCAACTAAGTTCTTAAGATTTAAGTTCCTAATTTTTTCCTTCTATTTACGATTATACAACAATTTAACCAAAACTGTTAAATTAATTTTTATCTGTAAATAAGATGTATTCCATAATGTTTTGAGCTTATTTATCATTAATTTTACGACGAAAAGTGTGAGCTTTCAGTTTATTTGCATGAACAAAATAAATTCTGCTGGAGGAGGTCCAATTTAATTCAGCTAATCAGAGAACTTGGAAAACAATTTTAGGTTAAAATTAAACTTAAATTGTTTCATTAAATTGCTGCAGAATCTTTTACAGCATCTCCAATGTGTATTTTTCATAAATTTTTTAACTGTAAATCTCAGATTACAATTTGTTAACTGTGGCGGTTGACCTTTTCTTACCTTGTTTTTGATCTGATTCTTTCATTTAAAGCATTTTATCATGCACTTCTCTATAGAATGGTATAAATTAACTAATTTGGAGACATTTCAAACCAATTTACGGCTACTGTGAAGAAAAAACAATCAAATTTTGTATGGTTGTTTGTGTGTTTTTTTACGAATAACAGCCATTTTAAAATAATTAGCAGAATAAAAGGATAATAAATAAACAAAAAAATAAAGCCAAATGACTTTTCAGTGTCAACACAATGCAAAAATAATTAAAAAAAACTGTCATGTGATAATTTTAACCATGAATTTTATACGAAAATATTTCAGTGTACGATGACTTTTGTGGCATATTTTTTTCTATATCTCTTCGTTTTTTGACAAATTTCAAAATTAAAATCTGGCAATGTTTTGAAAAAAATTACTGAGTTTCATTTAGAATGGCATAGGAATGATGTGAAGAAAAAAAAATTAGACTTCATATTCAAATTCAGTTTTGCATTATTTTGTTTTACTACAAAATTTCAAGGTGTTACGAACACTTTTGGGAGCCACTGTATGTAAGAGAACTTGCAGACTAATTAGTTTGCCTCTTTTCACTCAGTTTCAATGCAGTTTTCATCCAAGTTGATTCAAAACAACACCTCTTTTAAATTGATCATTAATTTGCATCAGTCTTTATGTTAGGTTCATTAAGTTTTTAGAAAGTTAAAGGTGGCTTAAAAATTGCTTAAGAACGTTTGGGGTAGTAATAGAATATATGAATCAATGAATTTTCATCGTGAAATTTGGCATTAGTCATGAAAAGTCATTCAAAAAAAAAAAAAAAAAAAAAAAATCCAGATTTATCAGTTTGTTAGGACTTATAGAGAGTCAACATGTAAAAATTTATATTTATTTCATGACTAATCCTATTAATTGAACTATTTTAAAATTTGTCAATATTCACGTAATATTTTTCTCACTTTGTATAAAATGGAACTAGTTAGGCATTTGAAAAATAAAAAAAAAATCTAGCAAAAACAACAGCCACTAATAAGTCTGTAGAATACTGGTTGTTATTCAAAAGTGCCGATATTTAGTTTTGATGTAGTTTAAGTTTATACAAACTTTTCATCATTCACTGAAAGTCATTGTTGAAATTTGTATGAAAGTATGTTTATTTTTATTTGTTGATTATCAATTTTGCATTATTATTTTTTTTAGCAAAATGTCATTTTTAAGAGTAAAAGCTTAAATCAAGTTTTCCATTAGAAACAAAATTTTGTGTTTTATTCCATAGCATTTTTTGTACTTAGTACTTACAATTCTGTTTAAGTTAATGTGTTTACCATTAGGCTAATGTTGCTGAAGAAAAGCTTGCTAAACAGATGTTGCTACCTTTAGCTGAACGAATGACAGAAAAATTTGTCAGTGAAAATAAACTGGAGGCTGAAGCTGGTTTGTATAATAAATTGAAAAGTTATTTCAATTCAAGTAGAAATGCCTATTAAATCTCTGAACTTTCATAGTGTTAACTTTCAAATTTAGTATTTGACCTTGTCTTTAAGTAATAGTATTAAATCATACTTTTGTTCATAATTCCTCCAATTTTAAGTTGTAACTTACTAAATCTGTAAGTGTCTTAAATTAAACTAAAATAGTGTGTACTGATTTTAAATCATTAGTTTAAAGAAAAGTTAATGCTAAAAAAGCCTCCTGTACTCAGCATTTAAACAGATAAAAGAAAACACTACTGTTCATTAAAACTGCTACACCAAGGAGTTGTTAGAATGAAACAAAATTTTGCACACGTGATGGGAACATTTACATTAGACAACGATTACAAAATGAAAGCGAAATGATCATTTATTACTGGAAAAATCCCACGTGAAAGGTGGTTTAAGCACCCTGTTGCGCCACCTGTAACATGAATGTAAGAGTCGATAAGTCAAGCATTGAGGCACAGAAGTTTTGTACGATGTCCTATGTCCTCTCGTACCACAGTTCTGTAAACGAGCCACTAATTCGATCAAACTTACAAGATGGCCAATTTACCATCTCAAGTGATCCCAGATATGCTCGATTTGTGACAAATCAGTGCATTGCACAGATCAGAGAAAGTGATAATGTTGAGGAGGAAGTCCCTTGACACCCTTGCTGTGTGTGAACAAGTATTGTCATGTTAAAAAAAATGGCTCCTGGGAGCCCTGTCATGAGTGCCAACACATGCATATGAGTTTGATTGAATGAGTGGCTCGTTTACAGCAACTGTGGCACGAGATGACATAGGATATTGTAGGAGACTGCTATGCCTCAATTCTCGATTGTATCACTTCGTACAACGTACATTCACGCTAGAGGTGGCTTACCAGGGTACTTAAACCTCCATTCATTTAGAGATTTTTCCAACAATTAATGATCAATTTGCTTTTATTTTGCAATCACTTTCTAATGTCAATTTTGTTATCACATGTGTAAAATTTAGTTTCATTCTGGCAATTTCTTCCTGGTGTAGCAATTTTAATGGCCAGTAATGTATAAATTTCACAATACAATTTTATGAGTTATATGCTTTACTTTTAAAGTAAGTATTTCTTTAAAAAAATGTATAGTTATTTTGTATTTTACAAAAGTATTCACTTGTTTCTTTTTTTTTTTTTCAAATGCATGCAAGGATGACACTTTTTTGACAGATGTCTACATTTTAAATATTTTAGAAAAGGAAATCAGCTCTTTGAAGAATGGAGGAAAATTCGAGCATTTGTGGAAAATATTTTATTTTTTTTAAAGATAGAAAAACATTTTTTGTACTTTTGAAAAAGATTCAAACAATTTAATTGAATTTTCATAGTGTCAAACAGATATAGGTAAACACTGATGTTTAGGAAACCATCAAGCACACACTTTGCAATCCTTTTTGATCTTGTAAATATTTATTTCAATTGAATTGAAGATTTTAGATAGGTAGTCAACTGCATTATTTTTAGTGAGACTGGGGCTCTTTTAAAAATCATTGATTCAGCTATTTTAGCATTTTACCATATGCTACCTGAAATTTATTGGCTTGTTTTATTTTATGCTTCAATTCTTTACATTTAAAAATGATCTTTCTCTGATCTTGTGAAGCGCAGATCTTGAATTACTCCCCCCCCCCCCCAAAAAAAAGTGAATTTAAAGAAAATCAAGTAACGGGATGTTAAGAAAGAAAGGCTTTTAGAAAATATCTTGTTTAACATAATATTTGATCCATGTCTGATGAGAGAAGCATGATGTGGGGTGCACAAAAAGACGGTGATACTCAAGTACTTGAAATAGTAAGTAGGATCTCAAAATTGACATGGAATTTACCATTTTTAAATCAACTTTCACCAGTCACTAAAGAGAATTTTATGGCAAGAGAGATGGAAAAGGACTGTCCATAAATGATGTTTCACTTTAATATATTTGACCCCTCTCCCCTTTTTCCCCTTTTGTCACAAAGTGTTGCATGTCACATATCTTTTTCACAAATATAATGTGTAATATCATACTTTTTGTACTCCCCCCCCCCCATCACAATTTCACGCTTTGCCTTTCAAAGCGAAGTGTGATATCATTTGTAGACTGTTCCTAATCATTACTCTCTCTCTTTTTTCTTTTTGTCTGATGTTTGAAACTGAATCATCATTGAGAAGGATAGTGGAAATAGTAATTATTTTACAAAGTTAAATCTGAAGAATGTCGTTAAACTGAAGGGATGAGTTACAATATACTGTATGGAAATTCATAGGATTCACAATACTATTATTGGATATTATCCCCAAAGCAGAATACTTAACAATGTTCTGCAACATAAAATCATTTGATCAAAATTGTTCTGCAAGTACTTCAGGCATTGTATACACAAGCAACCGACGTGACCTTTCCCACAAAACGGGAGCATTAAATCAAAATTGTTTCACACAGGAGGTTATTTTAAATTTTTTTAAACTTGACTGTTGCTCTGCGTTTCTGTGGAACCTAAACCGATTGAAATTATCCAAAAATAATTAATATGCTTTATAAAATGTATATAAAAAACTAAGATACGAAATTTTATAAAAATCCGTATCTAGGGTTTCAAACCACGTTTTTTTAAGTTAATTTTACATAGTATGAAAGAGCAATTGAAATAATGTTAATAAATTATTAAAATATTAAACAAAATGAGTCGAGGATGAGTTAGGGTAGCACATAATAAAACACTTCAAAACTTCCTAAATAATTGAAATATTTTCAGGATGGAAAAGTATTGAAATCTTACACAAGACAAGCAATTTTTGGTGACGGACGTGCTTCAATGTTGGCATGTTTCCCAAAACATACGTTTATGGAGTGAATTGCAGTGGATGAAAATCGGTTGGGAAAAATAAGGAAAAGGGAAACCAAAAACACTAGAAAAATCAGAAACTTTTCAGATTTAGAATATGAAATTTCTGCAGAAAATGAATCCAACTCAAGATAGAATTTTGCACAAATTCTGCAGATTTCTTTGAGTTCAAAGAAAATCTGAAGTTCCTTAAACTGACATCAAATACAACATTTTTCACTAGCTTTCCGGCGAATTATCCTAATTTCCGAGAATTTTAGATTTTCTTCTAATTTAAAGAAATCTGCAGAATTTGTGCAAAATTCTATTTTGAGTTGGAAGAAATTTGCAGAAAAATCTCCAAAAACTGAAAATTTTCCGCAGAAATTTCACACAAATCTAGAATTTCTGCAGAAAATTTTCCTCTCTCATTTGAACAGAATTGTCCTGCAGCTCAGGCATCTGTTCTGCGACGTACGTCTCAAATTTAGTAGTATTCTGCTTTGGAGGACATCATTACAGCAAGATTTTGCTGTACAGCACAGACTTGCCAACTTTTTACGGATTATCCGTAAAATTTACTGATGTCACTTAAACTTTGCGGGCTTATGGATAGACTCCTGATTTTTACGGTTTTTAGTTACGGTTTGCTTTGGAAGGGATATTTCAATCAAATCATAACTTAGTTCAAAAAAAAAACCCCTCAGATTCGCTTGAAAAGTAGCCAAATAAATCCTCCCCCCCCCCCAAGCTACCTCTTACACACAACTGGCCATTTTGCCTTGTCTTTTCTTCAGATCATTTATGTGGCTGCGGTTGCCAGATTGTGTCAAAATCGCCGAATAGGTAATTTTTCACCCCTAGCTGGCTGCAGAAGGAAGTTGTTTCATTTCAATCTGCTTGCTCTCTGGAAGAATCTGGCAACACTAGCCACTCCCAGCTTTGTTTCTGTAAGCTCATTGGTCCACTCCAGGGATTTTTTCGATCCGTGGGTAAAGAACGAGGCGGCATGGAACGAGTTCTGAAACACGACGTGTGTTTATTTTGTATCACTATTTTGTATCGCGTTGTACAAATGGAGTCTGGGAAAAAGCAAAGAATAATTGTTTAAAATTTCTGATAAAGAAAGGGGGACAATATGCATTGCGAGATTTGGTGAGTGGCTTAGTGATTTCTCACAGCGGTCGAAACGATGTAGGTCGCCATGTGGCTGGAGGGGTCCATTTGAGAAATGTAGAAGCGGCCGAAAATAGTGTTTTAATGATTAAAAAAAAAAAGCCACTGCTGCTTCATTAAATTAAGCTGCATTATCTTCACATGCTGAAGTTGCTGATTTTGAAAATATTTTTCAAATGTAAATAGTAGTACAGCACCTAGGCAAATAGTTTTTTTTTTTATATATAATTTGAAGTTTCTTCTAACATCAGCATTTGTGTGTATGTTTCATAAAAGTTTGCACAATGCAGTAAATTGATATGTGGTTTCATTATTTGATACATTATTGATTGGACTTGAACTTTTAAAAAAGTTTTACTCCCAACTTGACTTTTGAGAGATTGAAAAAGTAAATATCTTTTCAAGGAAGGGAAACTGTTTCAGGTTATTATTATACACTTCTAAAAAAATTACTATTGGTAATATTATATGAATGTTCATTTTCAAATTTAGTTAGATTTTGTATATTTTCCGTAAACTAAAATGCAATTTAATGTGAAAACTGCTGTAATTAGTTTATTTAAATATTGCATTTACATAAAAAAAATTTTAAAATCATATTCTTATGTTAGTATTACACATGCACAGTCTAATGTTATATTACATTAATTAATTTGTCTTGGTTTTATTAAATGCTTCGCGAATAGTTATGATGCCAGTTTTGAAAAGTTGGCAAGTCTGACAGCATAATAGTTCATGAAACAAAATTAATAAGCTTAAAAAATTTTTGTATTTGAAATATTCAGCTTTGATTTTTTTACTTCCCCGAAAATCATTTTGTATAATTTGACTGTGAACTTATCTTTTATGAACACAACAATTTGTTTTTTCTTTTTTCCACAGAAGTTCAACTGTATTTGATGATACTTGAACAGCAAGAAAAATATGAAAAAGCAATTGAAGTAATAGAGGGCCCTTTACAAGGTAAAATGCACTATATTTTGGGCAAGAAAAGAACATATAAAATGTTTTCCTACAAAATTTCTTCAGAGATCTCCTTATTTTACAGAAAAGTTATCTCCTTATCAAGACGTTTTACCCAAAAGGAAAGCTGAATTTTTGATCAAGTTAGAAAAATGGCCTGAAGCTAATCAAGCCTACAAAAAACTCATTCTAGGAAAGTGAGTTAAAAAAAAAAAAAAAGTTTTGGGTGGTATTTTTAAATTTTAGAGTTTTTTAGTTGGTGATAAACTATGCATTTTTTATGGTATTTTTATTAATCTCTTTTTTTCTATTTTCAGTCCTGATCAATGGTCTTACTATACAGAGTACTTCAAATCTGTTAACTACTTGGTTGATAATGGATGGAAACCAGAAAGCAACAAGTAACATTTTTATTTTTTGTTTTTAAAATTGGTATTCTGGCTACTTGTTCTAATATGAATGTTTTTTTTTTTTTAAATAATTTCTGACTTTATTTTTATGATAAAATTTTTAAACAAGACTAGGAAAAAAAAATCTGAACATTTTTGTACAAAAACATAATAAGTCAAATGAACAAATTCATTGCATTTGTAACTAGTTAAAAACCTCATTATAAAATTAATGTATCAGTTATCATTTTCTGCATTCATTGCAAACCAACATGTAAGTAGTTTCAGTTTTTGTTAAAATCTGTTAAGATTTGATCATGACTTTCTTTCCATTTGTACAAGATTTTATTTTGTAAAAAGTGTTCCCTGAATTTCCTCATAGTTTCCTTTTTTATAGCAAAAAAATTTGTTTTTATTTCTCTTTATGGAAATAATATAATCTTGTATGCATTAAAAATACTAAGTTTCTTTCAAAATAACAACAAAATTTTAAAGTCCCATGTTACCCCCTAATAATTATATGCGAATGAGGAATGTTTAAAAGGTCGTGAGCTTGGTAATCAAGTATCTCGCTTAACAATTTCAAAATAATTTATTTTGGTGACTGTTGAGTATTGCAATATTTTGCGATGAAATCTGTTAGCAATAGTAAATTGCCAAACGAAGTAGCTCATGCTTTGTTTATAACATTTCTACCTTGGAACTATTTTTCATACTTTTTGTGTCATTGATTATGTTTGTTTTATACATTCTCTGATAGTGGATAAAATCATTTAAAAAGTACCATTGCTTTTATTTTACATTTTCATTTTCAGTACAGCGTACTAGATAATATTTATTTCTGATGCAGCATAAAGTTTTTACTTTTTCCTTTATATTTCTTAACTTAATTATTTGTATTATTTTAATAATAGTAGCTTAGCATCAAGCCTTTTAGTTAGGGGAGGAATGTTTGCCTCCCACCCGGGCCATGAGAAATTAATGTATTTATGAATTTGTTGACAGGAGTTTTGCTCTTTTTTGTTATAGTATGCATTAAATGCCACACCTTTGTCTTACCAGACTGGAAAATTTTTAACTGACGGGCTAAATAGCATGATTCACACAAACTTGAGTATCCTATTCAAAAACCAGTAAGTGAAATAGAAGCAACATATTAAGCTTTTTACTGCCCCTGCAAAGTCAGATTTTAATAGGTCTCTCTCTCTTCCTCTCTTTTATAAAATATTTTTCCAGTTTTTTTAGTAGACTACAATAATTACATAATTCCTGTTTGAAATGTTCTTAACAGCAGCTTTTTTTCTTCTTTTTTTAAACTTTGGGTTGTTTTAAATAATACTTTTAACTTAGCTGAAGTATTAACCTTTTACCTTAAAATATTTTTCAATTCCTGATATTATGCTAAAAATTCTGGTTACATTTTTGTTTTTGTATGATTGTAGCCTATTTTAAAGTTGTAAAGTTAAAGAATCTTTACATTTTTAGTTCTGATGGTCCTGAAGATTGTGTTGACTATACTTTTGAAATGGCAGTGGACTTTCTAGAAGCTCTTGTTGAGGAACAAAATGGAGCCAGAGATGGAAGAAAATTAAGAGGTCCCTATTTAGCTCAAATTGATTTATTGAACCAACTTTTAATCAAGAATGATCCTCTTGCAAATAGAATAGGTATGTAATTTAATACATGCTTTTTTACTTTACAATATACAGTTAACCCTTGATAACACAGTCTCAAGGAACCAGCTGTTATTAGTGGTTTGGGTTATGGAAAGTTCCTACTGCCTTCTCAAGAGTTTGGGATTCCATGAAAACTTTGAGATCAAGGAATGTTCGAGTTGTCAAAAGTTGACTGTATAGTAAATTTATTAGTCTTACCTCATCTTCCTTTGTTTCTTTTTAAATTATTTTTTCACATTGAGTAAATTAATTTATAAAATGAAGTTCTAGCTAGTTCATAAATATATTATGAAACCACCTTTTTAAAAACTGGAAAAAAAAAAAAAAAAAAAAAAACAAAAAAAAAAAAAAAAACTTCCATTTGCTGATTTGGGTTTTTTTTAAAATTAAATATATGATTATATGATGTAATTCTTAAAAAGTAATTATACTTATTTAGCTCTAAATTTCCTTCTGGGAGAGGTTTTTGGTGATAACTGCCCTTATCTATACTATTAAAACCTGTGCGCTTCTGTCTGTAACCGTATCTCCTCCAGGCTGCAGGGGTGGAAAATCTGCCAATTTTCAATTTCTGATACAGCCTGATACAAAATTGCCATTTTTGCACCAAAAATTTGATTTTATTATCCAAAAACATGAACTACCAGAAAAAAATAGCAGATGCAATCTTTTTCATCTTTGAAAGCTAAAAAGAAGCAGATAAGTAAAAGAGGGGTCTAAAGAATTCCCAGTATTTGTCGTAAATAGTCTGCTATGCTTTAACTTTCAATCCTTTTGCATCTTGTAAATTTTTCAATCATTTTGAATAATGGAAGTTGTTTTAACCTATGTTACTTTAAATTGGCTTATTTCATTTCTTATTTTAATAATCATTTCATGTTTTGAATAAAATCAAGATGTGCTTATTATTTTGTAATATATGAGCAGAAAAAGTGTCTTGGGTTCATAAAATTATTATTATTATTTTAAAATACTGCATTTAAGCAGCATAATTCTTTAAAATGTTTAAAAAAAAGTAGTTTCCTTAACACATTATCTACCGGCTACTATGTATACCTGAATCTATTTCTTTTAAATTATAAAACAAACTATAGTTTATTTAACACATTTTCTACCAGATACTACTGATGTTTAATAAGAAAAGTTCCTCTGGTATGGAATGAAGTTAGAACTAATCAAAAGTAACACATCAACATAAGTTAAATAAAATGCAAATAAGAAATATCTGGTCACGACAGGTAATGTGTAAATCAACATACAAAACTGCAGTATAAGATTTTTTTTTTTTAGTTGTTTAGCCAATGAAATGTTGCTCCTGAAAATGTGCTGATTAATACAGTTAAAAGTAATGTTAATATACTGCCTGAAAAGAATGAGTAAGCAAAGTATTAAAAAAAATTGCTTTCCTTCTTGCAGGTACTATGGTTGATGTATTAATAAAATTTTATGATCAATTTGGTACAAAATCAAGCTGTTTCCTAGACCTTTCTCATGTCATTGGTATACATGCTGTTAAACATGAAGATGTGAAAATGGTGAGTTATTACACACATTTCTATTTTCTGATACAATTGGTAGGGATATCTTAATCCCTTTCAACAGATTTACTCTGTGAAAAGAAAACGTGCAAATTTTTTACTCTGTCTAGTTTATTTTTTCCAAGCAATGAGCGACTGCATTCTTCTCATCAAACTCAATATGCTCTGGATCCACAATCAACAACATCTTTTATGCCAGATGTAGAACTATAAATAAGATACAATAAACAGAAGACTTTCACTAACATGTAAATAATTTTTAACATAAGTTTTGACAATTAAACAAAAATAAATTAACAGTTGAAACAAAATGCATTAAATTATTTACAAAACTGAATGAGTTATGAATATTTATACAAAGATAATTTTAAGGAAATAAGAGTTTTAATAATATTTACTAATAACATTTTCAATGATTCCTTGGTTTTAGTGATTTCCATTATGTAATTTATCTCTTATAAAATTTTTTATGGTTGGCAATTATTACAAAAATCTGCTATTGGGGTCTCCATTGCAGTGGTGGTCAATTGATTACTTTTATTAGTTTAAAGAGTGTATGTTGCGAAAATTTTGAGATTGTGAGTGTACCTTGAAAAATCAGAATATTTAGCATTTAGATATTACTATATTCTAGGTCATACGTTTTGTTTTTTCGAACTTAAAGAAACCTCTTCTATTAAAATTTTTGATTTGCTTTGTAAAACAGATTTTTCATTACTCACTAAATATTTTTCTTTTATACAGCTGATTGAAAAAATAAATTTATCATTAGTAAAAGAAAATAATACAGAAGATATTAAGCTTCCAAAAGATGTAAGTAACTTAAAATGTTTTATTTTTCTGATATTGTAATGAGTATAGATGATTTATGATATGTGCTATTGTTACAAAATTGAAAAAAAAAAAAAATTATCTTTTATCTTATAACATATTACATTAACCTGTTACACACTCATTTCAATATGAAACAATAACCAGGGGAAAAAATTATAATTAAAAATGTGATTAATAACAAATAAATTAAACGCTTGAATATTAAATTTTGCAGAATTTCAATATTTAAAGTTATGCGTCATACAAAATATTAAATATTGTTTAAAATCTCTTCAATTAAATTAGTTATTGTAATAATGGTAAATTATAGTGCAGGAACATTTGTTGTTCCACAAGATTCTTTATTTATAACATAATATGTTGCTATGATTATTATTATCAGGAAAAAACTAATTATTAATTTAGGCAGAAAGTCAGATAAATATAAACCACATTAGTCATTTACTATATTAATTTGCTTTTAGAATGATTCATTTTATTTTTTATTCATTTTAAGTTAATACTTTTAATGTAAATCAACGTTAGATGTTAAATGGAAATGCATTTACCTTTCACAAAATAGAGAAAACCTTTGTCTTTCTCAAAACCTTTTTCAGCATGTTGGTCACAAAGTAGATTGCCAATTAAAATTTTTCTTAAAAAAAAAGTTATCTTTAAAACCATAAATATTGCTAGAGGTAGTATTTTGGTCTCTTTAATGATAATTTATGTCAACATTACAAAAACGGCTTTTTCTGATGTCTGAATTTCTTGTTCAAAACTCCCCAATTTTTGTACCCAAAAATAGGAACTTAAGTAAAATTTGTATTTTTTTAATTTGCTTTAAAACAGTTGACCATTTTTCTTTATTTTCCCTGAGATGTTCAAAACATTATTATGAAAGATTTCAGTTAATTTTATTAAAGGATAAACTCTTTTTTCCTGCCCTAGGTGGGTAGTGTCAACAAATGGGAACACACCCACTGTGCGGTTTCTAAAATTTTAATGATCCCTGCCGTAATGTTAAATTGGCATAAAATAGAAATATATATACGAATATTAACTTAAGAAGTTTTAACCAGATATTCAGCCAAATATTCAGTTGGAATTTGATATTTAATCAGGGTTCGTACGCTCTGGCAAAACCTGAAATTGTCAGGGAAAATGACATAGTCAAAAATGTCAGGGAAAAGTCAGGGAATTTTCCTAATGTGCCCCCCAAAAAAATTTTTCTCAATTTTTCCCAGGGAATGTTGTTGTAAGCGATCTAACCTTCATTTTTGTCGATGTTTCTTTAAAAAAAACTTTAAAACTTTGAGGCAAAATGACGAAAGCAATAAAAAAAAAGTGGCGACCCAAAAATACTTCCGCAGCCGCCATTTTTGACCCTCAATAGTTCCCAAGAAAAAAATTCCTCGGGGGAACAGGAAATATGCACAAATTCAACAGGGAAAAATACAATTTACTGCTTCAGAAGCACAACCTGAAGATAGGAAGGTCGATCAGGAAAAATCGTTTTTTTTTTAACGGAAATTCTTTTCCGCTATGTTTGAAACGTAGTTGCCATTTTTGGTCATTCACAAGATGTTAGTTGGCACGATCTTAAATGCATAAGTTTCCAAAAACAAAGCAGAATTGGATGTTTTCTTTAATTGCAAATTAAGGAAAATAACACTAAATGGGCTGTAAATTGTTTTATTATTATTTTAAATAAATTTCTTGAGAAATGAAAACTTTTGTTCTTCAAACTCAATCTTATCCTCATTGCTTTGAACCTGAATGTGATAAAAACTTTTCACAACTGAATTGTAATTTCATGAATATTTATTATTTTTCCATTTTTTTCATGCGAAAAATTCAAAAAGTTATTTCTTATTTTTGGGCATTGCCACCATATTTGGTCATTCCCAAGATAGAAGTACACAACACTTTTTAAGTGCCCAAGTTCCCCAAAAAGGCAGTGGATGTTAATTAAATTGCAATGCAAACTATTGAAAACAACGCAAAATGTGCCTTTTTTTCTGGATAATTCGTATTTATTTTCTGGAAAAATACAAAATTTGATCTTCAGAACAGTTTTTTATTCTAATTGATTTAGACGCTTATGTGCTAAAAACTGACTCTTCTGTCTTAATTTTCCTTAATTTTTTAAGGATTATTAATTATTTATAACTACTTTTATGCTACAAATTCAAAAATATGCTTATTAAAATTTTCACTTAGTCACCATATTTGATCGTTTGCACGATGGAAGTAGATGTAAACTTCCAAAAACAGAATTGGATGATTATATCAATGTAAACTGCTGAAGTTGATGATTTTCTGAAAAATTCTCTCTTTTTGTCAAACATTTGCATCTAGTGCCTTCCAGGAACAGTATTTATGAAAATTATCAATAACAAAGTTGTAGAGCTTTAAATTTCCTTCAATTTGATATGCTATTTTGGCATATTTTATTCAACCAATCTAAAGTTTCAGAATTTCAAACACGCGCTTTCATGGCAAAAAATGACACTTGCCATTCAAAAATTTCAAACTGACTCGAAAGGATCACGCACTTCCTCTTTCTTCAATGAATTCGGCAATCCTGATGGACAATGAAGAAGTATTTGTGGATTACTACAACACAAATGATGTTTAAGGGGGACAGGGCGTCGTGAAATTGTGACTCTGTGATAAGGGGGAAGGAAAGAGTAAGAAGTGTGACATCAAGCATTTTTTAATACAAATGTGTTTATAAGAATTAGTTTGTGAAAAGTACCTTGTGACAAATGCGGAGGGGGTCAAAAATGTTGAAGAAAAGGTGTAACATCATTTATAGACATCCCCTTACCAAGAAATTGAACGAAGATTTGCAGAACTACGTATATGCAGTATAAATTGGCTTCATACCCATGGCATTATTTAATGAATGTGAACTGAGGACATGCAGAAAGCCAGCACTTCCTCAGTAAGAAATTTGTTAGGAGTAATTAATTAGTAAAATAATAAACATATTGAAAGTCCCCGAGCCTGGGGGGGGGAAGTTAAAAGTGGGAAGGGGGAGCCAAATTGTGTGGTTTTTGGTTATATCTCAGAAACAGCAGGAAAAATTTTCCGAATAAAAGTGAAAGTTAACTAAATTTATTTTGAAATTGTTTTTATACGTATCACATTCCCAGTGGTTTTTAGGTATGCATTCTTGAAAACCAATACTTTTCGGCAAAAAAAAAATCTCGTTCTTTGTCTCAGAATGGGTGTGCCAAGCAGGCGCTCAAGGAATCTTGTGCAGCAATCATGTGACAAGGACACCCAACTGCCAAGCAATCAAAAACTATGAAGTTCTAGCATGTACTCAATTTCGTTATTCTTATTGAAATGAGTATGTGACGCTGCAGAATGGTATTGAAAATTTTAATAATAGAAATAAGGTAAATGTAGCTGACCAGCAGCATTTTTTTGTAATTATAGTTTTTATTACATTATTAATCATATTTTGAAAGTTTATATGGAATATGGACTGACAGTAATTAAAAAACGAAAATATCATCTTTAAGGTGATATCTTGGTTTTATTCCGAGGCGGAAGGATCATGTCACCAGCAGTGGAAAAGTTATTCTAAGAATATGTTAATGTACAGATGTCGTCGTCGTCCCCATCATCCTGGATAAATGTTTTGATTCCGTTTGCAACTGCCCTTGCAATGCAAGCTTGCGACAGAGTAGTTTAAAGATGATTTTCTACAAGTGACCGGAAGGTCACTTGTCGGTCTAAATCATCTTCAAGATTCTGTCAGGAGCAACATGCAATTCCGAGAGTTTCGACACAAAATGGTCATTCCTCCTTTCCCAAATCCCCAATCCGGTATTTAACCATTTAGTTCCAAGCTACAGATGTACCTGGTGGTACAGCAGAGTTAGAGATCAGTCTTGATGTCTGCAGCTACTGTGATAAATGATCTGTTACGGAACTCGTTGAGGGACTTATCTGTGGCTAGAACACCAAACTATGAGAGATACATATGAACCCAGCAGCCTCAATGAATTCAGGGGAAGAAGAACTGTTGATATATAATTTAGATACGTGTTGTATGCTTTTAGATTTCTAGTACATTTTGACAGCAGAATGTTGGATCAGTTGGAGATATGGATATCAAGAGGACAACCAGGAGGACTTCCTCTCAAATGATAGCTACCGGAGAATTTTGCCATCTGATGATAACAGTCTGCAATATCAATGTCCACATCACCTAAAGCTTGGCGCGTATTTGTCTCGTTTTTCAACAGCTTCATCATTGGTGGATTTGTCTTGAACCTTCTTAGTCATCGTTTCAATTTTCTAACTGACATTGATGATTTATACAGATATACTCTTTTCAGTTTTGTAGACTAGGTATCCTCAGTAACAACAGATTCAAATTAAATTAAATCAATGTCGTTAACAGTTTCCTTAAACAGTATGTATATTGGTGACTTTCTGCACGTCCTCAGTCGTTACCATCGCAACAGAGACAGTGTGTTGCGACGGCAACGTCTCAGTCCACCAATTCATACTGCATACACGTAATTTTGCAAATCTTCGTCCGATTCCATGGTAAAGAGCTGTCCATAAACTTAAAATTTTACTTTAATTCCAGAAATAAAGGTACATTTTTTCTCTAAAGATGCAAATTAGCATCTTAAATACAGGGATGCCCCCCCTAAGAGCAAGGGCCCACCCCTAAAAACCATAAATACCCCCAAATAGAAAGCTCCCCCCCCAAAAAAAAGAGAAAATACCCCTAAAACACCCTCCCCCCCTAGATGGGCAACCCAGTTAACAAATTAATAAACTTATGCTAAATTAATCAACTGAAAATTTTACTTTAATTCCAGAAAACAAAGATTCACTTTCTCTAAAGATGCAAATTAGCATCTTAAATACAGGGGTGTCTCTAAGAGCAAGGGCCCACCCCCTAAAAACCATAAATACCCCCCAAATAGAAAGCCCCCAAAAGAGAGAAAAATACCCCTAAAACATCCCCCCCCCAGGTGGGCACCCCAGTTAACAAATTAATAAACTTATGCTAAAATAATCAACTGAAAATTTTACTTTAATTCCAGAAAACAAAGATTCACTCTCTTAAAAGATGCAAATTAACATCTTAAATACAGTATTAAGAGAGTAATACAGTTACATTCTCAACGCGTTCACTTTTTAAAAACAAATTAATAAACTTACGCTTAATAATCAACTTAAAATTTCCCTTTAATTCCAGAAAATAATGATTCACATTATTAAAAAATGCAAATTAATATCTTAAATATATTATTAAAAATCGTTCTCAGCATGTTAACATTTTTTTAAACATAAATAAAATTATACTTAAATAATCAACTGAAAATTTCACTTTAATTTCAGAAAATAAAGATTCACATTCATAAATGATGCAAATTAACATTTTAAACAAACTATTAAGATTCGTGTTAAACACGTTCACGCTTTTAAAAATAAATTAATAAACCAATTCTTAAATAATCAACTTGAAATTTTACTAAATTCCAAAAAATAAAGTTACATTCTTAATGATGCAAATTAACATCTTATATATGATATTAAAAAATATGCTAAACATGTTCAATCTTTCTTAAATGAATTTATAAATTTATATTTGAACAATAAACTTATATTTTACTTTAATTCTAGAAAAAATAAAAATACACATTCTTAAAAAATACAAATTAAATTCTTAAATATATTATTAAAAATTATACTATACAATTAAAAAATTAGAAAGAAGAAAATGAAGCAATAACTTATAGCTGTTATTTCTCACTGCTATATTCACCGTCTATTTTAAACGCTAAATATGAGTTGAAAGTCTTAGTTAAAATAATTATTCTGGGAAAAGCAATAATTACTTAATTCAACATTCTAAAATTTCCAATGAACTTAAGTTAAGATTGGTGTTGAATATGACAGAATTATGCTTCATTTCATGCAATATACACTTAAGAATCTTTATTTATCAATGTAGGAGAATATTTTAGATTTTTCATTACAAACAGAAGTTTTTCTGCATTATTCCGTGATAGTCGGTTTCTGTTTTCTGTATAAATTCTTTTAGCTCCACTAAATAAACGTTCTGAGTTTACTGAACTTGGCGGAGCATTTAAGTACTTTAAAACAAGAGGTTTTAGCCGGGGAAACTCTTCTGCATGATGTTTCCGCCATGTAATGGGATTTTCATTTCTTTTAATAGGAGAGAGATTGAAATATTTTAGTAGTTCCTGCCGTCCAACTATGCTTTCAGCGTTTGTAGCAGATTCGTCTTCTAAATCTGTGTCTTCTTGCAACCCAACTTTTGGCTTTTCAACGAATTATCCCACATCAACCGCAGATATCTCTCACATTTTTACCGGATAACTGCCCGGATATCCTGCAAAAAACTGTCGAATATCCGGATTCGGAGTGGCTTGCCGGATCGGATACCTCATAGTTCCGGATAGTTAAAAAATCAGCCGGATAGGCCGGATACCGGATATCCGGTGCATCCCTAGTATTTGAGGCATATGTCATTTTTATTATATGTCTGGCTCGTTCTATCCCAATGCGTGCATAAGAAATTCGTCATCTTTAATGAACAAAGAGATTGGTGGTGGGTGGCTTAACAAAAAGCTCTACTGATTCAATGATAGCTGCCATGCTTGAGTTTTTATCCCTTTTCAGAGAAACCCAACTAAAAAGTGAGGGTAGTTAAGTTGCTACTTCATAATTGAGATGTATCATAAATTATCGTTTGGTTTGAAAACCGCAGCATCCTGGTCTAAAACTGGGAGACTGAACAGAACGCTCCTTTCTTAATAAACCCCTTTTTTCTTCTGAAGTTTAACTTTTCCAAAAGAACTTCCTTAAGTTGAAGGCAGTGATCTCTCACCAACATTTGTTTCCATTGTCACACAATTATACAGAAACATAATTTAAAAAAAACATTCTTGAGTAACCATTTGTTACCAAAAATGCACAAAAAATACCATTTTGAAATAGCAATGATCTTTTTATTTAAAAAAAAAAGTTTTGAACAATTTTTGACAAATTTCTGTCTTTACTGTGAGTGTTTTTTAATTTTTTTAATTCACTCAATATTACAAAAGGAATTTGGAGCCACTTTATGATTTATCGTAGTTTCAAAACGCTAAACAGATCAGCATTGAATTTTGACACAGAAAATTTTGCATTTCTGACAGAAAACACAATTTGCATATCATATATGTTCATAGCTTTTTATGGGGAAACGTCGATAAAACATAAGCACCAATTCAAACATACATAGCATTACATGAAATACACCGCCAGCTCAGTCAATTCCAGCCGAGGACTGCAATTTCGTGCCTTAGCCCTGGTTGTAGGGGGGTAACTTACTGAATATACATAGCGTTATTTAAAACTGAAAAATAACAACTATTGACAAATGTACGAGGAAAATATTTAAAAAAAATATGTTTAAAAATATTCATTTTAGTAGCTTAACTGTTCTGCTGCATGTTACATAGAACACAGAAATTTCAGTTTTTGGTGTCAAAACAAGTGTTAGAAATTTTTTATTGGTTATTTTAAGTTATGTATCAAAACAATATTACTTCTAGAGCCTGCAGTTTTTTTTTTTTTTTTTTTTTTTTTTCAGAACTAAAAAATTTTCATTGTTAACCGAGTTGAAACAAAAAGTACTTTGCGGCCATCTTTGATCCGCCAATTTGGATAGAATCTCACATGGGAATTTAGGGGACTTTTCAGATTCTACACATGCTCAGGATCCTTTCCTGAAAAATTCAGCTAATTATACATTTGTGGTGCATTGACCCTATTTTTGGCCTAAATTTACTGTGCTAATATATCAAAAAGAAAAAAGAAATTAAAAAGGAAATTGCCCTCCCATAGTTGTGTTAATAGCTTTGTCTGACAAAAATTGATTTTTTGAAAAAAAATCATAAAAAATTTAAGCACACAATTTGCGTAGTAACTAATTATTATTCAGTATATCTACATTCACTAGTAATTTTTTTATTCTTCAGCTCAAGCAAATGAATCGCCATTTGTGTTATTCCCGTTTATGTCATTATTTTGGTTATCAAGAAAGTTGGAGTCAACAACAGCAATTAGCTTATGTACGAGAACTGATTGAAAGATATCATCATGCATTACAGTTTGGTGAGTCCCAGGTCTATGAATCTTCTAGTGTATTTGTGTTTGTGTGTGTGTGCGTGTTTTTTTTTTTGTAATGTCCATTAATGTGTAAAGAAATAGGTTATGATAAGCTAAAATTACTTTGTGAGATCATGTACTGATTGAATTTATTATTATTTACTTTTTTAATTTTATGGATCTGGATTTTTTTTTACACCTATAACATTCGATTTATACAGTATTATGCTAACTAACATCAGCTTGTAAAGATGTTTGTTGAAAAACTATCTAAAAAACGTCTTTGCCAACATAATCATTGAAATCCTGTTACAACAAATACCAATACAACAAAATATCTGTTTCAAAGAAGTAAATTTTCTGTTCCGATTTAATTTCCATTACATTGCTTGAATTAGAACAGAATCCCCCTTACAACGGACAAAATCTTTGACTCCTCGAAGTTCGTTGTAACAGGATTTCACTGTACTAAAATTATGCAGAGTAATAATGCCCTTGGGAAGGTAGAAATCAGTGAGCATCCTCAGGGGGCAGTATTTCTCTCTCTCTCTTTTTTTTTTTTTGCATTTTGGTCATTTATTGTTCTTTAACTTTATTATGCAAGCTTGCATATTTTATTTCCGCTGAAAATAAAGCACAAAAAAAAGTCAAACTCTAACATTTCCTTATTGTTAGTATGGAATCTAAAACACGTTTATTCAAGATATCTCACAATATCTCAAAAACTCATTTCTACAGATACTTCCATTTACCTTTCCCACAACAGAATAGAAGTAGGGGAATGTGGGGCAAAGTGAAATCGTTAAAATAACTTACTTTTCTCAAAATGAGCAAATTGGAAATTCATTCTGAAAATTACAGTACATAAAGAAGGAACTATATGTTTTATAATAAAACTTACATTGAAACATTTTTTTTATTTTTGACAGTAAATTTGTACCTTCAAAGAAAGCTGTAAAATTTTCACTACTTTTTTTCATGGGGGAAAAGTGAAAAATGAAATATTTTTCTAATGAAACATTTTTCATTCGATTGTTAAAGGTATTTTTGATCAAATAAGTAAGTGAATAAAAGAATTATTGATAAATGAAAAGAACATGAAATAATAAACAAATAAATAAATAAGTTAATATATGAGAAAAATAAATGAATGAATAAAATAGTGAATGAAATAATTAATAAATGCATAAGTGATTTGATAAAGGATTGAATAAGTAAATGAAATGGGCTATTTCACTTTTCCCCCACATGCACTTGAATTATTGTACAAAATATTTAAAATAGAAATAAAATATATACTTGGGTATAAGTCAAGAAATTTATGACAAAAAATGAGGTTTAAAGTCATTGGGTCCACTTATATGCGAGGCAGAACTTCTGCTAGTTTTAGCATTTTGCTAGTTTTAGACCAACCCTTTTAAGCAGAGAGCCATAGACGTAAATACTTACACATTCTGTTATAGTTTTACATGGTGTGATTGTGAAATAAAGACTAAATAATTACAGTAAACGGGCAAATACGCAAAAAGTGTAGAAATCGCCATTTTTGCGAATTTTCCCGATATTTCCGAAATAATGGTCATTGTTTTAAAAATAATGTATAATATGGCTACAGCGCAGAATGTTATTGATATTTATTTAAAATAAAAGCAGTAAGTATCAAAAATTGTAATAGCAAAATCAAACCCTTTGCAAATCGTGATTGCAAAAGTGAACCCTTTTTGTGCAAAAGAATAATAATCGGAAGTTTTTTAACATAAAATTGTTTTTCGCATTTTATTTTTCTCCTTTTTACAACGTTCATATTCAAAATTAGCGGCAAAGCATTCCTGATTTTTTCTAAAAGTAAAAGCTGACCTATAGGTGGGTTTTCGATTTTTTCCCGATTTTCCTCCTAAAAGTAGGGCAGTCGACTTATAGGCAAGTATTTGAGGTAGGCTTAATATTAAATAATTAAATACTTCGTCGATTATTATTAGGTCTCACTATTTCAAATGTTAATAACATGAGCTTTTTATAATAAAAATTTTTTTTTTGACTTGCAACAAGATTTCACAATATGAGTCTCAATTTTTAAAAATTGCTTGTATTATTGTATTCTTAAATTTTCATGGGTAATTTTTTCTTGACTGGAATAGACAACATGGGTTACTACAAAGTTGTATTCCTTGTTTTAAAGTAATTTCAGTCTTGCACGTCTGAAATGTTTTGATTCAGATATTGCTGTTTTTCAAGTGTTACTCTTGGTTTTTGTGTTACTGTAAAGGCTTAATATTTTTGGGGCCCAAGCATTCAGAACTTATATTTGTATTCTGAATTCTATTTGTATTGTAACAGGATTTTTTTTCTTTTTTTTTCAAGCAAAACATAGCTAATGAGAAATAGATGAATTTTCTGTGTACAATGCATGAAAACTTAATTTGTTCTTTGAGAGTCGCGAAAAATACGTACATGCATCGAAATTTAGAGTTTATTGTTACAGACATAAAAATTTGTAAGCATTTCTGACTACAAATGAGTATCCTTAAATACAAAAATATAACATCCATTGCCCGCATTCATGTCACTAAGTGAATCATTATACTCCAGCTGAACAAATTCAAATTCCTTTGATATCAATCCTTTCTTTTTGGTCCTCGGGACCCATGAAATCAGCTGCAAGAAGTTTAAGTAACTTTGTAACATGACAGCACAGTTTAGACTGAAGGCTTCTTAAAGATTTTACATGGAACACAGCCACGAACTGCCATCTTGAACAAGCAAGTGAATAAAATAAGATCAGCCACCTTTCTATTCAATTCAGGTTATATTGAGGTCACAATTTATGTTGTTCTTAACATTTCATTCCACTAAATTCAAAGAAATAATATTGCATTATTGAATTAATTTAGATGAGGTAAATGCATGTAGCTTGAATGAAATTTTTAGTTTAATTTTTCCGAATTACCTAAACGCAACTAGTCCACTGGGGACAAATTCAAAATGAAATCAACCAGATTTTTTACCCCCTCCATGCACTGGAGGGACAGGAACAAAATATTCGCTAACAAGTTTAAGAGAGATTTTTTTCTTATGTTTTGTTTTCAATTCTTCTGAAATGTGTAAGAGGGAAGATAGCGTTTAGAGGGCCATTGATCTTCATTGGGGACTAATAAACTGACTAGGACTAACCTAGCTGGGCCCGGAGCCTGTTGCTGGTGATCACATTTATATTAGTATGTAAATTTTCTAAATTTTGTCCAATGTGTAAAAATTCACTGAAAAATAAATACAATTCATTAGTTGAAGCTTGGTATTTATTTGGAGTGGGGGTGTTGCTAAAGGCATGGTTTTTACAAATTGAATGGACTGTTTGTAGCTATTATAAAAACATTTTAAGAATTTTAGTTCTAGCTTACTTATCTTTTTCAACTGTATACGAAAATAGTATTTTCTTGATTTATTTATACCATTGGACTAAAAAATTGTTTTATGATGTTTCCATAATTTTCATTTTTTCTAGGTGCTAATTTGTCGTCCACTGAGTTTCAACCAGCAGACAATTATTGTTTGCTTGCTGCACATACACTTATTAGTATTTGGAAAAAATCAGGTAATTAGCAAAGTGATGCTATTAATCACCCTATGTTGTACTCTTAAAACATTAGGTTATTGTTTTTAGCTTTATAAATACCTTGTATGGTATTTTTACTTTTTTGTAGTTTTGTTAACAAAGTTTTTAAAAATAATGTGTATTAGAAAAACACAATGGAAGTGAAACTTTTGTATGGCAGATTTATTGCAGACATTAATTATTCATCAGTAACTTTTGAATAGCATAGATTGTGTTAATTATTCATTTATTTACATTATACGTCACTGTACATCATCTTTTTCGTTCTTAAGAATGGAAATTAATGGTTTATGAGAGCTAAAATAAGTAACAAAAATTTTTGACTCTTAAATTTTCTAGAAATCATGAAAAAACTATCAGTTGCCCATATGTTTTCTCTCACTCCACACTCTTGTTCTTTCTGTGCCTGTGTTAGGCACATTCACAACAAAATTGTATATTTTAATGAAGGAAATAGATTATAAACAATGCCAACTGTTCCGTTTTTCAGGGGAGACTTTTTTTTTTTTTTTTTCACATTTATCCCTTTGTTAGGTTTAGGTATCAATTCTTCCATTTTTCTTCAGATTTTTGTATCTTATCTTCGGTTTTTCATAATTTATCCAGATTTTTGTTTTTAAAGGAAAATCAGTTTGTCTAATCCTGCTTAAAGAGTACTGCCATAGCTTTTAGACCTTTCCAAAACCGAATAGAACCACTGTTCTGTATGATATATCGTATGCACGTGGGAAAAAGACTTAGGCTTTTTTCTGTGCATTGCAGGACAGCAGTCTTTTAGCATATGTTTCTGGTTTGCCCTTTTTCTACTAATTCTCTGAATTGTCCATTGGGCAAAGCCTATTGAGCTAAAGTTCAGAGGTAGTTTCAGCATCCCTTGTTTTTTAGGTCCCCCCCCCCTCCTCTCTCAAAAAAAAAATTGTGTTTGAAATTCAAGCAAATTGTTCTGCTTGAACTGTGCTGCTCTTTCTATGTATTCTTTTAATGTATGCTTGTTATTGCCAAATTAATTTATCTACATGTCTTTGCTTAAACATTTTAGCATCTTTTGCTGCTTGTGTTATTATTTTTTAATTTGTGTAATCTAAAATTAAGAAATATTCTTTTCCAGGTGATGAACGATTAATATCTCAAGTTTTGGTTTTCTTAGAACAGTGTTTAAAAAATAGTCCTTCAAACTTCCAAATAAAAATTTTGCTGATGAAGCTATATAATGCTATTGGTGAGTAATTATTTCTTATGTTTTTCACCATAAATTATGTAGCTTCCTCCTAAAAATTTAATTTAAAATGATGAATTTTATATTCAAAATAAACACTTTGAATAATTATCAAAACTTAGGGAGTAAGAATATCTCTGTTTGGCAATTGTTTCACTTGTTTCAAAAAGTTTGATTGATTTAAAAAGCATAAAATTACATCAAAACTAGAAGGTGAAATTCCTAAAATAAACTGCCAGTGTAAGCAAATGCTTGAGTGGAAGTTTGTTCTGCAGAGTCCAGCATTAACATTTTAAAAAAAGATATTTTTTTCAGAAAAGGGGCAGTCAATATTCAAGAAACAATATATATATATATACAGTCGGACCTCCATATATCGAAGTAGCAAATTGCCGGAAAAAAATTCGATATATAGAAATTTCGATATGTATAAATAATGATCTTAGTTTATCATAAAAATCTCCTAAAACATTAAAATTAAAGCTAGTTTTGGCCAACTATAATGCCCTTTCATGTTTTTGAGTGCGTTTAGTGTAAATATCAGTACTTTTACTACGGTTTTCCGATTTCTCATAATAGCAGGAACTCTGTTTATGAAAATACTAAATTTACCAAAAAGGAGATTGTTGCGCCTTCATACATCTTCCTTCTTCAGCTATTCAACTCTATCCGCAACAATAGGGAATTTTCGTTTTGACAATGTAATCAAGAGAAAAGTAAATTTTCAATCTACTTAACTTTAATGATTTTCACTGAAGCTAAAAAGACTAAAAATGATAATCAACAGACAATATGGATAACTTGAACCTGATTTTACGGTATTACTGGTTTCAACTAAGATTTGAAATAAACTTGAGGGAATTTATGAACTTCAGAACGGAATAATACCTATCTACCCGCCCCTCAACCCTAGATTTCTTGTGAGGTTTCGTAGCAACCTTTAGTGAACATAATTTTCTCCCCTAACTTTTATTTTTCATGAGACAAACAGTTTAAAGTGGAAAAAAAAAAAAAAACTATGAATGTCTCTAAAAAACATTTGATATAAAGAGGTTTTTTCGATGTATAGAAACAACTTTTCTATCTAATGGACATTGGAAATTTGCTGGAAGTTCAACATACGGAGGTTCGACTGTATAAGGTAGATCTCCACACTGGGTTCCCTCGGAACTTCCTATGCCACTGGAAACACATTGATAAAATTAGCATATTTTTCTCCACTGATGACTTTTTCTCTACAAATGCACAACTATTGTTTTTGCTTCAGTTTGAACATTAGAATATCCGAAGTTATGCTCTGAGCCAAGTTTTCACTGCCAGTTAGTCTTATTATTTAAAATTACAATCCTGTTTGGAACTGTGGGTTAATTAACAAGCAATTATAGTTTTCTAGTTGCAACAGCAGGTACTGTGAAGCCAAGTTTTCACTGCCAGTTAGTCACATTATTTAAAATTACAATCCTGTTTGGAACTGTGGGTTAATTAACAAGCAATTATAGTTTTCTAGTTGCAACAGCAGGTACTCTGAAGCTTCACGTGTTAAGCATTTTTTAAACATTACTTAAGTATGCTTAATTTGTTTGCGAGAAGGAATGAACGCATCTGAGGTGAAAATATCAATTGTATTATTAGCAGTCAGTATTGTGTGACTGTGAAAAATTTCCCTTACCATTTTACTGAAACAGAATATAGAGACATTGTTATCACCTCTAAGCTTATTTTACACATTGAATGATAGAGGTAAAGCTCGAGCATTTACTTAAGCATATTTTCACACTTTGTCTTTAAAATACAAAAAAATAAATAAATAAATAGCATGTCGAAAATAGTAAAACAAATGAATTGGAATTTTAATTTTTCATTTGAATTTTTTATTTTTTAAATACAATCTGTTAGACATTCTCTGAGAAAGTTTGCTGTGAGATTGGTCTCCATTATTGTTTCAATGTTTCTAAATGTCTTCTAAAATTTTCAGGCAGTATTTTTCACCTTGAAAAAAACCCAAGCTATATCTCTGTGTACAAAAGTGGCAAAATAATTAAAATTCAGACTGCATGTTGCGTAGTAATTCTTATGTATACCCGTTATGTATTGTTTAAACATGTTTTACATGTTTAGGTGCTGCTGGTGCAACGTACAGTCAATATGAAAGTGTTGATATAAAACACATTCAGCAGGAAACTTTAGGGTAAGTGTCATACCTGTCGATTTTAGAAATATTGCCAATGTTTTGCTTATTTATTTATTTTCTGTTTTGTGGAACTACACTCTGTGTGACAGAAATTGCAGTACTGTGGTTAAACTTGTAAAAATAAAAGTAACATTTTGATTATTCGTGCTTTCATTTATACTTTGTTTCACTTCAGTCCCTTGAATGACGCATAAATGATACTTTACTTCATTTATGTTGTTCTTTATGTTCAAATACTTTCTTCATTAAAGGTTAAAAACATTAGGTTGTCAGCAAATAATCAAGTTTTCATCACTAGTCAGACCACAGCTACACCAATTGCACATGCAACTGATTTGCAAACATTCGCTCAGTTGATCCCCCTCCTTTCTGAAAGTCACTAAACAAAATTCAACAGATAATCAATAACTTCTGATGATGCTCCACTGAATTTTTTTTTTGGTCATCTGCACTTACTTTTTTGTTGTGATAAGATTTCTGTTTAAAAATAGAAATAAATAAATATAATACTTGTATCAATCATCAGCAATTAATCTGATAATTTGATTTTAAGTTTTGTTAGCATTTTTTACCATTTCTATATTTAAATGCTTTAACATTGATGTTTTGTATTAAAAGTTAGTTGTTTCATGCTGCGATACTGAAATTTTTTTTAGAAATTTATTTTATGCATCATTGCAGGTATTTGATAACTGACTCTCTTTTGTCTGGTGCCTTTTATTCAGCAGCAAGTGTGGTGCTAGGTGGAAGCATTAGGTTTTTTACTAGTAATTATAAAGATGTTAGTGTTACGTATTTCATGGTTTTAGTAATTGTGTTTTGTTTATCTATTTTCATAATATTTAACAAACACCTTTAATATAGATGTGTTTTTACTGTTTTGAATTTCTGTATGCCTAACAGAAATAATTTGAAATACAAACGTTTGGAATTTATAAGTTATGTTATGGTTTTTTCTTTCTTTTATGTACATATATATGTATATACAAGTACAGAAATCTGGAGCAAAGTGCAGTACTTCCTTTTTTAAAATGAACAAATTGAAAATTTGTTTTGAAAATTCCAATACATGATGAAAGAACAATTTATTTTAACAGTAAAATTTATTGAAAAATATTTTTTGTTAATTTTGGCAATGAATTTTTACCTTAAAAAATATGTTTTTCATGGAGTATAGTAAAAAATAAATATTTTTCTAACAAAACATTTTCTATTTGATTAGTAAAAATATTTTTGATCAAATAAATGCATATATAATGAAAGTGTAAATGAGAAAATAAATGAATTAATATGTCGTCGCCTCAAAGCAATAGTAGGATATCTAAGTGTTGTTCCTGGGATTAGATGTCTTACTGTTGCTCTAAGGTGACGATATGAGAAAAGATAAATGAGTGAATGACTAAGGAAATAAGTTGATGAATGAATAAATAAGTAAATTATTAAATCAAAGATTGTACATGAATTAGTAAAGGGATGCATGAGTGATTTGTTAAATGCTTGAATGATAATAAATTTATTATTAAATGAAGGGATGTAAATGAAGTAATAAATGGATATATAAGTGATTTCATAAATGATTGAATAAGTAAACAAAATGAACTATTTCAGATTGCACAACATGCACTTGACTAATTTATAAAACTTTTCAAAATAATCTTAATATCAAATAAATACTGCACCGAATATTAGTAGATCCCAATCAATATTTTGAATGCTAATAACAAGAACTTAATCATTTTTTATAACAAAATAATTAGTAACCTACCACTAACTATTAAGGCTCCACTCAGTTCATATCAGCATTCAATATCACTCTGCCAGCTAACATATGTAGAATTATTGGAGAAAATGAGGAGTTACTATCCGGTCATCACGAGAAAAGCCCCCGCCAAAATGCCTGCGCCTGTCTACTGCTATAGGAACAAGATGTGTCTCATTTTTCCAAGGGAATCTTAATGTTGGAAAAACCTGCACAAAAACTAGAAGGCTTGGCGAAATGGCGCCAAAAAACCTTCCTGCTAACCCTTGCAGAAAATGAACGATGTCCGTTTCTGTGTGCAGTAGACGGACTCAGACTTGACAGCGGGAGCTTTTCTCGTGAAAGACAGACAGAAAGTCCTACTTATACTCCTACTATACCTTGTAATTGATTGGGTTGTTTTGTTGTTTTCCATTCATGAAAAGTCTCATTTATTCTTACCTTTTTCTCTCTTGCTTTTAATGTCTACTACAAAAATTAATTTATATAATATATATATATTTGGTATTCATTTTTTACCAATTAAAATGTGCTAATAAGAATTAACATTTTTCGTCTTTCAGACGGTAGATTATTTGATTTCTTGTTACAAGTTTGGTTCTTTTACTAAGGTAAGAACTGTTTCATAAAAATTTATACAGCAAGTAAATATTTCCTAACAAATTTTAGCATACTTATAAAATATTGTTAAGTTTTTTAATTTTTTAAAATGTGATTTAAAACCAGGGGCTTATACTAAAGGAAATGTTTTAGCTCAGCTTATTGTTGTATGTTTCCAATCCTTAAGTTTAGCTTGCAGGTTTTTAAATATTTCTCATAAAAAATGATTCATTTGTTCTGCAATATGTTTTTAAAAATTTTAGCCAGGACTAGTGAAATGATTTTAAAATTCTCTAAACTGGAATCTGATATTAAAAGTATATGACTTGCAGTGTTGTGCATGAAAGAAAAAAAAATAAAATAAAATAAGCAGATAACGCAAACATTATCTCCAATAATGTTAAAAATTGAGAGGTTCGGGGTTTCTCCGTCGGATATTTTTTTTGCCATTGTAGAGTCAAAAACTCAGTTTAATACGATCTTTTCGTGATAATACGTGGAGGAAAATTTCAAAGCCCCACACCATGAAATTTTTCTAATTTGCAGTCTTAAAGACACATTCTAATTATCTTTGGTAATGGTAGGAGAGAAGACGTTTGGAGCGCTCCCCCGAAATTGTAGCTTCAGAAAAGTTGTTTTAGACGATTTTTGGTAATGTTAAGGGGGAGGAGAGATTAAAAGGCTCATCTCAGGAAATTTTACTAATTTATAGACTTAAAAACACATTCTAGACTATCTTTGGTAAGGTTAAGGATTGAAGAGATTCTGAGGTCAACTCCCAAAATTTTTTTAAAATTGAACGCTTTAAATTTCAAATGTAGGCAATCCATGATTCATATGTAACTTTTAGAGGACCAGCAATTTTTCGAATTTAAAGCTGCAGAAACGTAATTCTTGAAAACTTTCAATGATTTTAGGGAGGGAGGAGTTCTCCCCTGAAAACATTTTGAAACTCAAGCGCTTAAAACAAAATTTAGGTCGATATCGTACGATGTTGGCGAAAAAGAGTAGTGGGGGACCCTCCCCTGGGAAACTTTTACAAGTTATTTTTTAAAACGTGGTTTGTAGATGATCTTTGGTAATATTAACAAGAGGAAAGAAAGTGGTTTGGTGGGTCCCATATTAAAAAGGGAATGAAAAATAATTACATAACACTGCATAAAACCAGGTAAAAGTTAAATCTTACTAACTTAATGCCAATCATTAAGTGTATAACTTTTTATCGGACACTTACTAACACATATCCCTTTTCTTTCCCTAATGGGAAAGTAAACACATCTAACAAGACAAACCCATTATGCTAAATGAACCCAAGTATTTGGTGTAAACTTGATATTTTTGAAATTTTTCGTGGGGTTGCGTTGAAATTTTTCGTGGGGGCATTGTTTCCATTCTTGTTAAGACTTCACATGAATTACAATGAAGTTTTTTTTTCAGTTTAAGCTAGGAAAGAGAGTTAAAAAAAAAAAACAATTCTTGAAACTTCCTCAGTGTAGTTTTATGGCTCCCCGGCGTTGTTTTTGTATTCTTTTTAGGGGACTTCAAGGAATAATAAGGATTTTTTTATATTTAGCTCTAAAAAAGGTTTTTAACTATTTTCGAAACTTTATCAGGGTGGCCATAGCCCTCCTCTCGTTGTTTCCCTTATTGTTAGACTTTGTATGTATTATAAAGGAAATGTTTTGCATTTTTGCTCAAAAAAAGGGGATATTAACTATTCTTGAAATTTTCTCGGTTGGGCCATGGCCCCATAGCCCCCTCCCTGGATCCACCCATGTGAACACCCCCATAATCTGAATACTTTTGTTTGGTCCCAATGAGTTCAGGATTGAGATAGTTCACTGTACTTTGAATTAGTGTGAATTGAAAACAGTTTGGTTGTTACATGCTTGAAATTTTGATTTTTATCAAAATAGAACAAATTGTTTAGTATTAACAGCTTGTACTTATTCAAAAAAAGTCATCAAAAATTGTGATGTTTGTATAATGTATATTACTGTGTTACAATGTCATTTTGCTGCATGTAGTTTCCTTAGCCCTGGCTTAGGGGCGGCAGCTTACTCCTAAATCAACATGAATGTTCCGAATTCTGTTTTCTAATAGCAGTATTGCTAGGAAATTTTCTTTAAGAGAAGATAAAACAAATGATTTATCTGTAAAAAGAATTTTAAGTCATAATTTTAAAAAAAAATCAGAATTGGCTTAGTCATGCAATTAAAATGCATTTTTTAAAGACTTTAATGTTTTTGGCCATGATATCGCAAAAAGTCACCTGAAATTTTTTTGTTTTAAGTGTGAAAAAAGTCGGAGAAATTTATTGCTGAGCTGGAATAGACAGCCTGTTTAAACTCCAAAAATATGCTCACCTATTTAAAAATCTCACTCCTAGCTAAAATCTATTGTTGATTTGAAACTTGATTTTCATGCATCCATGTGATGACTTAAATATTTAATCGCTGAATTATTTTTGTAATTAGTACCACTCATTCTATTTAACATCTAAAATATTTGTAGTCAGAAATTTCTGTTCGACGACGAAAATTTTGCAAATGTATGTATGAATATGACTAGTTAAGCTTTTGTGGCAGTTTAATGAATTTAATCCATTTTAGATTCCAGAATTAGTAAATTTTAGAGAAAGAGTCAATAATTCCTTTCAATATGCTTCTGTTACTGTGGAAAGAATGATTTTAGACCTACTACTTGAAACGAAAAGGTAATTTATAATCTTATTTATTTTTTAAACCATTAAACCATATTAAAGTTTAAATAAAATATATTGATATATATTTTTTTAAATGATTTTACATCATTAAAGAGAAATGAATTTGTGCAAATTATTAATTGAAGGGGACTGGTTTGATATCAGTCAAATCTTGTTACAGTGAATACCAATGTAACAAAATATAAACTTCAACAAAATAAATATTAAATCCTGTTTTAAATGTCATTTCATTACTTGCATTCTATTACAATGGCATTAACCTTAAGACAAACAAAATTTGCATCCCCTTGAAGTTTGTCGTAATTTAACTGAAAATATAAATGTAAATAACAATATAAAAACATTTAGGAAAGTAAATGAACTACATTTTTCACATGCTTTTAAAAAAACCTTGCCTTTTAAAAAGCTGCTTGAAAAAAAGTTTTATTTTCAAATGTTTGAGAAACGTCAAAATATGTCTTCTGTTCTTGAATTGAAACTGACCTCATTACCAGTGGAAGTCTCAAGTACACCAGTACAAAATGAAACTGCCACATTACAAATAAACTTTTTGACTGAATGCACTGAAAGCTGTGAGTGAAATTAAACAGTGAAGAGGCAGCTTTTCGATATGAATATAATTATGTAAGAAAACGAAGGAGATGAGAAATAATGTTCTCATAATAAAATATTTACATGCATATTTTTAAATATCCAATGGATTTTGAGACTTAAAATTACTGTCTTAATTCTTAAATATTTCTAAAATTACTTTGATTAAAAAATATTTTTGTGCCCTGCCTATTGACTCTAATTTTACAGTACCCGTATTTAAAATTCATGAGATGTTTTTCTACCCACTAAAAAAAATGAATACTTCACTTTTAAATGCTAGTGATGTTCTGAAAGGTTGGAATGAAACTCAATTAAGCAGGTCCTTTGGGATCAAACACACAAACCCATAAAATGTTTGATAACCAAAGAAAACGTGTGAAGTACTGTAAGATGAGATATTTGGTATATCTATTTAAGCGAATTATTGTTTTTGTTTTTTGTTTATTTTTTGCATTTCAAGTTTTTTGTGTAAGCTGCAGCATGTACTGAGTGAAATTTAAATAGCTTTAAAATGACTTACAATTTTTTTTTACCCATTTTACTTAGATTTTTTCTTATTTATATTAGTTATCATGATACTGAAAAAACCATATCATCGATGGAAATTGATCCTGAGAAAGGCAAGGATATTATTTATATAATCTGAAAATTCAATAGCCAAACAATTGTAACAAAATATTTTGTCCTTAATTCTTTGTCTTCTCTATATTTTGCAGATTGCAGGCCAACTGATGAGATGACAGACAATAGAGATATTTTTATTTATAGAATGTATACAGAAGATGAAAAGTATGTTTTCCATTTTGTGCAATATTTTTACTCAAACCTCTTTACTACAGCAAGCTCTTGACTACACCAGACCTATCTAGTGGCTACACATGCTCAAGCATAATTTCCCGAGCAGCTTGTTAGAGCCAAACAATGTTCCTACTCAAGTTTGCGTGTGCAAGTCTGCTTGATTATCTGTAGCTGTTAAATTGTTGTAATGGAGTCATTTTAATGGAGTTGGTTGATAGAATCCTAACACTTGTAACTATCAAAAGTAATTAAATGTATGACAGCTATGAAAAGTATTATAGAAATAGAGCAAAATTAAAAAAAAACATCATCAAAACTGCTAACATCCAAATAATCCTTTGCTTGTTATTTATTTAGTTTTTGTTGTTTTTTATTATTATAAAATGCATATCTTATTTAACCTTTTTTATTGCCCAAGTTAACCTCTTTTTAAATTTCCAGTTTTTAAAACTTTTTATTCACTTGTATTGCCTGAGATGAGATATAGAAAGAATAAAAGAGGTTAAAATAATTTCATTAAAAAAATTATTGATGTACAAATGTGGAATTTCCACTTCCTTTTTCTCTAAAGTTTCAATGTGCTGTTTACTGCTTGAGAATCATTAAAATTAAGTTCTCAATTTAATCAAATATTTTGGAAGTGAAACCATTGATTGAATTCTGAATACTTCATTCCTTTATATCATACTACCACTATTTTGTGTTTTTTCAAATTTTTAGTGCTTTATTATTATGAAGTTTGATTCAGTAAATGCTGTTTTTTAATCTTTATTGAGCATCAGATTAGACAGGTTTTCATCTTCCAGTGCATTTCTGTAATTGTTTAATTCTGTTTTTGGTCTGGTTAAAGAAGATCATTTTTCAGCTGAAATTTTGCAGAAATTTTTCTGAAAAAAATATTCATGGATGTGTAAAATGCAAGTATACACAATCCCAGTCAGTGATAATTCCCCCCCCCCTTTTTTTGCTGTGTCGTGTAACTAGTTGTTGCTACTGTTAAAATTGTTTTTTCCTAAAAATTTGTAATGCTTAACCACTGAGAGATGGCAGATGACCTTGAAGCAAAAGCATCATTTGTATCATTCCTTATGGATTGTTTTTTATTATTTTGTAATTAGATAGGATCAGCGAGAATGCCTCTTACCACTCTGCACTTTCTAGTTGATTTTACCTATTACAAATGATGTTTCCGCTTCATGGTCACCTGCCATCTCTCTGTGGTCTAGCTTTAGTAGTAGTTAATGTTGAAATTTCATTATTTATTACATTTATGGTTGTCTTTGCATGATATATATGAGTTAAATTTACTGATGATATTCTCCTATACTTTCAGAAATGTTATTGAAGATTACATAAAAAAGTCATTTCAAGAGCAGGTAAATATTTTGAGGCCAGTTTATGGTTATAAATTATTTGTTTTCTGTTGCATTTTGTAAGCATATTGTTTTTTTTTATATTTCAGATTTGGTGGTTAAAAGTTAGAAACCTAATTGTTAGAATTATGGCAGCATCGTATTATTTGACAAAGACATCCCATGTAAATAACTCCATAGAAAATAATATAACAAATGGTGAAAAACGCAACATGAGTGACATATTAAGTGACCTAATAGCATCATTGAAAGATACTGTCGCATCTATCAACAAAGATCACATGATTAGTTCCATTGTGAGCATAATCTTTTTTGCTAGTTTTTTCTTCATTAATCATTAGTAGAACTTGCATTATATGTTTTTATTATAAAATCATTAACATATGCATGAAAGTATGCACTAATAATTTTTTGATTTATGAAAAGGAAAGTTGTAACACCTGAATATAAAAAAAGAGAGAGAGATAGAGATTGACTTTTCAATTTTTCATTTTATTGTTTTGGAGATAGATGTGTAAAACAAGTGTTCATCTATAAAGTGTGCTTATTAATTACTTTTTTCTGCAATAAATAACAAGATATTCTTCAAGGTTCTCTCTAACTATAAATTTTCTTATCCTTTAATGTTATTTCTGAAGATAAGAATATTCTTTCAATAAAGCTCTAGATAAGGGGTTGCCAGTCGCCAACCATTCCATTAAAAATGGCTACTAAAGAATCAAGTCCCAGTCGCCATAAGCAGCGACCATGCGTTTCTTTATTTGTTAAAATAACATCACTATTTGAACTGGTGTCGTGAGTCTCTAATAAGTGTTACCTTGATTTTGTACACCTTTTTTTTCCGTGGTCATTCATTTCAGATCAAATAATTTAAATTTAAGTAACAAAAGCAATGATTCCTGAAATTTTCACAATACTCGCAATAATTTTGTTTTCACGACCGGGATATTTTTTGCAATTGCCAACTTTTACAATTCCAAATTCCCTGAAAAATAGTAGTCAGACAACTGAAATTTTCTGAATTATTAAAAGCAAATAGGTTATTTACTTTTTGAGGGGCATACATATGTTTTTAAAATATGGCTACCAAAAGTGCTAAAGTGACTACCATATTTTGTGGCTACTATTCATATATTGTGGCTAGAACTCCTGGTCTAGAGATCTTTCAACTTCTTCAAATGTTCTTGATGTAGCTGAAGCATTTAACTTTTTACTGTATTTTGTCAAAAACGCTCCATGGTCATCAATTCAACAGATGTATATAATTTTAACTTTGAAGTTGCTGAAATTATGGCATTTTCTTTTTCAATATGAATTACAAGGGCAAATCAAAAAGTCTTTGCTTCTATTTTTTTAAGCAAAAATATGGTTGTGAAAACAAAGCAAACATATATAATCCCAGCCGTGGCAGTTCCTTGAACCGTACCAGCCATATCTGCTTTTTGCTCGGAAGAGCGGAACTGCTATCAGTCATTTGAGATGATGGTTGTTCTTCAGATGTCCACAACTTATGAGCAGCGAAATGTTATTCGCTTTGTATGGAGCAACAGACAAAAGCCCCTAGCAATTCATAGGGGCACCTACAGTCTAGTAATTTTTCACGTTTTCGCTCCACTAAAGAAGTTTCTGGCAGGCAGAGATTCACATGTAACAAAGAAGCCATGAACGCGGTCTGACGGTGATTCCACAGGCAGCCAGAAGAATTTACCACAGGGGGATTTCTAATTTAGTGCTGTGATGGGACGAAAGTCTAAACCGGTGTGGTGACTATGTGGAGAAATAATATAATGTACGTAGTACACTACATATATTTGTAAATATCTGTACCTGTTTTTGGCGAATAAAAAATAGTCGCAAAGACTTTTTGATTTGCCCTTGTATATGAATAATACGAATTGCTCTTTATCGATTGTGTAACTTTTTTTCCTCATTTTACTGTTTTTTAGTTTCCAATACAAGGCCCCGGTCAATCTAGGTTATTAAAATACTTCCAAGATGGTCATATAGATGTTTTAATTGCTCTTTCAAAATTAGTTTTAACCTCTCATAACTTAATTGATAGCTTAGTTATAGGTAAGTTTAATTCTTTCATTTTTCATATTCTTAAGTTTATTTCTATCAGTGGCTTATATTCATTGATGACCCTCTAGTGTAGCGTTTTTTTAATTTCTTTGATTAGTGGAACCCTTTTCAATGCTCACTTTTTTCGTTGAGCCCCTGTTGCTTCAATAGTTTGGAGTGGCGTAGCCAGTATTCTGTTTCGGAGAATGCCTAGGTTCTTACCTCAAAGAGATTATCACATTAACTGTTTGTCATTAAATCGCTAATTAATTTCACATAATTATAGATCATTTTAATTATTGGTGATTGCTAAAATTATGATTTCGTATTGTAAACTATCAGTACACTCCTGTTTGTGATTCTAAGAAATACTCAGAATTTTTAAAAGGGATAAATAACCTCAGAATTTATGCATGAGTTAAATGATTAAAATATCTTCTTAATTAAGAAAGGAAATACTAAAGTGCTTTACCTACAAAAGTGTTAATAATTCACTTAAATTTATGTTAAAAATGTTTTTAAACCTTAATTTTTTTTTAAATATCTCTTATTTTTTAACATTTTTAAAATTTATTTACAAATCAGACTTTTGTGATGTCACTGTGTGTTCCCTCAGACAGAACTAGAGGTGCTGTATATATAGGAGCCTTAGACAGAACTAAACCATTTAGACCCTTGTGACCAGTACTACTCCTTAAATTGGTCATCACTCTAAAATGCTGAATTTGTCCTTTCAACTGCTGCCTTAGATGCAGATTGTGGAAGTCTGATCAGTAAGGCATAGAAATTGTGACTGGAGAGTCTCAGGTTCGATAGTCGCTGGTCGAAGATTCGCCGTCTTCATTAATGGTGACTGGGGGACGTTAAATATGCTTGTGGTCACAAAGTCCGCCAAGTGAAACATTGCCTCTGGTGGTGCTTTACCAGTGATTGCTTGATTTCTGGTATGGTTCAAAAAATCGGAGGTTTCTTCAGGGTCCCACCCTACTGTTTAAGCCACAAATTGTGGTAGGTAGGGGGGACTCTGAAGTGAAAAGTGCCATAAATACTTTTCGCTCCAGAGTCCCTTTACCTGCCACTATATGTGGCTTATCCAGTTGGATGGAAAACTAAAGACAGCTCTTTTTTGAACCAAACCAGTAACCGAGCAACCCCTGGTCCATCAACTCCATAGGTATCGCTTTACTTGGAGGACTTTGTGACCATGAGCATATTTAATGCCCCCCCCCCCCCAGTCACCATTAATGAAGACGTTGGATCTTCGACCAGCAAGGATCGGACCTGGGACCCTCCAGTCAGAAGTCTGATGCCTTATCGACAGGCCATCACGGCTTTGCCCTAGGTACTGGGAGAGTGGCTAGTATCAAGGGCAAAATATTTGAAATTTATGTAAAAAATCATAATTTATGGCAATATTTGGTAATGTTGTAATAAAGGGATTTGGGGTGCTTTCCCGAAATTTGTTCAACATTGAAACCACTGTTAAATTATTTTTGGCGATATTAGGAAGTCAATAACTTTTTCAGAAACTTTTTCAAAATTGCAGATTTTAAACCAATTTTATGTTATTTTTGGAGACATTCGCTGAAAAATAGGCATTTTGGGATCCCAGGCTATCCAGATGGGTAATAATGCTTAGATTAGTTGCGAAAGTGAAAGTAAATGTATTTTTGAAAAGGCGTTATTTTTGTCAATTTTTTTAAGCCACAAATTTAAAAGGTGTAAAAAGAAAATATACAAATTTCATGGAACCCCTGAGAGAGCTCCGTGGAACCCTGTGGCAGACTTGCATAATATAGACGAACGTGCGAACGGCATTCACAGAAAATTTTTGGCTCTACAGAAATTTATTTTAATTGCTAACGTTAATTTAATTTCTTTCTTTTTCTTTTTTTAAGGGAAATTTTAAAATTCCTGTAAATTTCTGTTGAAGCCTTTTTTGAAAACCTTTTAAAGCACATGTGTGAAAAAATAATGGTTTGCGCAGTTTTCTTCTGTTGATGAAAGATAAGCATAAACTATATGCTAATTGTAAAAAAAAATTAAAACCTTTTTTTTTTTTTGTTTTTTTTAAATGTTTGAATATAAATTTAACTCTTTAGTCAAGGGTCAATTAGGCAAAATAATTATTTGCAGAAAATTTTCCAGTTAGGATTTGTTTTCGCAGAAAGCTTTTCATTTTATCTAAGTCTGCCCTGTGGTTCCGTGGAACGCAATTTAAGAAACGCTGCTCTAGTGTAAGATCATGGAGAAACAAATGATAAAGTCCTCCAGTGTGATTTCTGTAATAAACTTGAATCATGTTTACATCATTTTTCTCTTTTTCGAAACTGAACTTTGGTAAAAGATTTTGTCCACCCTAAAATAATGTTTTAATGCCAGGGGTAGGATCAATAACAAAGTTGATGAAAATGAAACATATGTGCTCAAAATAAGAATGTTTTTTGGCTTACATTAATATTTGTTATTTATTGTCCTAAAAATATCCTAAAATGTTAAGCAAATTGCATGCTTTTTTTTTGTAAATTTCCTATTTGAAACCTGCAATGCAAGTTTCATTGTAAGGTACATTGTTTTACTTCCTTTTACAAAAAAGGAAGTATTGTATTTGCAAAAAAATGTTCACTCTGAAATTGAGCTTAATTTCCATTTTACTCACCCCCGAATGAATGTTGAGTTTTTTTTTTCAACCCGACCACACGTGGATATATGCCTAGGAACGTACAGACACCCGAAATATCCATTTTTATGATCCCCTATTTAATTACAACGAGTTTTCTCGTGACGTCTGTATGTAGGTATGTATATGTGTATGTGTGTTGCAATAATGGAATGTCCTAGAAAGTTAAATTTTGGTACGTAGACTCCTAGTGGGGTCTAGTTGTGCACCTCCCTTTTTGGTTGCATTCAGATGCTTTAAAGGGGGTCTTTTGCCCCTTTTGGGGACAATCATTGTTAATTTCAATGTAAACTCAAGTGGTGTTATAATTTGGCGGACACTTGGCAATATATCGCAATTCTTTTGGTCACGGACTTGAGGACAAATTTGGCGATTTTTTAAATTTTTTTTTTTAAATCTGGTTTTAATTTGGCCATTGTTGTTGATATTTAGAGAGTAAACTATTGAATCACATTAAAACTGCCAATAATGAGAAAATGACATTAAATTGGAGTAAAAGGAAGTCATGTGATGCACACATCAGCTCTTTAAGTACTGGAATTTTCAAAACAAATTTCCAATTTCTTCATTTTGGAATTCCCTATTAAAAGTTTAAAATCATGTTCAAAATATTTCTTGTATTATTAACGATTGAGTGTCTCACACTTCTATTGAATTTTAGCAATTTTTCTACACCATGTTTTTTAGATAAATTGCTTCTGAGGAGCTTCTTTGCATTCATTTTTCTCTCCTCAGTTCATTTTTATTGATTTTTTTAAAACTATTATGATGCAGATTTTTTTTATATATTTTTTTATTTATGGACAAACAGAGAATATGTGATGAAACCTGCAAAGCTTATTTAATGGTTTTTATTGTTGTTTTAGTTTTATTATTATTTATTTTTCTTACAACAAATTCTATTTTATTTGGTTTCACAGTCAAAATATAAATTTGAATTCAGGCCATTAAAATGTTATTTCCTTTTTTTTTTCTTTTTATGCATGAAAAATTTATAGCACAAGCTATTTTTATTGAAATTAAATAATAGTAAAAGGAATTTAATACATGAGTTTCAAAAAAAAAAAAAAAAAATCAAATTATTCAAAACTTAAATTTTAAAATATATAAGAATTATATGTATCCGGGTTTTTTTCTAAATTAATGAGATTAATTTTTCATAGATTCTTCAGAAGGAAAAACTGATTTTGAAATTATTAATGATGTAAAGAATCAATTTCAAGGTAGTATTTTCGTAATTATTTCGATAAATACATTAAAAATTAAATATGAAATAATTCTTTTGTGTATTCATTTTGTTTCAGCTTTCTCAAAAACAATTCAAGACAGATTAAAAAATGAAAATCCGAGTCCAGTACAAATCAAAAGCCATCTAGAAGATTTTGCTAATTGTGTTGAGGTGATTTCAGTTTTTCTAATGCAAACCAATAAGCCAATATTTGATGCATGTATTCTTGATGTTAATGCAAAGATAGTTCATTTTGTTGTAACTGCATAGCAATTGTTATTTACTATAATTGTGCATCACATAGTTATAAATGCATACCTGTGAATTCTTCTCTCTCCCCCCCCCTTCCACCACAGTGGTCTTCTGACCAAGAGACAAACTCTTTTTTCTCATTTAATGGTACATTTGGTTTTTTCTACAATTTTTATTTCCTTCCACTAAGAATTTGCTGTTTTCAGTAGTTATAATGCAAACCAAAATTTGCAAAGCCTTAACCCGATCGCACCCAGCGTCACACGGACGCTACACAACAATTCCTCTCTTATCAGCCCAGCGGCATGTATCCGCTACGCGCTCTGATCAACGCTGACGTCCCAGCGTCACATATACGCTTTCTCGAAATGGAACGATTGAATTGAATATTTAAACGATAATAGATGGCGCTAAATGGCTATAACTTTGATCATATTCGAGTCACATGGTATTTGACCTTCATGTACACGCTTTAGTTTCTTATTTGGACCTCTCAATGGGATAGATTTTTTTTTAATGTAAACAACAGTGAATCACTGCTCTGCGCATACGATTTATGAGGTCTCAATTGCTCTTGTTTATATCTTTGCTTCTCTTTTTTTGTTACGAGTAATTGAAAGAGATATACATCTAGCTGAATAAATTATGGGGGAGGGGAGGTAGGTTAAAATATTTTTGGGTATGTGTTCCAGACTTGTGGGATTCCCCGTTCGATGTGAGTACAGGAAGGATTTCAAGCGGCACTGAAGTTTATGATTATTTTTGAATCCTTTCTGATATTGTTCTTCTTTATTTATTCTTTTTTATTTGGAGACTGGAACATTGCAATAAAAGTGGTTAGCGAAGTGAATGAAAGGGAATGTTTTCGAGAGAATTATGAAGCAATTTTGAGACTTGTTGCGTGGGAATTTAACTAGTTGAAATACGTTGACCTAAGTTGTTTTAATTAAAATTACATAAGGAACATATTTTTTTGCTACATTTCTTTTTCTTTGATTGCACACTCACGATGTCTAACTCTAACTTTGTTTTTGTGCACATATTATTTAACTTTGTGCACATAGTTAAAGTTTTAGTATTCTACTTATTTCACTCCCTTCTAATAATGTAATAGTCTTTATATTAATAATTAGTAATCAGTAGTACATTGTTTAAGCAGATTTAAAATTTCAAGTCATTATTTTGAAATGCTGATTTTATATGAATATTTTTGTTCAGTTATGCTTAACTGCTGTAAATGCTCAGGCCGATGGCGGCGTTCCATTTCGGAACGTTCGGTTTCGTAGCTGCGCTTCGTTTTCCATGCGCTGGTCCTCAAGGGGTTAAACTACCTCTTTTTTTAAAGTTTGCTCAAAATATAACTCTATTACAAGATTAAAATGCACTTTCAATGAAAAAATCCCTCCCTCAAATCTTCTGGTTTCCGAGCCAGCTTTCTTCTCTTTAAAAGTCATTTAAAATCCATTGCTGGACTAAAGTTTACATTTGACAGATATGTAAGTTCCTTTCAACAAGCCCTCTTCTAGCTCTATATTAGTTACTTTTGTGAATTGAATCTCTTGCTAAACTTTTATCTTTTACTAGCTTCACTTGGCTCCGCTCCGCTGTGACTCTATTTGGTGTTAATTTTAATGAAGTCAAGTATTCTGGTGAACAGAGATTCATAGAGAAAGCACATTATTCAGTTTAATACCCTACTTCGCTTTGCCCTGTCTTGTATATACTGTTGAATGAGGAAAAAAATTCACTGAAATTCATTTTAGGCTTTTAGGCAGTGAGAAGCAATGGGATGTAAGTAACCAGGGCCATATCCAGAGGGAGGGACGCCCCCCCCCCCCCCCCGAAACCCAAAATATTTTGTACCGTAAAACAGAAGAAAGTTTTTTTTTTCTTTTGAATGTCAGAAAAGGAAAATAACTAAGTTTTTTGTTCTTAATTTCTTATCTATTAAACGAGTGAAATTTTGAAGTTATACAGAAAAAGCAATTCTAGTTCTCATTAGCTGCAAAGAACTTTAGACTTATTAGGACTTCCTGTTCTCTTTCCTAATTCAATTCTGGGTCATCCAGGGCCAAGGCAGCCCCCCCCCCCATTGTCAGTTTGATAGACTTGCCGTCCTCCCCTAAAACTCTTATAAAACTTACACTGCACCAATTTGGAGCTGGGGACTCCCCAAGGGCGGAGCCCTTAGTTTGCGATTAGGCTAGTATTTGGTTACGAAGATGTGCCAAATTCAGCTCCTTGATCTTGATACATCTTGCATAAAAAATGCAAAAATCATGATTCTCTTATTTTCATATTATATTTTTCAAGATAAATTTTTGTGACTGATATGTTCCATGTCTTGCCATTTATTTAATTCTGAATTCAGTATTTTCGAAGTTCTTTTGTTATTGCTTGTTTTTATCTTACATCTAATGCATACTGTTAATATCTTAAGCAGGAGAAAAAATATAACTCTACTCTGTTTAATTTTCTGCATTACTTGTGATTGCAATTTTTTTTTTTTTGAGAAATATTTCGTTACATTTATTTTTGACTTAAAAGAGGTGTGTCTTACAAAGTTATAATCATTTTGTAAGACTGCAAACAGCTTCTGAAAGGCCAAATAAAATGCTTTAAATAATTTCAACTGTTCTAGCGTCTTTAAAAAATATTCAAGTTTTTGAAATTCTTTAAAAAGTACATCAATTTTGTCTCTTATCAAGAAAATAAAGTATGAATTGTCTTAATTGCCAGAATATCACTCTTTCGTTCTTATTTTCTGAATCTCTACACCATTTCTTTTAAACTATTTTGTACAATTTTTACTATAGGGCATTTGATGAAAGGGGGGGGGGGATGATCACAAACTACACAAAAAATGTGCTTCTCTTTTCTCCATTGTTTTTCCTCTGTTGATTAATGTCAACGATTTGTCAAACAAGCAATTTTCATTACAAAAGAACTTTTAAAAGGTTTTGTTTGTTTATTTTTCTTAATTCCTATTTCATTTATTAATTCCTATTCTAATGCCTATTCTTCTCCATTACCGCATATAAGGTCTCAAAATAAAGTTTTTTGTATCTATTTTTAAATAATTTTCCCCGGGGGGTAAAATCCAGGACCTCCTGAAATTATGGATGTTTTACATCCCACTTAAAGGGCCACTCTCCTCTTATGCTTACCACTACAAGGTGGGAAAAAAAAGAAATAATGATAAAAATAACAACAGTGGAAAAAAAAAAATTAATTTGAATTTTTGGCATCTTGAATTCAAATTATGTTTTTCGCAATCACGAGCGTGTGTGGGTGCGTAAGTGTATGTATGCATGTGTGTGAGTGAGTGTTGTGTACGTGCGTGTGCGTGTTGGTGTTCGTGTGTGTGTAGGCGTTCGTGTGTGTGTAGGCGTTCGTGTGTGTGTAGGCGTTCGTGTGTGTGTGTAGGCGTTCGTGTGTGTGTGCAGGCGTCCGTGTGTGTGTGTGTATGTAGGCATGTGTTTGTGTCTGTGGGCAGGCATGTGTGTGTAGGATATGGACGCCACTGCCCAGCAAAAGTGGATTCCGGGGGCAGTGCTCAGGACCAGCCGCTCCGCCGCCGGTGGACGGTGGTGCTGCAGGACTGGTCCAAGCTGAAAAAGGAACCGGAACATCAAGGACGGTCAAGTGAGAACAATAAGCAATCGTGATTGCTCAAAAAAACGAGGCAAAATCATCTAGGTTAAATATTTTTATGCGTGTTTGTGTCTATATAAAAATATATATGTATGTGTGTGCCGCTTGCCTTGTCTAGTGGTCAGAGAAGTCTGACTGCGACAGGAAGGTCCCGGTTTGAATCCCGGCTCGGGCATGGATGTACTTTCTCTCCTTTCTTTGTCCTTTCTTCGTGTGAATGTGTTGTGCTGTGAATGGTTGCCTACGCCCTAAATGGGTCCTTATGGCAGGTGTTTACTTGTAGAAGTCGGACTTCATGCCAAATTACAGTACAGTTGGAAAAGTGAAGCAGCGCTCCTCAAATTGCCAGCCTAGCTGGCACATGACAACAACAACATATGTATGTGTGTGTGTTAGGGCAATGTGCGAAACTGGGCCCCCTCCCAAAAAAAAATTCTGGATACAGCCTTGTAAGTGACAAAATTAAAAATCTGGTGAAAACCAATGCAAATGATATTAGAACCTCTTCTCTGCTTTGGGGCAAGAAATAGTACTAATAGACCTAGTAGGTGCTGCTGTACAGAATGATTAAGGAAAATTTTTTTTAATGAAAGCCTACCAAGGATCTGAACTGTAAACATGATTTATACGAAACTTTAATTAGTGCATTCACATCCCTTTGCTTCTCAATGCCTCTTTATGCTCGAAAGAAAGTGACTAGACTAGATTTCTTCACTTTTGTGTTGAATTTTAATTTATTAAGTTTTATCTTTTTTTTTTATTTGTGGTATTTTTTACACAGATAATGTTTTTTTTCTAATTCTAATTCAAGGCAGTTTTTCATCTGTTTTAATGCAATAAAAGATCTTATTTCATTTTACTGATTAAATATTTAACAAAAATCGCCATTCATAAAATTTATCAATAAAATTTCTCTTTTGATAGTTTTAGTTTGCATTATGTTTTAATTCACCTAAACTTCACTGCTTTTATTCCACTTTCAGACTTTAGGCTTAGGTTCTATTTTGGTTAGCATTTGTCATGCTATCCTAAAACCAGTCAGAAGTTCAATAATGAGGAAAGGAAAAAAGAAGAAAGAAAATATTCCACAAGTCACAGTAAGTAAAAGAAAATTTAATAATTTCTCTAGCATTAATTGTTCATTTTATGCTGAATGATTTTTTATGAACTATTGAAAATGAAGGTATGTACAGGATTTAGTGCTACTCTGATAAAATAAGTATTATGATGTGCCTGCATTCTCTTCTCAATCTTTATATCAACCATTGCACTTGTTACAAAATGGGCTGCCTCCTCATGTAATAAAATCTGTTTCTTTAATTCTTGCCATTATATTTTTTACTTTTTAACTTTGTATAATTTAAAAAAAAGATAAATACATAGGGTTTGTACGCCTTTGAAAAACCTTGAAAAGTGCTTGAAAAAAAAAGTTCATTTTCAAGAGCTTGAAAACATTGAAAAAGTTTTAAAACCTTGAAAACGTTTCTTAGTGCTTAAATTCTCTCAAAAATCAACGAATTGTGCTTAGAAGTTTTAAAAAAGTATTTCAGCAATGCAATTTTCTGAACATGTGTTCAGTATGCAACATCGCGAAAAATTGCTTCCGTGTTTGGGATTTCAATCCTTTTGCATCTTGTAAATATTTTGATGTTTTTTTACAACCGAAAGATATTTTGACATATGGTACCTTAGATTAGTTTATTTTTTGTTTAATTTCATTAATTAACAAAGAAATTAATTTGGAAACCATGACAACATTGAACTTACTCGGGTTTCGCGGAAAATTGCTCTTGTGTTTGAAATTTCAATCTTTTTGCTTCCTGCAAATATTTAAATATTTTGGCTAATCAAATGTTAGTTTCGCATATGCTACCTTAGATTAGTATATTTTTTGTTTAATTTTAATAAAAAAACACATAAATTTATTTCATGGGAAACATGCCACGTCGAACGAACTCGGACTTTGCGAAAAATTGCTTCTCATGTTTGAAATTTCAATCTTTTTGCATCTTGCAAATATTTAAATATATTCACTAATCGGATGTTATTTTCATATTTGCTACCGTAGATTAGCATATTTTATGTTTAATTTCAGTAAAATATAAGTTTATGTTATGGGAAACATGACAACATTAAACTTAATTCGCGAAAATTTGCTTCCCTTGTTTGAGATTTCAATCCTTTTGCATTTTGTAAATATTTTTATATTTTTGGCAATTAGTAGTTATTTTGACACTGCTACACCAGATTAGCTTATTTTATTTTTTATTTTAATAACTAAAGAGTTAAAGAATTTATTACCTTGGTCTTGTTTAATTATTTGCTTATTTATTTTTGCAATTTTGAATGATTATCTTTACCTAATTTTTGGTCATAACAGATTTTTTAAAAAAAAAAATTTAAATTTCAGCAGTTGAGCACCTAACAAATTAACTTAAAGTTTGTATTTTAAATATAAAGTTAATTTATATAATTTTATTTATAAGTACATCATTTTTTTATGTCTGCTAAAATAAATAAAGTATAACAAGGGTGGTTGTGTTATGATTATTCACTTGAAATCCAGTAGTGTTCATTTTTATGCTTTTACCTCCCTATATCTCCAATTTTTCCCTTTTTCTCAAATGTTCAAAATTACTACTTTATTAAGGTTGTGGGTACTTGGAGCTTACTGAAAGAGGCTTTAATCAGCAAAGGGGTAGTTAGCTTAAGGAGGGTCATTCATCTTCATTTGGATCTAATAAATTGACCAGTACCAGCCTAGCTAGGCCCAGTGCCTGTTGCTGGTTATCAACAGGCACTGGGCATGGTATTTCTATGCAGAATATTTTGACTTAATAAACTATTTTATGAATTGTATGCATAGCAAAAGTTATTGTTGTACATATGTATATTCAAGTAATAGGGGTCTTAGTTTTAAAAATTATTTCCTACCCCCCCCCCCCCTCGCCCCATTTTGCTCTTTGAAACTTTCAGGTAATTTTTTATGAACTCACAAATCACAATTACACCTGAATATTATTGCCTTTCTAAATTTAAATTCTAATTTCAACAATAACCCATTTTTTCCCAAAACAAAACTACTTTTGTCATAATATATGTCAACTTCTTGTGAATCTTTTCAATTTTGAAATATGGCTCTATAAATTGAACTTGCACATTTATTGTCTATTGCAATTTAATCAATGAAAGCTGAATAGGCTCAAGTTTGCATTCAGAGTATTTATCACTGCTGTGTTTATCAGGTGCTGTTTTGTTACATTCTTTTTCTGAAGAAGCTGATTTTGATGGTACAAGTTTTGTGAATTTAAATGGTTATAAACTTGGCTTGTATTTGTCTTTGGATCAAAAGTTCAATATTGATCAATATGATCGATGCTCTGTTAGTTGTCCTTGGTTACTCGGTAATAACTCTGAAGACTGGGATATTATTTGGATAATATTTATATTTGTCACTATATTTGGTCATAGTTTAGTGTATTTATTTTTTTCAAAAAATTATTACATTTTGGCTTTAAAATTTGCTATAAGAACCTAACACAAGAAAGAGAAAATGGTATATAAAGGTTTGCAGTTTAATAAATGTAGAAACTTAACAGAAATCACAATTTTCATCTTTCTGTAAAAATATTTTTCATTGCTGTTGTCCTGAATTAGTGTTTTACAAGATGGTTTTTTTTTTTAAATTTATTTATTTATGTTTTAAATATATAAAACTGACGCAATAATACTAAATTTGAAAGTTAAACTGACTTGGCATGAAATGTTACTGTTGTGTTAAGTTTTTTAATCTGCAACAAAGAATTTGGTTTGTGTTTATTAGTTACAAATGTTTTGATATTTTTCAGCTTGAAACATTTCAAGAGTTAACGAATCTAATTAGTGATCTGGAGACTACTGGCAATAGTTTACTAAATTTGCTCAATGATTTTGACACTGTATTAACAGGCACATCACTTGGCATTATGTCACTGAAAAATAGTGAAAATTGTGTACAGGTAATTTATTTTCATTTTTTATTTATTTATTTTATTTATTATTTTTTTGTAATTTTATGACAAATAATGATAAACTGTTTGTACATACAAATTTTCTACTGTCATACATTAAACTTCCCACACATTTTTGAAGTTTGCAAAGTATTTATTGTTAAACTTTGCAACAACTAAATACAGACAGTAAATTAATCATAAAAAAATTTCTCAAGTTCCTGATGACGTTACTTTTAACTTGACCTGAGTAGCTTTTGCTGCCTTCTTATTTTTTATTTCTGTCAGGGTTAAGAATCTCTCACCATTCAGATGATTTCCCTTTTTTTTTCTTTTTTTAAAAGTGTTCAAAATAGCGCTTTCTCTCTCTATTCTATAGTGATCATATATATTAAGACAGCTTAGTTGTAAAACCTAAATTTTGGGAACCTGGCATTTTTTCAGAAATCAAATTATTCTATAGTTGGAAGTGATGTGCTTGCATTGCAGAAACTAAAACAAGCGAGAGAAGGGGACAAAGATCATACAAAAATTAGATTCCTTTATGTTTAATCTGGCAGTTTAGTCTTGGGAATAATTTCTCTATCCCTTTTCCTCTGAAAGTTCTACCACTGGTACTGGGGCAATCTGTAGTAAATATTTATGAAATTTAGTATTAAGGGGATGGACAAATTTAAAATCTCCGCTCCCCTTTTTATATTTCTTATTTATTTTTTTTTCTTTTTTATTTTTTTTTATATATTGTTCTCACTCCTGTTCTTTCGTGGTTCTAAAAATGAAAAAGAAAAAGTGGTACACCAGGTTAGTGTAACTTGTCTTTTGTTGCATTTTCCTTGAAACTTGAGATGGCACAAAGCGCGATTTGACCAAAGCGCTGAATACCGAAGCTTCGCCTACTCTGTATGTTGAGTTTCAGAATTAAATGCATATAACATATTGTAATTCTCTATATAATTTACTACTCTTAGTTTTTTTTTTTTTTTCCAACATTTTCAGCTTCTGTGTTTTTTAAAAGGAATGCATATCACCAATTAAGATTTTACTTTTGCTTTGCACTGGTAGTACCAGAAAAGCATGTGTTTCTAAGTTTGATTAGAATAAATAATGTAAAGCATTATTTGGAATATTAAAGGCTGCTCTACAATTAATTTCGCGTTAATAATAACCAACTGATATGATTAAATATTAGTCTGTTAAAGTATTAATCTAGAAATTGTTTTACATTAATCAACTAATCTGGAACAAAGTTTTGGATTTTAATTATTTAGAACAAACATTTAGAATGTAGATTTAAGGTGGATGTGCTACTAATGAACTAAAAAAAAATTGCAAAAAAAGTTAAAATATGTTGACAGATTAATGCATCTATTTTAAGAACTGAAATATCGTATCTATAAATGTTAAATAAAATATAATTTTGAAACAAATTACTTAAGGATGCTTATCAGTCGCATATCTGCCCTTGTGCATATCAATAACATCACTATTGTTATAAGTTTCAAAGTTAGAAATATTTGAAGAATCTAATGCATTATGTTTATATATTATCATTTTAGAACTTAAGTTTTTTAATAAAATTATAAACTAAATATAACGTAATGTAACTGTCTAGAAAATATATTGTTAATTTGGTACATTCATGCAGGATTACCGACTCCTGTGACACCTTGAAAATTCCTCAGGGTTAGGTTGGATACAATTTCCGAGGTGCTTAGAACTCATTGGATTAACAAAATGATGCATGGAAATTCCTTGAATTACATGATTTTATAGCCCCCACAGAGCTGAAGTTATAACATTTTAAAGCTGGTTTAAAAATATGCTTTATCTCATTTGCCAAAAGTGTTAGTTTTTTAGAAAATTATGCATAAATTCTATGTGTTAAATAGTTGGTTTGATATGGAATGACCTATTCAGACGCCATCTTACCATAAAATTTTAATTTCCCTAATTTTGTGCTTTTTCTCTTTCACCCCAGACTGAAGAAGATGTAGTGCATCAAGTGCTTGCTAAAGTAAATAACAGCTATCAAACTTCTGTGAAAGAAATCAGGGAACTTTTACAGTCAAAAGTAAAATACCTGCAATCACTAAAGTGGTGATGCCAAAGTTGTTTCTATGCATTGTGTATATTCCTATTGAACTATGCAGCAGTTTAAAGTTTTGACTATGCAGAATTTGAAAATGATGCGCATGTACAGGATTGGGGTTACCCCCACATCCATACTTTCGTCCACAGTGCTACTTATGCGCCCAACAAAAGCAAAATAATTTTTAACTGTCTTTTGTATGTTTTAAGTTTGTACATTACAAGGTCTAAATTCTCCAGTATTAACAATGTTTTTGCTTCATGTTTTAAACTTTTTTTTAATGGATGACTGATACTTCCAGTAATTTGAAGTGTTATACGATTCTCATAGTTCAGGTCTACAGGGTGTATACAGGCCATATAAAAATAATTATTTTTGATGTATTAAATTTTTCTTTTAAATTGAATTATAATCTTGCTTAGCATCAATTTTTCTGCACTATCTATTAAATGTAGATTACATTTTTACTTTTATTGATTTTATTACTCATTCCTCATCCCTGTTAAAAATCTTAGAGACATCCTTCTGTTCAGTGCACTTTTTATGCCCACATTCTGTGTTTAGGTTATCTGCATCCATCTCAGTTTTATAGCAAAAGGTTTCCATAAGGGCATTACATTTTTTCGCACAATGAAATAGAAACTGAATTATTGCATTATCAATGATCAAAAAACCTTATTGAGAAGGTACCTCTGCTCTGTTAAGTAATGATTGTTCATTTATTGATCACATGACCCAAATTATAAATATATAATATTTAATGCCTGGGTAATTACTGGGCATTACCCTTGTAAGGAAAGTTATTGCATTTATAAAATAAAGTTTATGATTTACTTTGAGAAACTATAAAATGATTTTTATGATTGTAATATCTTTTATTTTTTGAATAACCATTGCACTATTTTCTGTACATATTTTGATTTATGAAACCTTAGATTGAGAGCATTTGCGATCTCAAAATTAAAGTTCTCTTCATTGTAAATCGGTTAATATAATATTCTCATTTCTTACAGTAGAGTGGCCTGTATACACCTTGTTCGAGGTTTTAACATATTTCACATAAGTTACAAAGAAATACAATTGCTTCTACTGTAGTTTTCTTTAAAAAATATGTTGTGGCATAAATTTGCTCTGAAAAGTCCACACCTGTTTTTGAGTTACAAAAAATACCTTCTTAAATCGATCAGAATATAACTGTCAGGATTCACCTCTCTCCCCTCACTCCTACAAGAATGTTCCAGGTATCTAAGAAAAATTGTTGTAATTTTCATTACAAATTTGTTAAGGCAATCTACAATTGTTCAATAGAAATCATTCCAGATTTATTCAGTCTTAGTCTAATATGATTAATAGTGTAGATTCTAAGACCTGGACAAAGTGAATGCCCAGAAGATGTTTTTGAGTTTGCCGAAATAATGCATGATGTAAAAATGCATAATGTAAATTTAAGTTTTATCAGCCTTAAAAGAACCTTAACTTAAATTCTTACAGTCTTAAGTTTGTTTCTTAAGTTACAACAGTCATGCTGATGTTAAAATTGATCACCATAATTTTATTAAAAATAATTCTAGCAATATTTTACTAAAAAAGTTATTTTATTTTCATTTTCAATGTTTGTTAAACTTAAAATGCAAATCATTAAAATTTATTCTTATTTTCATAAATCTTTTAAAAGTTGAATGCATAGTAGTTAATTTAAATTTTATTTCTTTTTTAATAAATATTGCAGTACAGTGGAGTCCCGAAAATCTGAGGTAATTGGAGCTGAGCTCACCTCATATTAGTGAAAACTTGGATTATCCGGAAATTTCTTCCATATTTAAAATTTACACTACTTTGAAGACATAAGGAGGAGCACTTTTTACTGTCTTGAATAAAGAAGAGGAACTATTGTCTTCACGAAAATTTTAACATTCAAACTTCAGCGCAAGTTTTCTTCTAATTGCGTCTAAACGAAATTAACTTATTCTTTTCTCTATACCTGTACGTATTTATGTGTGCAAAGCAGGCATTTTGACTGGCCACGAATCCATTTCGATGAATTTTGTCACGACATCTGTATCAATATGTGTTCTTGAGTTTCTTGTATCTTGTATTACATAAAAATGGTTAGTTTTAGGAAGGCTTCAATTTCTCCGTTTATGCGACGTCAAGCTTTGCACCTCCTTTTTTGATTACAATCGAATACTCCAAAAGGGATGTTAACATATGCTTTGTGGCAAATCAATGTCAATTTTATGCATCAAGTTATTATCTCCAAGGTATCTCTTAATTTATTTATTTTAGTCATTGAATATTGTGTGTCACTTAGGGAGTAGTTGAAACAAACCTCTCGATGTTTTTTTTTATTATTTACTGTACGTAATTAATAAGCTTTTACAACAGTAAACAATTTCTATTTTCAGATTTTAATGAAAATCAATTGTTCAACTTAATGTTACTTTTACTCAATGTAACTTAAAATATAAATGAAGCACCTTGCATTAAGCGGAACCTTGAACTTTCGAAACTCTACTGTATATGCATATTGATTCATTAAAAAATATATAAAAAACTGGAAGTAAAGAATGAAATAAGAATTTGTTTAAAACATTTAAAAAACAAAAATTTGACTAGGCAAAAGTTACTGATTCATAATAGTATTCCTTATGTAGAAAAACATAGTTCATACACTTGATTTGAAGGATATTAGGTGTTTGAAATTCTTCAGAGAATCACTAATTTTTAGAGAGCCATTTTTTATAATCATATACTTTATGTTATGTCAAAATATGTGTTGCTTTACCGATTTTTTTTTTTTTTTTTGCATTCTTATTTTGTAATTGAAAGATTGTCTTTCCTATTGACCTTTCCGCTAAATAACTCTTATTGTTCCACTATAAGTACAGTAGAACCTTGATTATCCAAAGTAATTGGACCATAATTTGAAAACTTTGAAATATTTTATTTGCAACTTTAAACCAACTAACTATGCAGCTTGTGTGAGAGGAACTAATAGTTTCTACTTTGATGTGATAAAATGAAATGTCTTATCATATAACATTTGCTTGCTTAGTGTGATGCTCTGTAAGTTTTTTTTTTTTTTTTTTTTATAATTAATCATTGACTATCAGAATTACAAGAATTAAAATTTTAAACGTTTGATTCTCTGATCATATGTGATGAGTACAAAAATAGAACACTTGTTCCAATATAATTGAGTTCATAAAATAGAATGATACAAATACAGTCGAACCTTGTTATTGTCACCTTTGGGACTGTCGACAAAGTGCCGTCATAACCGGAGCAACGTCATAACCGGAATAGTTTAAAAATTTATAATTAAACATGGGTTTATAATAAAATTACAGATTTAATAAAGGAACTAATAGTTTTGATGCTTTTGATTAGATTCGACTAATGTAAGTTTGAATTATTGGTGGATAAAACTAAAATGATAAGAAAAAAAAATACTTATTTGTTTATTTAGGTTTTTTTTTTTTCCCCAATTCTAAAATACTTTGCAGTAAGGGTTTGCTTTACTTTTGAATAACATTTTTAATACTCTTCCTTTCCACAAAGTTGATTATTAAGTGAATAAAAAAAGGTTTTCCCTGTAATCATCAGCAAGAAAGAAAACAAGTACTATTTACTTTTGTCCACAATTTGATTAGATTTTGACACATTAACCCCACCTTTTCAAAAGTGAAAAAATGCTTTCTAATTCTTTTATGCACTTTAAAGTTGTGTGTTCCTAATAAGGGGCTCTTATCTCTTTTTCACTCATGTGAGGAGCTGTGGGTAGGAGCTTAGGGTAGCTATGGTCTTTCTCTTCTCTTGCTGATTCAATAGTCTAGTATTAAAATCCAGCTGATTTGAATTCCTTACTAGTCTCCCTCTTGTCAAAGTCTGAAACCTGTAGTTTTCAGCACTTATCTCTTCCCTTACCCCCTCCTGCCATTCTTGAGGTGTCATGTGTGGTCAAATCTTTTATCAGAGTCAAAAATTCCTAAAATAAACTTTTGCAGATGTTTTCATTATTTTTCTAAAAATATTTCAATTGCAAAGAAAAGTTTGATCTAGTCTATGCAGCTCAAAGTGTCATCATAACTAGAGTTGCACCAAAAACACTATCGTGAAACCCCGAACCACTTAACACTGAAATTGTGTGGCATAAGTTCGGGACTTTGAAAAGGTGATGTAAATTTTGAGTGTCCCGATAATGAAGTTTGACTGTGTTCTATTGTGTACAAAAAAAAAAAAAAAAAAAAAAACTTATGTAAATGTATGGGTAATCAATTACGAGAAGTTTCTGGCATATGTTAATAATTCACAGTCTAATACATATTTGTAATGAGTTTGATTGTTGATTTAAGATAGTATGAACTATTTCTCTGACAAAATAGAAAAAAAAGAAGATGTATCTTAATTTTAAAATGAGATGGTGATATTAATTATATTTGTATGTTGTGCCTCTTTGGAGGTCTGAAAATGAGTGAAAATTTCATTTCAAATGCATATTTTAAATGTAATGTGCTTTACAAAATAAATGTAGCCAAGGTAGCTTTTTGCATTTCATTTAAATTTATATAGTAGAAATATTAGTACCATTGTTACATAAGTTTGTTGAACAGCACTTTGCTTCAATGTCATATTAAGTTTATTTAAGTAACTTTACTATTATGATTATTTTAAAAAGTAAATAATTGGTCAGTAAATATTTTGTAAATCTGTGTTTGAACCACTGGCCTGTACAAAGCCCCCCTCCCTCTTAAAAAAATACATATATATATATTTGGACAATCTTATAGCTGCCAACTCTTCCCCAATTCCTCCAGAAGGTTCTCAAATTTGGATGCCTTTTTCTGAACCCTCTAAAAGAGTGAATACCTGCCTCCTAAAGAAGTTTATTTTGTTTCCCTTCCTTTTAAAATTTTTATTTCTTCAGCAATGATGCAAAATGCTCCCAATTTTTCTCTGAACTTCCTGAAATTTTACCTGTTGCAAGGAATGTTTATTATCACCCATAAGAAAACACAAACTTATGCTTATTTTGAAGGAATTTTTTTAGAACTAAAAGTTGTAGTTTTTTTAATAATTGTAATTTCAGTTTCCAAATTTCTGGTCCTATACAGGCTTAATTTAAGAAATCCTTACTTATGGTTTAAAAAATACTTCTTACACTTAATTTTTTGGTGTTAATTTAAGTTTTTGTGCAGAATATCCTGAATTTTATGCATAAGTCTCCCAAATTTCCAGCTTTCAACGTTGGCAGCTGTGCTATCTCAAACTTTGGATCTAAGACAAATGAATCTATTATTTCAGAAAGGGCATAAGTCCAACTAATGCAACTTTTCAGGAATCAATAAAAAGTTATTATTTCATTCAGAAATAAACTAAATTCTACGAAAATTTTTATGACTAATCTTTTTACAAGTAGGATCCTTACCTCACCTTAAATTGCGTTTCATTGCGTCACTGAAATTAATTTAAAAAAAAATTTTCAATTTGAATTTATGCCCTTTCTGCAATAAATATCCTGAACGACTAGTTTACTGTGATGAAAATGTAAATCAAGTGAAACAGATTTGTTTCAAACTGATTTATGATAATAAAAAATATTACAAAGTGACAAAAATAGTTAGTGAAGTTCGTATTCATAAATTCATTATCTTAAGAAAATACAAAGTGTATTTTCCTCTTTCTCTAGTCTTGTTTTAGTGAAATAATAAAGTCTGGCACAAAAAAAAAAAAAAAAAATAATAATGAACTGAGATAAAAAGAGTGATGTTCTTATTTTGACCAGTGTATAGCTTACTGAAAGTATACAGTTATTTCACAGTTCCTAGACTGATGTTAATAAAACCCCGTAAAAATTAACGAATTTCATTCTAATTCTGTGATTTCGAATCCCCCCCCTCTAATCCCCCGAACTGGCTAACCTACCATTACCGAAATTATGTTAGATCAAAAAAGTTATTTGTTTTACTTCACTACGCCAAAAAATCTAGTTCTTCTATGATCTTGCCATTGCGTCTCATTATTTCTTCCTTCTCATTTAGTGCAGAAAGTCCGGCATAAGTCGGGGACTTATGCCCTTTCTGCACTGAACGAAAAATGTGACCCCTAAATAAAGTGTTTTGTTGTACTAGGATTGACTTCCCTGCAACACTATTCGATGTCTCTACATACGAGCATGTGAAAACCACAGCTAACTCAGTTTTGAAAAAAATGCGACTTATGCCCTTTCTGCAGTAATCGATTCAAATGTACCTGCACTCTGCTCCTATGTGGCCTTGGTGTCTCAAAAATAACCTTCGCACATTAAAATACTTCTGACTTTTTATTGTGGTATTTTTTTATTATTATGTTTTTTATTTTTTAAGATGTATGATAAGAACATAAACTTACTTGATTTCAATAAATAACAATTTCTAATTGTGAAAAGTAAAATGACATGGACGTAAGCTATAAAGTAAGCAAAAATAGAAAGATTATTGTTGCACTTTTAATAACATTGTGTCATTTTTCTTCGCGTAATTCAGTGCAAGATTTTGACGATTCTTTTGTTGCTCGACTGCAGAAAAAAATGATTCTGCAATAAATATCCCAATTAGTCATTTGTAAGTACAAATTTCAAAAATACTGTGAATAAGTAAAAGAATTTATAATTAGAGTATTTTATTATAAATACGCTTGTAACTTTTGTGAATGTTTTGTCTATAAAACTTTTACTTTTAATTTTGTTGATAAATTAGAAGTTTAGATTTTAAATTTGTGTTACTACATAACCTACACTAAGAATGTATTTGTATAGACTCTAAGGTCCTCTGAATTTGTTTTAAAAAGTTTTTAGTCTAATTTTGATGTATGTTTCTCAATTTCACATCATCTTAAATGATTAATATTTTTAAACTGTCGTATCTTGTATTAAAAAACCAAATATTAGGGTAAAATAAAAACAAATTGTGTTTTTGTAATTTTATACAAAAAAGAAAAATAATAATAAACTGTAATTGGTGGTTATTGATATTGCTATGTGATATTTGCAATGGGTTCCCAATTTTGAGAATACTAAAGCATTAAAATAATGTGAATTTCTAAATAAATATTTATTTAATTTTTTGTATCGTTGTCAATTTATTGATTCAAAAAAAAAAAAAAAAAAAAAAAAAGATTTTTAGAAAAAAGTTTCCTATATTACCTATATTGGGGCAAACCTAACCTGGCAGCATTGTGAAGGCTATTCAGATCCTAAATACAGCATTACGAGGCTGTCATTTTAGGTTTTCCTCAACTATAGTTCAGGAATGCTAACAGGATTTTATCAAAAAACTGAACAAACAATTATAAAGCATTACAAAAAGTGTTAAATTATTTATAACTTAAACAGGGGTGATTGTGTTCCGGTATTTTCCCGAATTTCCGGACGTATTTCCGGTATTTTTATGTCCGAAAATACCGGAATTATGTTTTTTTGGCTATGCTTTTATCTCTCTACCTCCGCAATTTTTTAAAATTATATAATACTCATCAAATATACCTGCAAAAGCCTTAAGATGGACACCTATCCCTTAAGATGGACAAATAAATGTCAAGATATATTATATAACACTAGCTCAAAAGTAACTTTGTAACCCATTAAAAATTTAATCACATGTATACACACTATTTTGGCTCAGAACTATTTAATACTATGGCAAAGGTGCACTTAAGTAATTAGGGGCCAAAGATTACCCCCCCCCCCCCCCGGTCTCGCTTTGAAACTTTCAGGTATTTTTTGATGAACTCACAATCACCCCTGCTTAAACTAGCTGACTAGTGCAAAACATTACTACTTGACAGCGGCTTTTCAAAAATCCAATTTTTTATGGTAATTTTTTAAAAAATTTCACTATGGAAATTGTTTATTTTTCGCCAGTGGTGTAAAATGAAATGATGCCGTACTTTTGTAGTATAAAGGAAGCACCAAAAAACTTACTTTATGAAATATTAATGATTCTGCGATTTGCCATTTTAAAATAAATGATTTCATTTCTGACTGGTTCAGAATCCTGTAATGAGTTAAGACTTGTATATTCTCGGAAATTTTTTTATCACGATCAATAGAGGAAAGATAGTTTTTCAAAAACAATGAAACACACGTTGGGCATCGGACTCGCGAGGTTCGTGTTTTTAGCAGGAACCACCTGAGCCACATTCCTGCAGCACTTTACATTAAACAAATGCTTAATTAAAAAAAAAGCAACCAACCTATTTTTTTCGAAAAACCATGACAATGTGAGTTTTCTGTTGAATTTTCGCAGAAAGCGGTGACAAAAAAAAAAAAAATGATTAATGCTGTATGAACTTTGATCAAGTATTGAGGAAATTATGGGGTTGTCACAAAAAAACACCTTGGAGAAATAAAAGCTGACCTGTACGAAACATTATCTTCGACAGAAGGAATTTAAAAGCCTGGTTTTTTTTTTGAGCAATCACGATTGCTTATTGTTCTCATTTGACTGTTTTTGGTGTCCGTGCCTTTTTCAACTTGGACCAAAAGTCTCTGCAGCACCACCACCCACCGTCCTCTGCTGGCGGCGCGGCGCGACTGCTCCGGTTTTGAGCTATCCGCTTCTCCTGGTCGGAGGCGTCCATGTCCTACACACACGCACATTCACACACATACACACACACGTCTTCACACATACACTCACACACGCCTACGTGCATACACACAGGTCTACGCACACACACAACTATGCACACGTAACCGACCAGGAGGAGGGGACAGGAGCTGTTTCTAGAAGCAATAACTCCAATGAGTAGGGTCCTGTCTCAGTTCGTGATTGCAAAAAACATAATTTGAATTCAAAATTTCAGAATTCAAATTAATTTTCTTTTTTTTTTTATGTGCCCTCGAACCTTATTTTTTTTGTCACTTTATTTTACCTGCCCTCGACTTGTGCGCATTCATTTTTTTTTCTTCATGCCCTCAAACCTGTGCACTTTCTCGTTTTTGCTCCCTCAAACTTGTGTGACTTTTTTTTGTTTTTGGCGCCCTCGAACCTGTGCGACAGATTTTTTCCAGTACAATCTGCATTGAACCCTTTAGCCCCCCCTCCCCGCGAGAAAATGCGAAATGATGGCCTTGCCAGGGGTGGATGTGAGAATATATCCCCCTCCGAAAACTCCAGAATTTTTCCTTTTTTGATCACAGAAAAGGACTATAACTATATTCCCGAATGATTTTTTTTCTTCCTTGCTACACACCTCTGGTACTGCACCGCAGCCGTTATCTCCCTACGGTGCCGCGGCCCCATTAGGAACCACCGGTAGGCTTTCCGGTCGAGAAAACATCCTCCGAAACCCGATGGGGCTATGGTGTTGTGATCGGTGGGTCCCGGGTTCGATTGTAGTAGGTCAAAGATCTACCATCCTCATTAATGGTGACTGCGGGAAGGTTAAAAATGCTTAAGGTCACAAAGTATAGCTCTGATGGTGCTGGACCAGGGATTGCTGGACTTCTGGTCTGGATAAAAAAGTCAAGCTATTTTCAGGGTCCCATCCAACTGGTTAAACCACAAATAGTGGTAGGTACGGGGGACTTTAGTGTGAAAAGTCTCCGAACCCTCTAAATGATGAGCTTTGAAGTTACCTTTTGATGCTCATGAAAAGCCTTCGAACGTTATTGAATGGAACTTCAACCCAAAAAATTTTCCGGATTAGCATCCCTGAACCCACCCTAACATCACTAAAGATTTTGATTTTAAGATTTTCATTTTGAAAACTTTACGAATTAGATCCCCCGAATCCCCTTTTTATTATTTAAGGTTATCCTTAAATTATATTTTTGAAGCTTCAAATTCAGAAAAATGCCAGGGGAGAGTTTCTGAACTTTATTTCATCCCCTCATTTTTAAAACTAGAATATTATAAAACTTCCTGGGAGGGCTCCCCGAGCACCAACACACTAGAGTGTCGCTAGTGTGAACCTGTGAACTAACCCCGAGCCCTTTCTCTTAAAATCAACTGCGCTTTTCAAACCAAATTTTTAAACTTTTTACACAGTAGAAACCTTGGGCCCAACCATCACCGACTCGAATCCGCCAATAATGGCTTTGAATCTAAATGGTTGCTTTATTCGTACGTACCGCTGAAGAAAGAGGGGGGGGGGGGGCGATTTTCTTCTATGCGCAGCCTACTCCATGCTTGCGTTCGACGAGCTCAACCGGTAGCTACCAGTTAACCGATCACGTGATAGAAAATGATCACTTGCTTTAATCAACCAATCAACAGCTTAAAATGGTAACCGGTAGATGAAAGAACGCTGCGGTTGGTATTCGGTTTCTCACCGGTAGTATAGTTAGGTTCGTCGAACACAACCTATGGATGTGCTTCATGAAGCAAATATCAACTCAACTTTACTAATGCAATTGTTGTTACCGTTGGGCATTAAATCAAAATATATTAATATATAAAATATAAAACATATATAGCAATAATTTTTATTTATTTGTCCCAAAATCCTTTCTACGAATATGGAAATTGCCGTTGAAAAATTAGAGGCCTTAGTAAGTTCCCCCATACATTTCCTGTCTGGTAGATTTCAATTCATTCTTGATTATAGCATGAAAACAACATCATATCCAAAAGCTATTTTATAATCTTACTTTAAAATACTGCATGATTTTAAAGTGATGATTTTTTCAGCTTAGTGTAATAAAAAAATAACTGTATTGCATCGATTTATAAAGGTTTCGCTAGTTCTTAATTTGACGTTAATTAGCAATCATTATATTTGTTTCCAAAGAAATATGATTTGTAAACTGTTTTCATTGGGTGAAATGTCAATGAAGATAAATCGATGCATGCACTACCAAATTTCCAAATTTATTGTGACTCTTCCTCAAGTAGGTTCATACATTAATGTTGATTCTTAATTGCTTGTTTAATGGAAAAATATTGAATGCAACTTTTGATTTTCGTGAAAGTATATCAATAAAACTGAACTGACGCAACACATAATAAATGCATTTGTTTCATAATGTCATTTGACTTTAAAGCTCGTACGCTTCAAAATATGAAAAATAGCAAGTTGTAGTTCTACTTCCTAACTGCTGCTGGTACTAATGCTGTAGAGTAGAAGTTGAACTGAATTTTTGGCTGGAGGAGTCGGAGTAGGAGGCTTTATAATTCTAGGCTGAGCCAGAGTCTTCATTTCCTCTGAGCTTTAGAGGTTGACGCAGACTTATTTTAGGATAATCAAGTCTTCTATTGCTTGACTGAATTTCTGTGGTTGCTATATGGAAAATAAGTCAAATTTTAAAAAACTAGATGTTTAAAATAATTTGGAAATTCCTTTCAAAATTTTTCGACATCCATGTTTATGAAAGTTTATTTTATTTTTTTGAAGGTATTGGTCAGGTATGTTGTGTTGATTACAGTCAGGATTTGAAAATATCCAATATTTTGAATATCCAATATGTTTAATAAGCACAAAAGTCTTCAAAATAGTTAATGCATCCTCAAATCACTCTTTATTTTCTTACGTCATAATTACAGTATGTAGACTTAAAATTAGTGTTTCTTTCATTATTTATATCTAATATTTCATTTTACATTTTTATCAATTTAATGGAGTTAATTTAGCATTAGCCTCTGTTTTACTCATTTTTCTTCTGTTAGTTACTTTTATAGTTTTATGATTCAGAAATATATAATATGCATTAGTCAGTGCACAATCATAAGACATTTTCTTTTTTCCTGAGAGCAAGTTTTATATTTAATTAGGCACTTTTAATAGGAATTAAAATTGCTACATTACTAATAATTTTACGAAAATAAAATACAAGTAAAAAAGAATATTATATTACTTTATTATATTAATGATGTATTATACACCTAAAAATACAGTGCATAACCCTTTGGTTATTTATAATAATAAATGAACAATATAACACTATGATTAATATACTTTTTATATTGAAAATATCATAGTTGAAAAAATAAATATCAAATTATCATGATACTTTCAAAATAAATATTGGATATATATCGTATTGTGATATATATCGACTGATATATATTAGCAAACCCTGGTCACAGTACAGTAAAGGCTATAATAAGGATGACTGAGTGGCCCATGCTTACGGGTAGAACTTGAATTGTATGCAAATGCACAATTGCATATTTTTGCTTATTTTCACGTACGTTGGAACATATACATGCATAATAACAGCCAAATTTTAAAAACACAGTATAACGTCAATTTCACGATACCCGATTTAGGGATTTCTTCAATTTAATGATATATTTCACTGGTCTGGGCTTGACTGCATTGAATGTTTATGCTCCTCGATTTAACGATATCCTTGATTTAACGTTGACTTTTTCCAGTCCCTTGACAATCATTAAATCGAGTTTATAGTGTAGTTTTCACTCTTTAGATATTTTATGTATCCTTTTCTGTATCATTTTTACAGTAAATGTAAAATGGGATTCTCAACAAAAAAAAAAAAGGAAACTTCAACCGACTTTGTGTTGAAATTGACATGAGATTTCAATTTTCATTCATACAACCTAATATTAAGTAATGTATGACCTTCCGTCTCAGGACGGATTTCCGTCTTGGACAAATTTCCGAGACGGAGGTCGGGACGGAAAGAAATTCGATGCCTTTCTTTCAGTTTTTACTTAAAAAAGAGAAATTGAGTGTTTGGAAAATATGCTTTAATTACTGGACCGTTCCATAACCACGAATTTACATCGATATTCTCTTGGTTTTCCGCCATGGGCTTGTTTTGTTTGCAACGTGCTTTTGGAGGAGTGGCTTTTCGACTCGCGCCGTTTGACTTTTTTTAGGTATAGCTCTGTTATTTCCAACTCACTGCATTGCAGACCGATGAGTTACTCGCTATTCTCCTTGTTTTTTCGAAATAATTGGCTCTAATTGAAAATTTAGCGTTTTCTCATGCTATTTTCGATCATTCTTTCGTTTTTTTCATTTGCGGTTTTTTTTTGCAAACTTTACACGCATGAATGAAAATTATGTACACTCTTAAAATGTCTTAAAGAGCTGAATCTGAATCACCGATTGAGAGTGATTGCTGACAAGATGAAATGTTTTCGCCACATCAAAGGGCGTCCACACACCCGGTAAAACGGAAACTATCAGGGATTTTGAATATTTCAATGAAAATGGGAATTTTGGAAATAATCGAGAGGAAATCTCAAGCTGGTTGGAAACACCGATGAGCAACCGTTCCTGCATTTTTGACAAAGACTTTAGGAATCACTAAATTCCAATGTCATTGAATCCAACAATCGCTAGAATGTAAATATGGGAGGGGGGGGGAGGAGAGAAAGAAAAGGAGAAAAATAACGGCAGCACGAATTTGCGAAAAAACGCTGCTCTTGCGAAGAGGGTAATCAGTTCGCAAATTAACCCACGATACTGAGGTTTTAAAAAGTTGATATCTTGGACAATCTAAGAGGGGGGGGGGAGGTGTTACTTAAGGGTTACAGTATAAACTATCGAAAAACTGAATTGAAAGCCATTTTTGAAGCTAGGAGTAGTTTGATATTTCTCCCCTGCAAACTCTTAAAACTTATTAGTATGTCTTTAATGATGTAAAAGAGGGGAGGGGGAGGTTTAAAAAAAAATCAAAAATTTGAGTCTTAAAAACACTAATTTAGGCAATCTTTGGTGAATTTATGAGAGATGGTTTTGGTGTTTTAACATGAAAATGTTTTGTAGCTGATGTTTTAAAAACTATTTGAGTCTATAATTAAATGGACTTGAGTGAAATGGCATTTGGGACCCTCTCCCGAAAAGTGTTTGCAATTGAAGTCTTAAAACTTTTAAGCTGTCTTTGGGAATGTCAAGAGGGAGGGAAGGGGCTCTCTTTAGGCGAGATTCCGACACTGGAGTCTTAAAAGAGCAACTTTAGACTGTCTTGGGGGTTCGGGGTTCCCCTTTCCCAAAAAATATTCAAAGCTGAAGTATTCAGAACTCAGTTTTAGGTAATCTTTAAAAGACTTAAGAAGGGGGAATTCGAAGGCTTTCTCTCAATAAGTTTTAATATTTTCGTTTCTGAAATTTTAAGAGCTTTGTTTTGGGCTATATTTGGATGACTTAAGGGGGAAGGGTGTAGGAAGGTTCTTTCATAAAGTTTCCAAAATTAAAGTATTAAAACTTTTAGGCTGTCATAAGTCATGTTTATAGGTAAGAGGGGTACTATTTCTACAAAACAATTTAGAAACTGAAGCCTTAAAAATTGAAATTTAGGACGTTTGTGGTGAACTCAGAGGAAGGATTTCGGGAGTTCTCTTCAGAAAATGTTTTGATGCTGAAAATTTAAAGGAATATTGGAAAGGATACCTTGTTTAAAAAATATATCTACTTCACTGAAGCGATTTTTTATTGCTAATTTTAACACCTGCTATCTTATAAAAGAATTCTTTTTCAAATGAAGACTGTGTGGGGGAATGGTGCCAATTCATTATCATTAGTCGGCCATACCCTTCCCCCACCTTTCCTTCATTTCTGGTTTGTTGGCGCTACCTTATGTAGGACATTACTATCAGAACTGATTTATGTTGCAAAAGTTAAAACCTTATGTCCTAAGCGATTTTATTGCTGCAATAAAAATGTTTACGATCGGCAAAAACTAATGGTGCGGCGCTGCGAACGCTTTTACCCCTAACATTATCCAACATCGTCTAAAATTGCATTTTTGGAACTTCAATTTCGAAATATTGCCGAAGGAGGGTTCCTGAACTCCATCCCTTCCATAGTGCATTCAAAAAGCTTATAAACGTTATGAAAGATGGAGTACAATTTCATTTTTAAAACATCGATTTCTGAGAGAGCCCAGAGCACCCCCCCCCCTCCCTTTCTCTAATATTTTTGAAAGCTGCCCAATATTGTTATTTTGGGACGATCAGTTTGAAATAATTGATGTAAGAGTTCCTGAACCCCTCCTTTCCCAAAACTTTACCAAAATGGCCTACCATAGCGTTTTTTGGACTTCAATTTGAAAAATTTCTGGGGAGAGTCCCCCAGACCCCCCCTCCACTTATTGCTGGATTTTAGATTTTTTCTAAATATGATGTCAAAACGCTTAAATATTACAATTTAAAGGCTTAAAATTTAAATCGAAAAAACAGATTCCAAACCTGGCATTGTAAAATCTACAACATTAATACACATAAATTTTTCCTTGAGCCTGCATGCGGGCAGGGGGGGGGGGGAGCTGAAAATATTTTCCGTCTTGAACACATCACCAAACTTGCATCCATGGATCAAAAGACTGGCTATTTGGCTTATATTTTAATCTGATGCAATTGATAATTAAAAAATTACAACTGTTATTCGAATAAATATAAACCACCCCCCGTTGTTTTAACGATTTTCAATGGAACATGTTCATAATCGATCTCGAGTATTAATGTCCACATCACAGCAGAAATATAGCATATAGTTTATATCTGTTTTTAGGAGAATTTTTAATGAAACACAGGATTTATGGGACAACAGGGAACAATGATTATGGCGAAGAAATGATAAAAAAGAGCAAGGGGGGGGGACTTTGTGAGATCAAAAACAAGTAGCCTTTACAAGTTTTAAATTAATCAGTCTTCCTATTTTGACAATTTTCAGAATGAAGGCTGTTTGAGTTAATTGGGAATGAATTATGATCGGAACGACCTTCGAGGGTTTATATAATTTTTTTTTTTTTTTGAAAAGAGCCACTTGCATAATATTTTCATACTCTCAGCACAAGATTTAAAGCGAAACATATAACTGTTTTAGAAAAAAAAGTCGAAAAAAGTAAGAACCGTATTATCCGCGGGAGGACTATAATCCGCAGGTCCAAAAATCAGCCTGATGAAAAAAAGCTTCGTATAATACGCGGCGGCGTATAATACAATGTTAAAAAAATTCAGTTTCAATTTAATATGCCATTTGAGCAGCTAACCCAAAAATGTGAAAAGGTAATTACTTTGTAGGCATAATCATAATCAATCTGAAATATAATCTAAAATACAATGATTTCTTCTTGAAATCATGATTATAGTACCCTAATTACTTGAAAAACAAAGATTCAGGACAAAAGAGCAAACGGTCTGATCTTGTGTAAATGACTTTCTCCATCACTGTATTCTTTTTTATTTTACATGGCCTGAATCTCGCAAGAGGAACATTCAAGCAATGTAAAATAACCAACATACAGGCAGGCCGCAAGCAAGAACATTCAAGCTTTGTAAAATAAACAACAATTAGTCAGCTTACGGTCTCCCTCGGTGAATCCTGATTGTACTGATAAATCTCTGGAGTGGTGTGGAATTCTTTTTTTTTTTGGGATCTAAAATAAAAATAATCCAAAAAAAAGTTGGCGACTATAGAAATTTTTTGGGATCACCAATTTTGAAAACTGAGTCCCCTCGTGGCAAGTGCCGACTGTAAACCTTGACCTTTACTTCCCATCAGATGCAGATAAACAAGCGAACGCCGTTCGCAGAAAATCTCCAAAGCTTGCAGAAATTTTTTATATTTTTAAAATAAATTTCTGTAACATAATTATTATTATTTATTTTGATTAGTAACAGAGTTTATCTCCTCCAATTTTGAGGTACCCAGTTAATAATATTATAAAAAAAGTAAATATAGTTGAAAAAACATTCTGCTTGCATTGTAGTACTTTACTCACTTTCAACGTTATACTTTTTCTGTTGGTTGCAATATAAGGCATGGCAGGAGTACCACGTTTTTCGGCAAAAAATTTTTAAGCACTCATTTGAGTTCACAGACAGTTTTAAATTTTATCTAGGTCTGCTTCCCGTATGGGAGAGGAGCAGCAACTTCAAGTTCAGCAACTGAGCGCAGACCCGAGCTTAGTCACCGGTCTTTTTTGTCGTGGGATTCTTTACTCCCGGAAAAGAGAGGTTTGTCTTGAAAAGAGGAAAACTTGATGTAGAAAACTCGAAGGATAATGAAAATAGCGTCAAGTATTTTCCCTACCACAGAAATAGAAGCTCTTGCACTGGTGATTCACCCTCCAAAAATTTCAGATTGCAAAAGAAAGTAGGATAAGCAAACATTTCTGTCTTTAGAAAATTGCTTTCAGAGGCACTGACTAAAGTAAAAATAAGTACGACTCTCCTCATTAAAATTTCAACTTAAACATTTTGTTTGAATATGTTGCTCCAAGTTGAGAAATTTTGAGTTAATTTTTGAAATTTATTTTCAAGTGAATAAATATTATTTGTAAAAATTTTCCTTTTTATTGCAAAAAAAGGACCTCTGAAATGTTACATTCAATCTATACAATTGAAGAAATACCAAGGTTCTGTGAATAAAAGCTATACATCAAAAAGGGGTTTTACTTGTCTAAGAAATTAAGAAATGCTGCTCTAATGCAAGGATGCCTAATCCCCTCAAGGGCAATGGTGCACACCCCTCAAGTTTTGTGGAGCAGCCCCTTTAGGATGAGAGCCCTCACAAAACAACATCAAAAAGCTCTCTTAAATTACCCACAGTACCATTTTTAAAATTTTTAATGGCGTAGTCTGTATCATGAACCCTTGCTCTAATATTACGTTTGGAAAAAAAAAAAAAAAAAAATCAAGGAATTCAAACTGAAGCACATCCTTTTCCTGTTTTTGACTTGTATTTTTGTTGTTGGAAAAGCAATTAAAAAAAAAAAGCTAAGAAATACAGGGTTGCTATTTTGTCCACGTTTTTGTATGTACTTCGGACATGCCGGAAGAAATTGAACGAAATGAAAACCAACTATTTGTTCTTACGTTTCATAAATAAATTTATTGTTATAATCTATAAACTTATTTTAATACAATTAGTATATGGTTCTAACACATTATCTATTGTCAGTTAATCATTTAATTCAAGCAGAATGATTGTATACTTCAAGAATCTAATAAGCCAAAACAAATTGCAACTCATTTTAGATCATATTTTGCTTAAAAATAGTAAAATGTAAACTAAGTGAAAAAGATATTGAGCATGATTACATTATTGTGGGTCAGGTGGGTTGGAATGGATAGTTTATTAATCTTTGAGTTGCAGAAAAGAAACCCAGTTAAAAAAAATATGAGAACACTCATGTTATTTACAATAGTTTGACTTTATTTTTGTCCAAGAAAAGACTGAATGGAAACAGTTTAGTGACAGCCTTCTTGAAAGTTACATTGTAAGAATCAAAACTAACTGATATCTTTGAAACTTTATTTTTAGGATGTTGTTTGAATTGAGATAGTATTCTATTACTATTATTTTCATCTAAGAAAGTCTCCTTTGTCAGCTGAATCAGAAAAGAAAAATTCCATACATTTTAAGAAATATGTTAAAATGTTTTAAGTGCGGTGGAATGGGTATAATATTAGGCTTAATGACAAAGGCTGTCGAATAAACCTTTTTTTTCTCATTAACTCTCTGATATTTTAGAACGTCTTATCACATCCTACTGAGCATGTTTCAAAAGCATTTTACACTTATTTTTCTGGTACTAAATGTTTGTTGTCAAAAGGGGGGGTCCAAAACGCATGGCGATAGCTAGGCATTGATAGAATGTAGGGCACTTAAGTTACATGGCAAGTTACTCAAAAAATATTTTTCACTTGGAAGAATTCCACGCATCTGACCCAGGACCGTCAGAGAGTTAAAATTTTTTCTCCGAAGTAAATTGTTAATTCAACGAAAGTTTTATATTCTGAAATCCTTATGTTAAGAGTAGCATACGGTTGCACTAAATCTGGTTGGATGGAAGACACAACCTTTGAAAACTTTGAAGAATGTTTCAAACTTTTTGCGAGGCATCTGACGTATGAAACTGTATAAAGCATGCTATTGATAGTGAAATTATTATTTGTCAACTGCCTAATATGAGTCATGCCCTGCAACCACTAGACAAAGCCAGAGCTGACTAAATAAATTGAAAACCAGTCTGATCAAACTTTCATTCCACTAAGCTCATGGACCAGTACGATATCTACAGGAGATTGGGTACTAGTTGAATAGGTACATTGCTCAGAAATGAAAAAAAAAAAAAATGTTTTATTGCTCAACTTCTTGAATCTTTAGATACTGTGCCTATGTTGTAAGAATTCTTAGGAAATCTTTGATGGGAAATTTTTTCACCTTCCCCAATAATGCGAAAATGGAGATTGAAGAATAGATCATTAAAAAACCTAGTCAGCCAATACTCAATAATCCTGGACATTATACCTTTAATTGCAATGAAACTACAGACTATATTGTTCAACAGATGTTTACCCTAATATTAATATCTTTTTATGAAAACATAATAAATAAATTCATGTTTTCTCTCTGAAATTTAATTAAAAATAATACCCCATGAAAAAATTATACCCCACCCCATGAGGTGGAATAAGTATAAAAGCAGACTTTGCATTAATAGCTTATTCACTAAACATTAAGATTATTTCAGTAGTTATAATTATGGATATGTGAAGTGTATTGTTGAAATCTAAAAACTCAGTCATGGTTTTTTAATTGTTGGATGTCAGATTTGAATAGTTTGATAATCATTTCAAAAATACCTGTTTTTATACCCATTCCACTCCACCTGACCCTATTCCATTAACAGAAATTAAACTCAATGGAACAGTGACAATAACTGTGTTCGGAGACAGACATACATACAAAACCAAGTTATTTTCTTGAAAATTATCGACAAATATGAAGACGAAAGAGATACAAACATAAAGAATATTGTAGTATTAAGTTAAAGAATATAAATAATATTGGGTTATATAAAAAAGTAAACTTTGAAACTTATCAGTATTTCATTAAATATGCATCAAAGAAATTTCTCCACTATTGCAGATGTATCAAATGGATTTTGACATTTGAAAGCTGAAGAACTTACATGCACTTCACTTTAAAATATTTTAGAATCAATTGCTAATATATAAATGTATGTGTGATATTTTGATATTAAAATGTACTGCACTTCTAAAATAAGTAACTAAATGATTTTTGAATACTTGTTTAGCAAATGTCTTTATTCTGTGCTTAATAGTTGTTTCTACTTTTTTTATTTTAGATTAATCAAGCTGAGTGTTTGTTAGAGGGAGTTGCTCTTGAACTTGAAACTAACATTGAAAAAAAATATCGAATGCAGGTTGGTAAATATTAAGTAGTTGTCTAGATGCAATAAATTCAAATAGAGGCTTTTCTAAGATTGACACATTTGCTTAAAATATAATTCAGCATAATGATATGGTGTTTCAAATTTCTCTATGTTACTGAAACAAACTGCTTTTAGTTTCAGTTCATATTTTTATATCACTCCTACTTGACAATGGTACTTGACTTTGATGTTAAAACTTTTTGTCAAAACTTAAGAGCAACAAAACCTCCCTACGAATGTCCAGTGAAAACCTGCGGGAAAATCTATAAAAGCTTTCCTGGTATCCAGTTTCATTTATACAATTATGATCATGACAATCCTCCCATTCAACATTCCCCTACATCTAAAATTCGAAAGAAAAAGGGGAAATGGCATCCTCGTTCAAACCGCAGATCGCCCTCACCGATGCAAGTTTCGACTAGTCCACGTGAAAGTTTGAGATATACTGAGCCTCAAAAAGTTGTTGAAGTTGATTTAAATGGTCATGTGCATCAGTTAAACATTTGTGAACCTATAGATTTTGTTCTTCATGATGGCACTGAAAATGAGAAAAAATGTGAACAGAAGCAAGATAAAGTGGAAGTAAAGCATACTAAAGCTAAAGTAACCAAGGCGAGCAAGCATGCTGATATCTCCAAAAAGCAAAAGGAACCTCCAGCTACACCCAATGTACCTAAACTTCCGGAAGCATCTTATCGTATTATTTCAGACTATGATGCTCCTGACGCTCCACCAATGCCTACTGCTTATTATCGATTTATTGAAAAATCGCTAGAGGAATTAGATGAGGATGTAGAATATGACATGGATGAAGAAGATTGTGTATGGTTAGATATAATGAACGAACGGCGTAAAAAGGACGATCTGAATGAAGTTTCTCCAGACACGTTTGAACTCTTGATGGATCGTTTGGAAAAAGAATCATACTTTCAAAGTCAGAGTACAGGGAAGGATCCTCTTCCTTCAATTGACGAAGATGCAGTGTGTTGCATATGCAATGATGGTGAATGTCAAAATTCCAATGCTATACTTTTCTGTGATATGTGCAACTTGGCTGTGCATCAGGAATGCTATGGAGTTCCTTACATACCAGAAGGCCAGTGGCTCTGTCGGAGGTGTCTACAATCCCCGTCTCGTGCAGTAGATTGTGTTCTGTGCCCGAATAAAGGGGGAGCATTTAAACAGACTGATGATGGAAGATGGGCCCATGTAGTTTGTGCACTGTGGATACCGGAGGTTTGTTTTGCCAATACTGTGTTCTTGGAGCCACTAGACAGCATTGAGAACATACCCCCGGCTAGGTGGAAGCTTTCCTGCTACATTTGCAAGCAAAGAAGTGTAGGAGCATGTATTCAATGTCATAAGGCAAACTGTTACACAGCTTTCCATGTTACCTGTGCACAACAAGCCGGTCTGTACATGAGAATGGAAGCCGTGAGAGAAAACAATGCAAATGGAACTTCTTACAATGTCCGGAAGACCGCATACTGTGATGTTCATGCACCCGCTGATGCTGATAATAATCAGGATGATGATAACGGCAAGACTGACACATTCAAAAAAGCAAAAGCTAAAGCGAAATCAAGAGAAAAAATGAGGAAAGCTCGTAAAATTCTAGCAGAGAAAAGAACGGCAGTGCCAATTGTATCTTTACCTACAATTCCCCCTGAAAGATTAACCAAAATTGCAAGCTTAGTGACAATGTCCAAGAAGCAGACATTCTTAGACAGGTTGCTTGCATATTGGATTTTGAAGCGTCAGTCTAGGAATGGAGTGCCATTGTTACGAAGGTTGCAAACAGCACAGTCCTCTCGTCGTGAGCCGGAAATCGACAAGGAATGTACCTCTTTGGGTGAACAGTTGCAGTACTGGCAAAAGTTGAGGCAAGATCTAGAAAGAGCCAGATTGCTAGTAGAGTTGATACGCAAACGAGAAAAGTTGAAAAGAGAGTATATTCGTTCTCATCAGTTGACGACAGAGATGGAGTTGCAACCCCTCATAATAAAGCTTCGAGATGTGGTCGAGAAACTGCTTGAAAGAGATGCAGGAGAAATTTTCGCCAAACCTGTTGATTTAGTAGAAGTTCCAGATTATTTGGAATATATCAAGCATCCAATGGACTTGTCAACTATGATGAAAAAAGTTGAAAATTATGAATATGGCAGCTTTGAATCTCTTGAAAGTGACTTCAATCTCATGATAAAGAATTGTCTGTCGTACAATTCTAAAGATACAGTGTTTTATCGTGCTGCGTTGAAGATGCGAGAACAGGGTGGTTTTATTTTGAGAGGAGCAAAGCAATACATAAACTCAAATTTTGATTTCAAAACTGGAAGGTATTTAGATAATACTCCAAAAATAGAACATGAGCCAGATGATGAAGATGCAGATGATTCTAAAACTGATCGTCCTCTGTCTTTGGAAAAACAACTTGAAAGACTTCTACGTAAGCTTGATGAAACGCACAAAATGAAAGTCGGAGTGTCTCGTACTAGACGGGCAAAACGTCTGAGATCTGAAATCAATGTGATTCGACGGAAAATATCGATTAGAGCTTCTATGTTACGGAAGAAAAAGAATGGACCGTATTCATTTGGAAAAATATCAGAATCTGCCAATTCAAAGGTGCCTGATAAAGTTTCTCATCCCACTTCAACTAATCCAAATAGAACTAGGACAAAAATCAAGCAAGATGAAGTTAACATTTCTCAACTGGATGAAATTAAACCAAAAGTCAATGAACCAAAGCTGGAAGATCAATCAAAAGTAAAGAGTGAACATGAACAAACTAATACTGGCAGAACCAGAGGAAAAAATAAGGACACTGAAATATGTCACAATATTGAAATTAAGGTTGAGGAACCTAGTCCACGGAATTTAACCCGAAATCGTGGTAAAGTCAAAGAACCATTGGAAGTAGACACTAAGTTTGAAATACCTAAACAAGAAGTAAATGTTAATCTAACACCAACAACATCTAGAATCAGAGGTAAATTAAAAGATGCCATTTCAGAAGTGGAGGATATTTGCCCTTCACGTTCCAAGTTTCCAAAAACTAAAGAGAAAGTTGAACCGACCATTGAAAAAGAAAAGAAGGTTGTTCGTTCTCATTTAAGAAGAGCAGCTAAAGAATCATTCAATCAAAATTCTGTTTTAATTGATACTGATGATGAAAGAGCTGCAGTTTATCCTGCTGAAACTACTTTTGTACCTCCAAGTCGGAATTTGCGAAATCATCCCGTTGGAGTTTCTGATGAACAAAATGAAGCTCTCCCTTCTCCTCCTGTTGGGAGGAAAAAAGGCTTGAAAGGTTCAACAGGTATTAAAAATAAAACTGTTTCTCCTCCACCACCTTCTTTGCAAAAACCAAATAAATCTGCAGTTACTGCTGAGCCAGTTGTTTCATCAAGTTTAAAGTCTCAGAAGCCCCAAAATGTTTCTTTATCACCAAAGTCTCAAAAATGTGTATCTCCTCCTGTTCTTAAGCCCCAAGTTTCAGTGTCAAATCAAAATGAAAATATTGAAACTAAAAAGAGTCAGAAATTTGAAAGTAGCCTGATCGTTTTTCCACGTACACGTAGATCGATGGCAACCAGAAGGGAAAGCATAAAAGATGCCAGTTCCGAGACCAGTGAACCTGAAACTGACAAATCGGTGGAAGAAGCCAGGGAGACGAGAAGTAAAAGTGCAAGAGCTCAGAGTAGATCTCATTCAGAAAACGATGTGGTGTCTACTATTAAAAAAGGTCCACGAAAGAATAGATCTACTAGTTTAACTGTAGAAGGAGAGTTGACATCTTCAAAGAAAAAAGCAGTTGGATTAGGTAGCTCTGTTTCTGCTAGTCCACCTCCTTTCTCTCCAACCCCTTTGCCACAAACTGATAGTTTCAAAGTGTATAGATCCAATAATCAAGATCACGGTACAGACTCTGACAATAATACTGAGTCCAGCAGTGCTTCAACTCATAGCAGCACAAGCTCTAGTTCAGAAGGGGGCTCAGATAGTGACAGCGATGCAGACGATCAAAAATCTCTAACAAGGAGGGATAAAGCTGGTGGCAGTTCTAGTGAATTCAATGCCGAGGAACAACAGCACCTTATTGAACTTCAGCCGTTAGATTTGGTTTGGGCGAAATGTCGGGGCTATCCATGGTATCCAGCATTGATAATCAATCCTAACATGCCTAAAACTGAATGTTTCCATAATGGTGTTCCCATTCCTGTTCCGCCAGAAGACGTACTTGCTCTGAAGGGCAACTATGAAGAAAATGTGTACTTAGTGCTGTTCTTCGATACTAAACGAACATGGCAGTGGCTTCCTAGGAATAAACTCGAACCTTTAGGCGTTGATACCAAACTGGACAAAGCCAGGCTTGTCGAATCTAAAAAAGCAGCTGAAAGAAAAGCCGTCAAGAAAGCTTTTGAAAATGCCATATTGCACAGGTGTCGAGTAACCGGTGAATCGAACATTATGTCAAACGAATCGGATGAAGAGATATAACTAGCAGAAATGTGATATTTGTACAGTTGTCTCATATGCACTGTAAAATTACAGAATTTTGTGTTAGGTTGTAGCAAATGTAAATAGTTAAAAGTATTAATACTCTTTAAGGCAGGTGTGCCAAATTCGTGTATAAATATGTACATTATAAAAATTTAGTGTTAGGAGACACATGGACTTGAATATTGCTTTTAATGGTAAAAAGCAAGTTTTGTTGAAGTTAATTATCATTTTTATAGATATGATTTTTGTGTCAGAAGTTTATTGATAAATTGCACTTCTCAGCAGAGATAAAAATTGAATTCACAAAGAAAACATTCTTGGAGTGCATTGAAATGTTTTTAACTCAAGAAGCCACCAATATTTTAATAGAAAAGGAAGTATCATAACCTGCATTTAATTATTTTTCTTTTGCATTTCTTCGCATTTCACTGAGGCCAACCCCTTCCTTTCTGGCTATGCTAGCTGAATCAGTATTTTAAGAAGTGAGTATTTTTTTCTTCTCATTTCCATTCATGTTAAATTAAAATTATCATACATGTATTATTTTAACAATTATTTTATATTTTATTTAAAATAATATTTTTAATTTGTGGGGTTAAAAATATAACTGAAATATTATTTATTTTACTGGATGGTTTTTAATCTCCTTTGATTTTCTTATCCTCTTTCTTTGTGCATATTCTCATGTATTAGTGTGGAAAATAAGTACTTCACTTTGAAGAGCAGTACTGTTCCTCAAATTCTAATATTAAGAAGCAGTTTTACAACATTTGCTAAGTTGCATTTTGAAGAAAGTAAACAACTTTTAAAAAATAATATTTAATGTGTGTATTTTAAAAAGTTTTGAACTATGTATTAATTCATTTGCAAACTTTAATCACTTATCTTTAACAAAATAGAAGAACTGGTGCAAATGAGTGGTTCTACAAATTCAGAAATATTTAGCTAGGGTGTGAAGATTTAAAAAAAGTTAATTTAAAAAAATTAAAACTTTTGAACATGGTTCATTTTATAAAAATAGTCGTCTAAAATCAGTAAGTACACTGCATCAACATCTAGTTTTATCATTCATATTTCAAAAGTATTCAGTTATTATTATTGTTTTTTTTTTTTTTTTTGCATCCCAAAATTTTTGATGCAATTTGATAATGTATCGTCTTTCATACATTTTGAATCGCAAACTGTGATGCGATACCTCTTATTTCCTACACTGTGTCATACCTGTCTCTACTTTCTGAACAGTTGAAATGAAATAAATAAAATGGTTATCTTTCTCTCTCTCTCTCTCTCTCTTTTTTTTTTTGGTACATTTCAGTGCCAGTTAAAAAAACATTATGTTAGGCGAAAAAATGCAGCTTTGCATAAAAGCAACTGCTTCAAAATTTCGATCATAAAACTAGTTCTTTATTATTTTTAAGCTCAATCAATTCGTCTAAAGTCTAAAAAAAAAAATTAAAGAAAAAAAAAAAAACCAAGATATTCCCAATGAAATACTTGAGGCCAAGGGGATTTCAGATTAGATTTGTGATAGCTAAACATGCTATTTGCAATATGACAGGATTTTTTTCTACAAAAAATATATGGAAGGAAAATGCCGAAAAAATAAATCTTTTTTTCACAAAAAGACACAAGTTCAGAATCCCTCCTCCCCTACCATATGCAGGCTTAAAATAAAAGCCTGCATCTATCCCTGGATACCTTATCTATATTTATTTTGAACTTGCTGAAACAACTTGAAAAATAGAATAAAATTTCTTAACTTGAGTACATTTACTCGATATAAACTTGAATGTCACATTGTTTATTAAAAGTTTTTAGGAAAGTACAAAATAAAAGAGGTTGCAAACAATCTATATTATTCTCTAGATTCAAATCAATGTATTAGCTTAACTTGTGTTACATCAAATGTTTTTTTTTTTCTTCTGTAAATGGAGAATCATTACTCTTTAAACAGTTTATTAATGCTTTTGTTTTTAGCATTTTTGCCAGCATGATTAACTGCAGGCTCAATTTTTAGAATTGTATCATTTTCTAATATATTTCAAAAAACATACCGAAAATTCAGTTAGTGTTATATATTTTTCAAAATTAAAGTATATATGCACAGAATTATTAATATATATTGTTAACAATCTTTGTAAAATTAAAAAAAAAAAAAAAAAAATCTGGAAGTATGTGTATACTGTGGGCTGAATGCTACAAGTAGGTAATTACAATTCATTTTTTTTTCATGCTGCTTCAAGGGAAGCTCAACAAAGTAATTTTTTTCACAGTTTTTCGGGAATGTGAAAACTTGATTTAAATGTTATTGAACTACCACTTCTATATTTTATTTAATTGGTAATATCAATGTTTTCTTCTGAGCAAAATTTTTAACAAAATTGAAACACTTTGTTTTTCTACATTTGCTGTTACCTAGTTGTAGTAGGGGAACATCAGGCAAAGTAAAATAGCTGTGCAAAGTGAAATGGTGAAAAATTTACTCAGCTTTTAGCTCCATCTATCTGGTATTAGTTCGACTACGTAGTACCATATGTATTTTATTCCAGTCAGGAAAAAAATACTGCCAAAGATAAAGCATTTGGTAATACAGGCAATTTTAAAAAATTGATTCTCATATTGTAATATTTTGTTGTAAGTCAAAAGTTATTTTTGCTACTATAAAATGATAAAGTTCTTGTTATTAACATTTTAAATATTAATGGAGACCGCCTAATATTCATTGCCATATTAATTTAACTAAGCTTATTTGTATTTTAAACAAATTGTACAATTATTCAAGTACATATGGGGCAAAGTGAAATAGTTTGTTTTACTCACTCAAACATTTAATATAAATCACTTACATTTTTATTTATTAATTAATTCATTTACATTCCTTCATTCAGTAATTCACTTATTCATTCATCCATTCTTTTACTCGCTCATTCATTTTTCTTCATACATTAATTGATTTATTCATTTAATTATTCGTTTATTGCTTCATTATCTTTTTATTTATTCATTCAACCTTTTATTTACTGTTTATTTACTGATTCTTTTGATCAAAAATATATTTTATAAAAAATATTTCATTAGAAAAATATTTAATTTTAGTCTTTGCCCCATGAAAAAAAAAAATAATAATAAGAAAAGTTCCCCTTTATTTACTGCCAAAAATAAAAAATACTGTTTCAATGCAAGTTTCATAATAAAATGCAATGTTCTTTCTTTATGTACTGTAAGTTTCAAAACAAATTTCCAATTTGTTCATTTTGAAAAAACTCAGTCATCTTAACCATTTCACTTTGCTCCACATTCTCCTACTTAGCTGATGGTATAAATATATGTGTATATATATATTGACATTTTGTTGGTTATTTGAAAAGTGGAAACTGTTGCATATTATATTTGCCAACTTTTTCGAATGAATATAAAATTTACTAATTACAGCTGATTTTAAAGCGCCAATGACAGTTCTTAGCACATATAAAGATTCGATTGCATCCGCCTCTGCAAAACCCTCCAGTTTTTGTTTACTATTTAAACTACTTAGAACTCACTAATTTTGTGTTTAACAATATTTTAAACTCTCCTTTATGTTTCTTATTCTGTAAAAAAGCTGAGTACTTGTGTGACATTTTTGCCCTGCCCACTCATAAACTTCAATCCAGTTGCACTCGAGTTGATTCAGGCCAGTATCCCTCTTGAATGAATGTTTGCCAGTTCATTAGTTTTTCTCAAAAAAGATTTGTAAACCAAACATAAACATTGAATTTATGTAAATTTTGGAAGAAAAAAAGGTTTGAAAAATTGACAAAAGACATTTAATATCAGAGATAGAATCGTCGAAGTTACTGAATTTTGATGATTCAAAAGTTGAGAAATGTTGTAAGCTACTCAAATTCAGGTTCTTCTTCTTTTTTTTTTTTTTTTTGTAAATTTTGCCATTGTTAAAATTTTGTCAATCACAAAAAATAGCGTACAGACTTCGATGTGTCCCCCTGCAAGATTTTTAAGTGCGCTCCCCCCTCAAGATTTATTATTATTAGGTGCAGAAAAGTTAAAATTAAAAGATTTTTTTTTCCAATTTTACATAGTGTTATTTTGGAACTGATGTGATATACCCCACCCTTGGCGACTTTTTCCTTTTGGCGCCAAGAAAGCGTCGCCAAGAAAACGATGTATGACGACATATGTCATACATCGTTCTTAGCGATGCTTTTTTAGCGCCAACAGGAAAAAATCAGGTAAGAAAACATGATCAAAGCACTTCAGAACATAATATATATAAAAACAACATAAAAGCACAACAAAAAGCATCACGAATATATGCTTCAAAAATGTACAGGGCCGGGGTTTTTTGTAAACATATTAAAATACAATGAAATAAATTATTGTATTAATTACAAGTCGAAATTAATGCATTAATTTTTTTTTCATCATTTCTCCGAGATACGAGCCCTCGGTCTCATAGTACTTTCGTAATGAGACCTCGGCTCGCCGGCCTTGCCTTGGTCTCATTACGAAAGTACTATGAGACCTCTGGCTCACCAGGACCTCGCTCCGCTCGGTCCGTTATCCCTCCGACTGTTAATATACATTACAGTCGAAGTATGATCACAGTTATGTATACTACAAGAACCCCTCAAGGATTTGTAAAAACAAAGAATTTTGGAAGTGAGAGGTTTTTTTTGAATTCTAAAATAAAGAACTTACCTTTTTATATGGTATAAATATTCACACTCAGTCTAAAACAATACATCATATGACAATGGCACGTTACAGATACACACCACGTAGGAGTTAACTTTTAATTAACCTTCAAGTTTGAAGAAACTGGCATTTTCTAATGTTTTTACTTTAAAACACAACTACTGAATTTAAACTAACACAAAATAAGCATTCCTGTAAGATATATTGCACGAAACAACACCACGTCGTAAAATCCCCCTAAGAGCGGAACATATGTGCACCTACCTCCACGGACACACGTGCGAAAAGAATTAGTTCACATCTGTACTTCCCGGGTATATTCTGCAGGGTTACTAGGGCTACCGGAAAAAGTTTTATCGCCAACGTTGGCGATTTTCAAAATGAGCTAAAAATTCTATCCTCGCCAGGGGGGGGGGGGTATATCACATCTGTACCGTTATTTTTTTAGAGCATACACCCTCATACCTCTTGTCCCCCCCTCACTATGGGGAGAGGCAAGATTTAGGGGTAATCAGGACTCATAGTCCTCCTATATCTCCTATATTTCCTATACCTACCTTGAGGTACCCTGATCAGGATTGGTTTAGGGTTTATACTAACGGATCGGCCACTCCTTCAGCTGGAAAAGCAAGTGCCGATGCCTACTCCAAACATTTTAGTCTTCAGGAGCTTCTCGACACTTAGGCGGATAACTTCGATGGAGAAATGAACGCAATTTTTATTGTAGATCTATTGGAGAACCAACTGAACAAAATATTGTTCTCCTTGTTGATTCTGAGGCTGCGATTCAGACCATTACTGATTATAATCTATATCCTTCAGAACTTGAGCTTGAGTCTAAAAAAATCCATTGACTCTCTTTTGCATTCCGGAAGAGAGGTTGTCTTAAAGTGGATCCCAGGCCATTGTGGCATCTATAGAAATGTAGGAGCGGACATCTTGGCTAAAGAGGCTGCATCCCTGCATCCACCTTCTTGCCCGGTTCCACTTAGAAATGCTAAGCGACTTCTCGCAAGCAAAATCCAACATGCTACAGTCTCTGCCCTGAGGAACAAAGCTGACAGAAAGCCCTGAGCTTGCCTTCTGGATGATAAGCAGCGTACTGGTCTTTCTCTCCTTCCCAAAGCCCTGGGAGTTGCCTTTTTCTGAACCATAACTGAACATGACTATCTACAGGCCCATTTACATAAAATCAACCTGGCAGATTCGCCTCTCTGTGTGCTCTGTGAGGGGACTTCTCCAATGACAGGGGAGCATCTTTACAGTTGCTCCTCTTTTCATGATATTCATAATTGTGATGACTTTCAGGCCCTAACACCCTTTGAAGCCACTTCATTGTTATACTGGATAGCAAGACGCCTTATGTTTGAAAAAACGATGGTGGGCGTAATTTAAAAAAAAAAAATATTTCCTATATTTTCTCACTAACTGATTTTTTTTGTCAATTGTGACATGCAACCAAAAAATGCAAAAACCTTTGATCCATTTTTTTTCTTCTTTCTCTACTACAATGTGCACTCTTACATCTTTAATGTTGGCATATGTACTAAACTTCTGTTTTTTTTTTTTTTTTTATGAAACATACAAAATATAGAGGGCTTTACTTGCAACTTTAAACTTATTTTCATTTTTTTTTCTTTTAATGAGTTTACTTTGTATCATTTTACTAGTATAACAATGTTAACTTTTAGTGTACTGCTGTAAAGATTTCGAAAGCTTTTAATTTTGTCACATACGAGGGACGTTTTTAAAGTAAGGTTCATTTTGAAATAAAAAAAGAACGAGTACAGATAGAGCAAAATGTTTTTTTGCCATTACTTTTACTCTTCTTATATTTCATATTCTGTCATAGAGGGCTTGCATGCCCAGTTGCATCCAAGTTGGTTCAAGACGATACTGCTCGTAAAAACTCGAATTTTTACTAATGTTTTATCTGTTGAATTATGAAGATTTTAGATAATAGGATTGGTTTGGAAATTTATTTAAAACATTTAAGGTGCAGTCTGCTCATGAATCATTATGAAATTGGCAAGCGTTCAGTTAAGAAGAGTCGATCTAAATGAGGGAAAGAACTCAAAATTTGATGCACGTGTTCCACTTATTTGAATGTGACTCTGCTTAATTTAGAGGATAACATATGTACATCTACAAAAGCTGGCATCCCTGGAAAGTAATAGATACATTCATTTCCGCCTGTAAACTGAAAGTTTGCCTATCCATCTATCTAATTGGTGGTCCGACTGTAAGGTGATAGAATACCGAAAACAAGGAATTTTGATGATAATTGTTCAAAATTCAAAATATGTTGTTATTTTTTCAAATATAGTGGTTATTGTTGTTTTTTTACGCCTTTCTTAAAGTTTTGTCGATCATATCAGTTGATTAAATATACAAGCTCTATTAACCCGTGGCATTTCTATTTTTGTACAATATTATTTTTGAGCTATCTTAATTTAATTAAAGCAAAATTTCTCAATCTGATCAGAATTGTTTACTTAGAAGTTTTACTAGATGCCAATATCCAAATGTTAGCAAGTATGGTGTAGGTAGAAGTTTTACTTTATGCTCATCCCCAAAAGTTGACAAGTATCAAGCAGACTATCTTTTAAGTTTTTATATAGAATTTAACTTTTTGCTTTTATTTTCTTAATTTTTGTTCCTTCATTTAGTCATGTAAGTATTCATTAACTGCTGTCAAAATGTCATAAAAAATTTTTAACTTAATTTTCTTTCTTAAATTACAATATTTTATCTTACTTGCAGTTCAACCCACCAAAATTTATTTGTTCTGTTGACGAGATGACACTTGAACTGCAGGAATTGAAGTCAAGAGCTCATCTTACTGTTAAAAATATGGAGGTATTAAATTATGAATTTCATATTTTAAAGACTTAATAATTAGTTTGATAAACAATAAGTATGAAATGCAATGGAAAAATATGTTTTAAATTTTTTTAAAACTAAGTTTTGAGGAGAGTTGGTAGGAGTGAGACAGCTGCATTTCTATGTCAAAATAAAATGGAAAATTATTTCTGTCTTGTCCAGTAGATGTATAAATTTGATTTAATCTACTACACTTACTGGAGAAGCATTGAAAGATCAGAAGTTTGATTTTTCAAATGGCACAACTCTGCTCTTCCTAACAATGCATTTATTGGGTTGACATAATGTTCATGAAGACAAGGTATTGTTTAACTTAACCCGGGAGAACTCGCGCATCGGGCCTCTCAGGCCCGGTCATTACAAAACTACGCAGCCAAAAATCACCCCTTCAACGGAAATGAATGAGGTCCACAGTAGCTATGTTCGAGGTGACCTACATACTGACCACATGCTTTTCAGGAATGTACATTCCCACTTTTCCCCAAAAAATTCCGGTTTGGGCCTCAGAGGCCCGGAGCGAGCGCTCACGCTTTTCATTTCAGATTGTAAATGTAAAGGAAGAGGCTGTGAAATGCATCACTATTTAAGCTACAAAGATGAAATGAAGAGGTTGCAGACCTTGTTGATTGAGGTTTCAACTGATGAGAACTCCCTTAATGAAGATGATGAAGAAGAAGTTGACACAGAACAGTAAAGCGATCATCAGTAATGCTCAGAAGAAAATTTGGATTTATGTATCATGAAACTTTCTTAAACCTTCCTTTTTAAAACATATTATAGAGGCTGTTTATCAATTTATAATTCAGTGTTGAAAACACATTTTTTTTTCTATTTTGCAAACTTAATTTACTGAAATAACCACTCCGGACCTACAGAGCCCCCCGCGAGCGTTCGTGTGACGAAAAGTACCGCGAGTTCTCCCGGGTAAATAGTAATTTACACATCTCAAGTATGATTTATAATTAAATTCAGATGAAGTTGCCGTAAATGCTTCCTCTCTGAAATTTTGCATTGTTTTTTCATTATTATTTGAGAGGAAAAGTGAAAATGCCTAGCTGCACTTTCGTCATTGAGATAGTATTTTTGCATTTTGCGAAAAATGCAACCGTAGTGTAAACCATTTATATTAAGGACACATTGTAGTAATAATATATATGTGTCAAAAAAATGAGGTGATCAGGGTTTGAAATTAGGATAGAAAAGTTGGACGTCATTGCAACTTGGCTTTTTCCCTTTGTTTGTCAAAATATCCTACTTAAATAATTTAGTCGGGCTGCGCCTCACAGCAAAAGAAGTACTTTCTATTTTTCTATAGCCCTCAGAAGTGAGGAGAGTCTCTATTAGCGATTTGTGATTGCGTCCACTTAAAAGACATTTTGGTATGCCCAATTTGGCAAAGCTTTGGGATATTGAAATGTCAGAAATTGAATTCTGAGAATGGGGTTCAGGATTGACTTTCTTGTTTGATGCTTGAAAAAGAAATACCAGAACTTGTTTTGAAAAAGCGAGTCGAATCTTGAAAATAAGAATAATACTTTGCATAATACGGTCACAAATCCACTGACCTGAAATCCTCAAGTGTAAAATCAGTACAAGATTCAAGTGCAAACAACGAAATCTATTAAACCAAAAAAAAAAAAAATTATGGTAAAGGGAAAACTGTGTCTCTTGAAAAGCTATCTTGATTTTTTTTTTATTTCCTTAAAATTTCTGTTGAAGAAGTAAAACTTCTGGAAATTTTGAAGCCTTGGGAAAAAAAGTTTTTTTTTTGGAAAATTTGGAAACAATTTTTTTTCTGTGCCATTCATAAAACACACGTCTCGCACAAATGGTGTTGAAAATACTTAAATTTTAAGAAAACCAAATTGGAGAAAATATTATCAACTACTCATTAATTAAACCTCATTAATATTTATATTTATGCATGACAAATATTGCACTAAATGCAAATTGATTAGATTACACCCGTTTTGCCTACTTTTGGGCATTTTAGAATAGTTTTGGATGGTAAAAACTACCTGTTCTGTCCTAAATCAGTTTTGGACAGTCCAAAACCCAACCCTACCCTGCATGTATTGAAAACTGATTGCTGATACAATATTGTCTTCATAATATTATATGACAAAACAAAACTTATCCCAATTCGTCAAAATGGATATGAAGTGTCTCTAATACGGATGCGCTGATAAGCAAATTGGCTGATTACCGATTAATTAGTTGTTGATCATCGACCAATTAATGGGCAGAGCAAATTATTAATCAAAATGATTATTTTTATGGCTATCAATTTCTCCATCATTTTTTTTTCTTTTGACATTTTGATTTTAGAAATAGTTAATAGTTTATTTCTTAAAGACGATTTATTTTCCTCCTATTTCCTAATTATCCCAAAGTAATTTCAAAATTTCATCCAATTTCTTTGAGCCAATTTTTATATTATTTTTAATAAAATTACATGTTAACTAGTCATGAAAATGTAATAATATAAGGGGTAGCCTGTCATCAGCAAACTAATTTAAGAGCACTTTCAATTTAAATTTACTTTTTAATTATTAGTAGCCATTTAATCCAAGATTCTTATTCTTTATAAAAATTATAAGGTTGTTCAGAGGAACTGAATCCATTATTTCAGAAAAGGCGTAAGTCTAATGCATTTCCGTAGGACTTACTCCCTTTATGAAAAAATTGATTCAACTATGCTAAAGGAAAAAAGTATCGACTGTATACATGTGTATATTTGTTCAAAATAGAAAAAATAGATTAAAAAATAACATATTTTTCAATGTCAGTTTGTTTGTCAAAAAAAATAAATAAATAAATGAAATAAGATAAAAAATTTAAAAAATTTAAAAAAAAAGAAAGAAATTAAAAAAAAAAGCATGCTCCTTATTTTTTTTAAAAAAATCAAATGATGTTTAGTAATATTTAGTATTTTGTTGAATCAAAAATTAATAATTTCAGGAGTAAGTTCCAAAATGTATAGTTACAGTCCCATGTATAGTTACAAGGAACAAAACTGAAAAAAAAAAAAAAAAAATGTTGGTGTTATTAAAAGCTGGGGTGAGAGTATCATAATATAAACTTTGGAAATGATCCTGATTTTCCTTAAGAAATAAAACAAAGCATTAGGAACCTTTGTCTTTTTCCTTGGAGAGAGTTTAAGGGAGGTTGCAGTGAGATCAAATATATGTTTGTTTATTTCTGTTACATTCTATCCTTCAAAATAACATTAATAACATTAAAACAAAAAGTAGCTGCAAGGCAGACGATGTAAAAAGATTGAGGGAGGGGCACAATATGTATCTGGATTGAAAGTTCATTTTATTCATTACAAATATATGGTTGGAGGGGGGAGGGGATTTTCTTTCTCAAGTTTTTCGCATTGCAGTTTAAAAGTCCTGGAATTTAATTATTTATAATAGTCGCATATGACTATCAACCGTGAGGGTTATTCCTTAATATTTCATTCAGTTTTATGCACTTGCAGAACAATTTGTTTTGTTTTTACTCTTGACAAATTCGTGCTGTATAGTAATGTTTGCAGAAAATACCATTTATTGTTGTTAATAAATGTATTCATCATTGTTTCTTGTTGAAGGAAAACTTAAAAATTATTATGTAAGAAATTAATTTTTCTGTGAATTAATCAGCAAAATTTAGCAGGTTTTAAATAATCGGCTAAGTGGCCAATTAATCGCCGCCACTCTCCTAGTGCAGAGGATGAGGGATAATTTCTCTAGGTTCTCACTAATCCACAGATATAATTTTCACCAATGTTTTTCCCAATACTGTCAACACAATTTGATCACCATTCCATGACAAATGACACTATGAGGTTCGTCTTTTTATTTGCTACAGGCTAGCACTCTACATTCTGTACTCTAAGGAGGTTGGTGTGGGAAGTTTTTAGAGCAGTTTTTGCAATCAAGACACAAAAACTTAGCAATGGCAACCGGTGGAGATCTAAAAAATGCAAACATTTTTTAAGACCCCTGCATCTTTCGTAGTTTAGAGATGATTGACTATTTTCACCTCCATGCCAGGCACTAGCTCAGCCAAAATTTACCTTCTGTATAGTGAGGGTTTGGTCATAACAGCTTTCATATGCCATGGTACCCTTTTTTTTTCCCTTGAGGGCAGCACCTCAGATTAAAATGATTCTTGCGTGCCACAAAACATAGAAAAATCTTAAAATTTTCTAAGTAACCTTTGAGAACATGGAAAAGGAAAGAAAATTGCAGAACAAGAATTGCTATCATTACTTGATACTATTTTTTAAAATTGCATAGGTTTTTCCAAAAAAACCTATTTTATCCTTTGTTCCACTTTTCTTTTGTTTCATACAACACGGTGGAATGGCCCTAATTGGTTTTCCTTGAATAAATTTTCTTTTCGAGTTCAAGACTTTATAAACACTCTGTGTTACTGTTTCCCCTCTTATAAAGCCAGTAACTGGTTTGCAAAATTTTATAATGCATATTTGTATTCTTAACATATCATGTTGAAAATGGCCTGGTCTGGAAAAAGTCTGTTGGTTTTTTATAATTTTTCAGTTTCTTTTGATTATTTTCACTGGTCAGACAAATTGTAATCAGAGTTCTCTTCATTTAAACTCAATCATATTGTGCTTTTTAATATTTGGTAAATATTTTTTTTCTTTATTTTGTAGGAAGTTAAATGCAAGTTTCAAAAAGAGCTGCCAAGCCTGTGTAAAAAACTCCAAAGTATGGAAGAAATTACCGGAATCTCCAGTGAATGTTTAAGCACATCTAAATCTGTTTTACAAAACAAACATGTCATAACACACATCTAATTTAGGGTTAATTACCTTTTTTCTGTTTGTCTTTTATTCTTTAATATTGTGTGTTGTTTCATCGCATAAAATTGTTGGGAATTCACCCTTTGAAATTTTTTTATTTTTGTATTATAAATTGAATAAAATTGAAGTACACTATTCCTTTTTTCTGTGGTTAAAATTCTTGTTTTAAGAACACATTTAAGTTCAAACTTTTTACGATGAAACAATGCTATGTGCTAGTGATTCCATGACAGTGTAATGCTTTATTCTTTTATTAATCTTAGTCGCATACTGTACAAGAATCATTTTATTAATCGCATACTGTCGCATACTGTTCAAGAATCGTTTTATTAACGCTGTTAATGCATCCCTGAGTTATATCACTTAATTTGCAACCAAAAATTAATGAAACAAGAAATAGAAATAATTATGGTTAATCCAGGGGCAAAAATACATAGAGGAAGTGCCCCCTATTCATTTTCTTCCTGCAACTTTATTTGCATTTTGAATAAAATAACTTTTCAAATGACAAAGCAAAGCATACTTCCTTCAGTTACTTAATAACCCCATAACATACCTGCAAACTTTACTGGGTTTTTCCTGGATTTTTAGGATTGCTCCTGGTTTTCTGATTGTTATTAAAAATCTGCTGAATATTATAAATCTTTAGGAAAATCCCTTTAGTTAAAGAATTTTGTGAAAAAAAACTCTTGTGAAATATTTTTTGTCAAGATTGTCCAAATGCATGTATTTCATGATTTGAATGCTTCCTACCAAGAGCAGGAATTAGTAGATAGAGATAACAAATCCAATCATTGGCTTAGCAAAAGCTGAGGCAAAGACCTTATGTCAGTGACTCAACAACAAATGGTTGACACGTCTTGTGAAACCAGGGAAAGATACCCGATTTCTTCCAATGCTTTTCTTTAAAATCTTTAATGTGACTTTGGGTCTAAGCAAGTCACAAATGAAGGTCTTCTTATTGCTTCCTACAAAAGTTCTAACTTAAGTACATCAAAATTTAGCGAGATTATCTGCTTATTAAGTTTGTTGAAAAATCAGTTTGAAATGGATATTAAGAATTAATATTTAAATTTTATTCTTCTGTTTTATGTTTCAATTAATTATTTTATACATATTATGAGGTGAAGAACTTACTTATAATTGTGCAGATCCTAATCCCAGCATTAGGACACTACCAGGAAAGGTTGATCCCAACTATAGGGATAATGCGATATTACTATGCATCTATTCATTGCAATACCAGGCCAAAAATGTAACGTATTAGGTAATGTAATGTATTAGGTGTTTTTTAAAAGGTGATACTGGTATTAGGAATTTCTCAAAAAATGATTTTAAAATATTATTTGGTTGCCATATTTCATTATTTTTTGAAACAAGTGCATCATTTATGAAAACTTATTGTGAACAAATATAAAATGAAGAAACACATGTTACAATAAGAAATCAATTATAGTAAGAAACATGAATATGCATCTATTGAATTGTCACTAAGCATGGAACTCATAGTGTACAAATTTCCTGCAGTTGAAAATGCTTATTTTGAATTCACGTAGGTCGGAGGTGCTGCTATTAATGGACAATCCACCTTCTCTAATTACCTTAAAGCCCTTCATCTGCAAATAATTTTGTCTCCTGCATGTTGATTTGTGTAAATCATTTCGCTATTAGTAAGTTTGGCACTTACAAAGTTTTGATGACAATAATAAATAAAACAAAATTTTAAAGGTTTTTTTTTTTATACATAATTCTTTATTTACATTTCTAATTACAAAATCAGCTTAGCAACTTGACTAAGTCTATATTTCAACTCATCAGATTTTTTAATAAAATACATTTCAAACTTGTTTTGAATAAATTACAATTCTTGAAATTGTATTGCGCACACACATATGCTAACTGACATTGTCAATGTTGATTATTATTTACAAAGTTTAAAATGAAAAATGTTATTTACAGCCACGTTATTTTACAAGTTGTAACATGCAGTGAAAATACATGGGAAACATATTATACAAACAAATTAATAAATACATTTGTGCTACAAAGTAACAGTAAGAAAAACAATAATAAATGCCCACATTTGAAATAAATTGCAGACACCCCGTTTTGGTATTTCAAGGAACACTCTTTACAATTACATCAACTAACTCACTCTTTTCTGCATTGGAAAAGGGGTTCCTTAAAACCCCAAAACATGGGCCTGCAATTTATTGCAGCATTTATTACACTTTTTCTTGCGGTCAAAGCCAGTTATGTCCTCACATTTACAACAAAAACAGATTTAAAATGGTTGATGAGTAACAATCATAATATTATTATCATTATTATTATTATTATTTTTGATAAAAAGGTTTGAAAAAATTATAGTTTGCAATAACATTTTAAAATAGTTTACACAAACATCTGTTTGTCATTTGAAGCCGTGAATTGATCAATGAAGTTTATTTAAACTTTCAAGTGATAATTAATTGAAACTTTCAAGTGAGCTTTTAATTTTCAAATAGTGACAAGTAATTAAAAAAAAAAGAAAATGGACACAGTTACAAAGTAAGTAAGAAATGTAAATTGTATTTACATGTTTTTAACCAGTTGTATATATTTTCTAATTTCAATTATTTACAAAATAACTTAAATCAAAATATATTATTAAAGTTTCAAATTTATTTTAATTATGTAAAAAAATACAGCAACAATACTGAATAAGTCATTTGTTGTAGGCTTATATAGGCTGTTGTAAGCATAAGGGCCAATGAAAACACATATTGTATAAATGGCTGAGGAACTGTGCTAACTGAAAGGGTTGAGGAAATGTAGAGTATTCCATACTTTGGAGAAACAACTTACTATGTCGAAATTTGATCAAATTTAATTTATGACAGAAATTTATGATAGAAATCTGTCTACAAAGTAAACTTTTCAGGGCAGTAACAACAATGTGATATAGTGCTCTAATATTGAGTTATAGTGTTCACATTTACCTAAATCCAATTCTTTTCTTTTTTCAACAATAAGTATTTCTATTTATAGCAGCCAATGTCACTTATAATTCCAGAAAAATTAAAATAATTTAAATTTATATGTACATTCCTAACATAACATTGGGTGCAAAAGTTTCATAGACTTAGAAAGTAACAGGGAAACTTTAGAACCACTTCTTGTAAAACTGATATTTTTGAGCGTGTCGTTGTTCCGAAGTACATATTTAATAACTTTTTCTACTGGAATTCGATTCTCAATATCCTTTATCAAGCTCTTGTACAGGACACAAAATACTGCTTCTTCAAATGACTCCATTTTGAATCACAATTAAAAAAATATCATGTTTAAATGAATCAAAATATATCACTGGTATCACATAGTTCCTATTATTGCCTAGTAAAGCTCATGCACCACATAAGCTGTAGCAAAATTCATATAAATCACACTTTTTCAGATTGTATTTGAAATTCCGTCTGGAGATTTCTTGCATCAACTGTATCAATTGGCAAAATTTTTCACCTGCTTCTGGTGCACATTCATCCTTTTTTCTGCCATTCACCCTCTTTCTCGAATGTAAAGCCTTTATCTTGAAATAATCTGCACTCTCTAGGCTGGGCATTTTTCCATAGGTAGTGTATCTAGAAAAATATATTCTTTATTTAATAATCAAAAAGAACAACGAAAAAATAAAGTTATTATTAAGGTCAAAAAAGTTTTGTTTTTGTGAACATCAGAATAACAGGGTTGCCAATTGTTCCGCATTTTGCGCAGCGGCTCCGCTAAAATGGCAAAACTCCGCGGCTCTGCAAAGGAGTTCTTTTGCTCCGCATTTGCCGGCCGAACATTTTCAAGCTTAAATTTTACTATTTTACTATAACAAGTATGTAAATATGGGAAATTAAAGGTGCTTATACTCAAAGTTTGAAATAAAGTTCAAAGCTGTTTTGTTAATTTAAAAATAATTTTTATACTCGTGCTTAAAATGATTTATTAATGCTATAAACAAATTTAGATAAGTGGTTTTAGTTAGTTTTATTGGTTTGTATACAAAATACCAAATTGCTCTGCAAAATTTTAAATTGCTCCTCAAAATCACCACAGATGCTCCTCAAATTGTTTCTCCAAGGTTGGCAACCCTGGAATAATTTTGTATTCTTTACAGATCTGCCAACTCGTCTACATTTCGCAGAAGATTTCCACACTTTAACCTGATCTTCTACCCCTTTCCTTTATTTTCAGACAGTGTACTTCTTTTTTTTGCCTTTGTTTCAGTATTTTAAGATAATGTTAAAGTATAACAACTTAATTTTTCTAACTTTTTAGGCATTGTGTTTCAGTAAATTCCAAATATTAAAGACTTTTTAAAAAATTTTATCAGGAACATTTTGAATACAAGCACTTTCTTCTATTTTTAAGATCTTTTTTTAAAAAGAGATTTTAAATTGTAATTAGATTCAAAAATTGCTTTGCAATTCAATGTGTCGCCATCGATTTCACTAAAAAATAAGAAATAAACCGATAAAAATAAGATATTTAAATTGTGGGTGATTACTCTAGTTAATTCTTTCAATATCTGATACATAGAAGAAAGTTTTGGATTCGCGTGAAAACTTCAATACTACTAGTTGACGTTTGACAATATCTCACCTTGTTTAGCTACCACATAGATATCTTCTTTCTTTGCTCTGTTCTTGATATAGCGCTTGTGTATTTGGTACGTAAAACAGATGACAGTGCATGCACTCATCATGGCAAAGGCATACAACCAAGGAAGTAAAATGATGTCTCCTTGCAACTGCAAAATATTAAACATTAAGTAAAATGTATTTTTCAAATCAACGAACTCTTAAAGCCTAACTAAAGATTAAAGAATTTGCTTAAATAGATGATTATGCTATCTATCTGACTGGTACTTTTCAGCGGGAAAATGATTTTTAATTCGGGTTCAAAAATATCATGATATTTTTAAAAATATTGAAAATACCCGATATTTTGATATATATCGGATATTTTGATACATATCCGATATTTTCAATACTATAATTATAATGCATCAACCTTAAAATTAATGTTTCATTAATTATTTATATTTATAAAACAAATCTCATGTAAAAATTTACGTACTTTGAATGGCATTTAAATATAAATGATTTTTACATTCATTTGTGAAATGATAATTTAATGTATTAGAAATAAAATATAACTGATATTGATACAGGCTATTATATTGGATATTGACTTTTATATTCATGAGCTCTTTAAAACTGATCACTATATAGCGGAAGCTGCTGCACCCATGGACGGTTGTACCTACGGACGTTGCTCGAGAAATTCCGGGTATCGTTCTGGATGATCCTAATTGGGGTTCAAAGTGTGTGTCACTTGCCCTCTCCAGTACCCCAGGTAGTTTCAACACCATCAAATGAACATGTAAAATTTTATAAGATTTTTTCGGTTTTAGTAGGATCTAAGTAAAAAAAACAAGAACAATTTCTTTTTTTTTTTGTCCGTTGTGGATTGTATTAAACATTTTTGCAGTAGGTATTATTGTTTCCAAATATTTTGAAGGTTTTGTTTCTTATTTTTAATGTTGTGAAACTGTAGTCTGTCGATGTGACTAGCTTGCAAAACCAAAATGGCATACCTTTGTACCCAAGGACACATAACTATGTGTACTCACGGACAGCAATTTTTAGTCTCCTTGGGTCACACTTGACTCTTCTTACAATTTGAAGTACCTCAAAATGGTGTCTTGTCATCAACGTCCGAAATTTGGTTTCAACAATGATGATAAATTTGAAGTAGGGCTTGAAGATATAGTGTTGAAGTAACCCCCACCTGTTTTAGGATCTATAGACAGTCAATCCCACCTGTTTTCATTTGAAGTCGATTTTCCTGGATTTTCGCTAGTTTAATCTAAACTGAGTTTTTTTGTAATTTGTTAATTTTGTTAAAAGTTTCAATTTGCATATAAATTGAAGTTATTACGTAGCTACATAGAGAGTCATCCTATCAAGAATCTAGTTAATTTTTGTTTAAAAACATATTAATTATTCATAACATCATTAACTCTCTTAAGAGTAATAATTTTTTTTAAAGAGTTCACTGATATTAAAAATTATGGAAAAATTAAAAAAAAGGAAAAAACCTTCGGTTAATTTTCAAAGTTTAATTTCTGTTGGATAATTTGTTCAATGTTATTTTCAATGGATGTTTGAAGCATTTCAATATAAAATGGCTTATGAAAATATATTGACTATACTAATTGCGTTCCTCAGACTTATTTATTAGGGTTCGACCGATGGCATTTTTGGCCGATGGGCCGATGCCGATTATTCAAAGATGGCCGATGGCCGATTGTTTTTCTCCAAATGGCCGATGGAATGGTCAATGGTCGATGGCAAAAAAAAAAAAAAAAATCAAACGGAAATAAATTGCTAAGATTGTCAGGGATTTGAAGAATCCTTCCCCATCCCTTACTTACTCTTACCACCATTTTCCTGACTGTAAAAAAAGGAAGTTTTTGTTTTATTAGGAGGTTTTCAAGAAACTCTTATAATCAAGTGTTAACCTTTTTTTATAACAAAATTTAAGAAAACTTCATTGTTTTCTTCCTCCTGGAGTTAACTTCTACATTAGAAAAAACATTGGTTCCATGATTTTCCTCTGCCATCCTCAGTGGCGGGCGTAGCTACAGTGCTTGCTGCCCAGGGCGGTTCCTCAGTTTGCCGCCCTTTCGTTGTGAAATAGCTAATACATTAAACTGTCAAAGGTATTTAAATTATAACTAGAAATTTCATTAAAGAAAAAAAAGACGTAATTAATTTCCGTATACTTGCAAAAGAAAAAAAAAGAGGGGGGGGGGTGAATAAGGGCCCGTACTTGAAGAAAATTGCTAGATTTACGTAAAAAATCGTGAATTAAGACATTTTTAAAATACAATTAAAGTAGAGGGCGGGCTGAGTTTGCTCCTGATTTTTTCAAACGAAAATCTGTTTTAGTGTTTCTTTGTTGAAGTTAGGGGATCGCTGGGCACCGCAAGGTAATTTTCCGAAATCAAAGTTTTAAAATGCAGTTTTGTCTACTTTGGAGAGGTTAAGAAAATCGGGAATGGTCGGATACTCAATTCGAAAATTTTAGGCTCTGAAATATGCAATTTTATGTTACCTTTGACAACGCAATTGCTTATGTGTATTCCAGCGCAGTTGCCGGCGTTAGGGGAGAGAGTGGTATTGATGTTTCTTACTAAAATACTTTAAAAATTGATATCAATTTTAAGGATATCTGTGGTAGAATGGGAAAGGTTCAGGTTCTTTCTTTGGAAATTGTTTGGCACCGAAGTCTCAAAAACGCAATTCTAGGCTATATTAACGTCCGACTTCATAAGGTAAAGAAGCAAGAGGAGGCAGAGGGAGGTTTATGACCTCTTAAAATCTTAGAACTGAAGTTCGTTTTATGCTATCTTTGAGAAGCGAAGGTTTGCGAGCTGTCCCGCCCACGCAAGTTTCTAAGAACAAAAGTTTGGGCTATCTCTGGGGACGTTAGGAAAAGGGGTAAGGAGTTCTGCTTTCCTTCCTGAAAAATTTTTCAAAATTGAAATTTTCAAAACACATTTTCAATATTTAGAGACGTTACGTAAGAGGAAGGGGTGAATTAAGCGTTCTCTCTCGGAAAAAATAAAGGCCTAAATATGTCCTTTTTGGCTGTATTTGCTTTGTTAGAGCAAAAGACAGGGTTCGTGACTGTCCTCTTGCCGCCCTCTCAGAGAAAAACAAGGAATTGTACTGATATGCTATCAAGAAAGAGTGTTGCTTTGTATGAAAGCAATTTTAATCTGGTAGTGATACAAAAGTCTTACATTTCGAAGATTTTCTTTTTACCTGCAGCAACAGATTAAAAACACAATTTCCTTAGATGGAAAATACATTTTTTTTCACATCAAAAGGGTTAATTTGCCGTCCCTAGAAAAATGCCGCTCGGGGCGTACCGCTCCCTCCGCTCCACCCTAGCTACGCCACTGTATATACAACATTTTTTGTTCCGTTTTTGTGAGGTTTTAAAAGAAATTGATTCACTTCATTTCCTAATCAAGAGAGACCAACCTTTGCTTCCCAGGGAACAATATAATCTTCTAAATGTAACGTCGTACTGCGCATGATTGTACATTTGACTTTCAGTTTTGATGATGTTGATGGCATCAGAAATTTACATTGGAAATTGCAATTTCTTATATTGGAAATAGAAATGTGCAAGGACCCCGGAAATTCGAGGAATATAAGCTGACTAACCTGCTGCTGGTCCAGTAAGAATAATACTTTATATCATATTAGTCTATATTGATTTTACTTGGGGGTCCATTTCTATTGTATATATAGAACAAATTCAAGTTTCGCAACGAAGTTATTGGAATATCGCCTTTAATTTTAATAGAATAAATCTGGGCTTTTAAAAGTGTTCTTAAGATACAGAGATCGTACAGAGTTTCTAAAAGGAGATGACGTTAAACTGACTTGAAGTATATCTGCAAGCGTTCATCAAGGGAACCACTGGAATAGTCTGATTAAAGTCATTAGTAAATACGACGATGACACCTCTCATAATGGTGTTTTACCCTTTTAGTTCTTTTAGAGTTCTCTCCACGGCATCTATTGTCAAACAGTGGCTCATCGAACATCCGTCCTGTATTATGAGGTTGACCTCTTAAAGACGCTTTGCAAATGAACCATTTTTTTTCTTATGAAACGTACGGAATCTTTCTGAAGGGAGACATTCAAAGTATAGTTTAAATCTAGCGTGGTCAGTAAGTCAAATCGCTGCAATTTAGTTAAAAAAAAAAAAAAAAAAAACCTTGTACCTTAGTGTGCTTGTTGATCTTGGCTTACTTTATATACTATACTTAAACTTAATACATCGTCCCAACTTTAGAAGCTAATGACGTAAATTAAAATGCATGGTACACCAGTAGAAATGAATAACATTCATTTCAAAACAGTATTTATCATACGAGTAATTTCCGCTTCTTAAGCTGGGCAGAAAATTAAAACTGTTATTTCGGCTAAAGTGTACTACATATATCATTCGAAGTAGATTTTTTACTAGGAAAATTTCATGTAGCTTGGAGACATACCTCAGGTGCGAAAGACAAGGAGATGATAGTCAGAGCTGTGGGCACATTCTGTATTCCGCATTCGATAGCGATGGTCTTCATTACGGACATGGTCTGTCGAAACATAAATGCCGATCCGAAGCCCAAGCCCAAGCCCACCAGGGGCAATAGCAACACCAAACCATACAGTTTACCAGGCACACCAGTGAACATGTTGGGAAAGACAATCACCTCGAGGATGATGCATATCAAGACAATCACGATGCCCAAGTAGCTGCTTACCTGCAATGGAAAATGAGGAGGAATCAACAAGGTGAAAAAATCAGTGCGTTGCTAAGTTCTCTCAAGTGTTGGAAAATAGTAAGAAACATGTATCGAAACCACCTTAATGATCCCACGAAAAGCACATGACTTCTGAGAATTTCGAAATAATTTCTAATTTTTGGATATTTTCAGAAATCTTAAACATGTTTTCATAAGGTTCAAAATGTCTGCCTCACAACACTTTGAAAAAGAAACGTCGATTTTTTTTTTATTGTTGGAAACTGACGCAATAAATGGTCCCAAAATGGCCAACTGATGACATTGAAAGTCATTAGGATTGTGTGAGTTGACAGTTTAATTCGGTTGACCCTCAATGGATAACCTTTTCAGAAACCTTGACTTTAAGTCGTATTGCCAACACCGCCAAGAACTGAATCTAGGGAAGAGCTAGTAGGAGCCCTTGCAGCGGGTGGCAATTTCTGGGAGTAATATTAATTATTAGTTTTAAATGTAGTCATTAAAAATTTGAAGAAAGCTGAAATTAATGGAAAAGAGGCATTTCTCAATTAATTGCCACAATACCTTCTTGATTTCTCTACTCTTTCTACAAAGACCAAAACATCCACAAGACTTAACAAAATAATTTCAATGCTGTCATTGAATAAGAATGAAAACAGGTTATACTTTATTGCATGTGTTTGTTTTACCTTTTTTAGCTACCTGTGATCGCAGCGACTCTTATAGTTTATAGGAGTTACAAATTTATTCCAGAATATTTTCCCTTCGTGTCTATTATCAACTCTCAATTTTGTAAAAATGCCTTTGGAATTTTGAAAATTGATAATTTTATTACCGTTTTGTTTTTTCTTTTGTCAACATTATAAAAATTAAATTTCATGAAGAATAAAATGCTGCGCAACTTCAGAAACGACTAAAAATGGAGCATGTGCTATCATTAGACAAATCAATGTGCAACGTTTCCTTTCGCTAATAGCGCATTGATTTGTCTGCTCTCTCCGCGAAAAGGAAGGACAGCATATTGAATTTGTCTATCGGTCGAGATACTTCTCATCTCAGAGTTCTCCGAGCCTACATCAGTTGTAATTGTACCAGTTAGATAAGAACCCGTGGAAACCCGAGTCTTTTTGATCCAGATTAGGAGCCGAGCATCGTAAGAGTTAATAATTTGGAATAGAAACTTGGAGGACTGAGTGACCATGGCAGATTTAACATGCACTAGTTGCCATTCGAACACGGAGAATCTTCGACAAAATGGCATCAAACTCGCGACTCTCCAGTTACTAGGTCAACGCCTTGTCGATCTTGTCTCAACGGCCTTTTAAAAATTCCGGTACAGATACCAACACACGACCCTCTTGAATAAACTATTGCCCCCGCTATTGAGGTTATGATGATTAAAGAACACCTGAGGATAGAACGAACAGGAACTAAACTCCATATACGGTAAAGATAATCTAAATGAAAACAAAGAATTGCGGCTTTTGGTAATCGCAATCACTTGCTTGGCGTGGACAAGAACAAATTGGTGCCAAGCAGACAGTGAATATGAAATGGGTTAACCTTTTTTCATTCAAGAAAAAACACTTAAAAGGAGCATAGCGGCAAACCTATTGGAAACCTTTTGTTTACTTTCGGTTTATGCATTCCATGAACAGAGGGTAAATTAAAATTGCGTCATACCTTGCTGATAATGCCTGCTAATTTCTGCCACTTCCAGCGCAGGAACATGCCTATCACGACCGGCGCAGTAATGAGGACTAGGGAGAGAGCCAGGTTTCCATAGGGCAGGACCAGACTCTGCGTCTCAAAACTTCGCCCGTAAATCCACAGATTTAGGGGCATTAACCCCATTGCTAAAAGGGTGGAGAAGGAAGTCATTGCCACGCTGCAGGAATAACAAAAAAGTGTGTTACATAATGTAAGAGTACCAATTACATCTGTGCACACATGGACAATCATTGCTGTAGTTGTAAAAAAAAAAATACAAGGAAATCACCCGGGGGGTTGGGAGGACTCACCGAGGAAAAAAAGTGGTTAGACACCATTGTACATTACCTTTTCATAATTTTTGCAATAAAAAAAACCAAATATATTTCAATTGGATGGCGTCCCCCCCCCCCCCCCGTTTCCCATGGTACTGTGGTTAATGCTGTGGCGCACGGACTTGGGCGGTTGAGTCAGAAGAGTAGAGACGGGTTTGTTCGTGCGAGTTTCTGATCCACGGTTTTTATCCAGGTCTTTCCCACTGAGCTAAAAGGAATTCAATATAGGGGGCAAAGTTCGATCATCTGAACTCACGGTGCAATACATATTTAAATTTTGCAACGCTTTAATGGTGCACTATAGATACTAGCTCATTAACAATTGCAAAAATGTGGCAGATTATCGCCAAGAAGTAACGTTTGTACTAGGAATCTCATCCTGGATTGGCACTCATTGCTTTCACTTCAGTCATTTAAGGTAATTTTGAACCATGTGGGTTAATCTTACACCTTTCCTTATTTTTTAGTATATACTTGACGCAAAGGAAATTGTAGAAGACATGCACCTGGACAGCAACAGAACCTTTGTTAAGGAGGAACAACAGGGACAATTGCATAGGGGACCGGACTTATTTAATAGAAAAAGAGAGTTGATAAACATAGATCGAAAAACAGATTTTTGTTTTTTTAATAACATCATCAATAAATTTATTTAAAATACTTTTTGGAGTTGTATATCTATAAAAAATTTCCTTGGTTGAAGGGAAAACGGGCCAATACCAAAGTTCGGATTGGATCCGGCAGTATAGTTGCATAGGACCTGGAATTTTTACCTTAGCCGCATGAATAACTAATTGATGACAGTTTTCTACATTTTATTTGCAAAAAAAGTTGACAACACAATTGATTGTCGAATGTATTCATTCTGAAGTGACTGTTTAGAAGATACTTTTGAATGCTGATTTGAAAAGTTATTGAAATCTCTCTTACTACCACATCGTCCACTTTGAACCAAGTTGAAGATTCATTTAAAATGATTTTTATAATCATTCTTCAGGGCTGCCCATCCCCCTAAAAATCGCGAAGACCCCCCCCCCCAAAGCAAGAGCCTTCCAAAAGGATAAAATACCCCTTAAAACACCCCCCAAAAGTTTCATATGCGCAGTCTGCACCTTGACCACCCATAAGAGAACACCCCTGCATTCTTTCTTACTGTTTGATAAGCATACAATACTATAGGAGTTTTTCTTTATGACAGTAGATGCAACAACACTATTAAAATGCGTATTGGTGGGGCAATTAAAAATGGAGGGATTGCAGGTCCAAGTTACCCTGAATGTCTATGCAAATGGAAAACTGTTATCAGGTCTGTCTGGAATGAATTTATCTCCCTGGTACTCTACATCAAAGTGAGCTTCCTTTAGTGCAGTATATTTATATTTCATTAACGGTCGTATATTCATCTAAAATATTGACTCTGGACCAGACAGTCAAACCGTCGCACAGTGTAGCCTGACCAAAAGTTCACCAAACTAACTCATTTTTAGCACCCTTTACCTTGGCTCAAAATATGGCAAAATTCTTCAACTTTTTGGTATCGGTACTACACTTGCTAATTTCCGAAACGGTTAATCCTCAAGTTTTCACTCTGCAGTGATCCATATATCGACGAGAAATAAAAAGTCTCACTTTTTCGAAATCGTGACCTTAGTTCATTCTAAGCTCTGTCGCATTTAGGGAGTAAAGAAATTCGCAAGTGTAGCACAGGTACCAAACTGTTAAAAAAAAATTGTCTCATCTTGAGATAAGGTAGGGGATACTGTCTCAAAACGAGTTAGTTTTGTGGAATTTTGGTCAAAATGCTGCACTGTTCTCATGTCGAAGCCTTCTTCAACCAATAAGAAGGCTTCAATTGGCGGTACAGGAATTCGATCGAGGGTTGAATTAATTCTCTGGTGAAGACGTCCCTAAGGCTATTGAACCATAAAAGACATATACACATAATGTATGGAACAGAATTATAGAGAAAAAATTATGCTGAACATACCTTAGAGGAAGATCTCCATCACAAAAGTACGTAAAGGCGTTCGAAAGCACCCCACCCGGACAACAGGAGATGATGAGGACACCTGTAGCATGGAGTCCCTTGACGTTGATGCTTCTCATAAGTGCATACGCTACCAAGGGTTTGATGAGGAACTGGCTCACTAATCCGATGGAGATTCCAATTGGCCGGACAAGATGAGATTTCAACTAAAATTAAAAGAAAAAGAAAACGTCCTTCAATTTTTAACCAATTTAATTAAAGGAAAGTAATTACATCATAAGATGCTTCAGTAGAAGTCTATTAATTTCTTCACTAGAATTTAAAACTAATTAGGGTTACGAATGGACATATTTGGTGTATTCCAACGGTAACGGAAGGACAGTTTGAACAAAAATATCGATGTATTTCTGTCTGTGAGTATGTCAAAATATATATTTATCAAAAACTGATGCATAGACTTTTATACACATCATAGTAAGTTGCTAAAAAAGCCAAAGCCAGGAATTTTTTGCCAGTAACAATTTTTTTTTCAAATGAAATTATAAAAGCAGTAACGGAAGAACATTTTTGCGACTGATTTTCACGCAATCACGTTCTCCCCAAAAGTTCAACCAAACTATAAAAAGGAAAATTCTATAAAAATTAGAGCACATACGGCAGTGTTCAATCATTACAATTTCACCTCTAGTTTTAGAAAATAATTATTTTAAGCTTATAAATTATGCATTTGTTAAGGTAACGGAAGGACAAGAAGTCGAAAACAATTTAACTTGGTAAATTTCAACTTACATTTATTCAACTAATACAGCAGTCTGAAACAATGACATCTAATACCTGAGCCATCTGTTACAATTCGGAATTCTTGAAATACTTACTCAAAAATATTATCAGAATTCATAAAACATTTATCTTCTTCGTCAGGGAATATAAAGATCATTCCCACATTATTATGCATTCTCAAACAAGATATTTTTACCCCTTCATCTTCTATATGAAGTACCTGTCCAACATTGCCCTTTGTCAATGTCTTTTCCTACCATTCAACTACCAAAACTTGTCCAAATGTTAAATGAATCCTTTCACATATTCTCATTATTTGGTGCTTTTGATTTAGCTGTATCTTCTTTTAATATTATTTATAACTGCCGGTCTGTTGACTGTCAGTCTGAAGTGAAATCTCCTTCGATTTGTTGAAATGCTGACTTTATTCAATAACATAACTTTTTAAAGGTTTCAAATAGTGCATATTTTATGTGTCAGGATGATAATGGATATTACTCCATCTTTCTGAAAATTGATCTTTGAATTCACTGATCTCTTCACAGTATGTTTAACGGTTGAACTAATGCTCTCAACAGTCCTTTCCTGTGACTTGTGTTAAGTAATCTGAAAGCAGTTTCAATATTGTATTGTTCCAACATAAGTATTAAGTTTGTAAGCAATTGTTTCTGCTTAAATTGGCTTCTCATATCACAAATACGTCATACCAAAATGATTTTCACATGCTTAGGAACTTTTAAGTGCAGTTTTCATAATTTTTATCACATACAAAAAAATAAATAAATAAATAAATAAATAAATAAAACTACAAAATATTTAAAAAATAAATAAATAAAAGTTTATTTTATAAATGAAAGCATACATAATTTTTGTACAAATATTATATACTTGTTTTAAATGTGACTAATAAATTTAAATAATAGTTTGTTTTTCACTGGCATTCTAAAATTGTACCCTATATCTATAATTGTATTTTTTGAGATATACCGGTTTTAATACCGGTATTTCGGTATAACATTTTAAAAATACCGAATACCAGTATTGAACTTTTGGTCCGGTATTGCAATCCCTAGTCATAACAGTAAATGCTAATAATGTGGCAGAGCATACTTTATGATGGAGATTTTTATTTATTAAGATATGTTTTTGGATTCAAACTGTCCTCTGCTACAGGTAAGGTCGCAATTTTTAGCCTAATTAATTAACTTTACTTTTCCTATTTCTTCACAAGGTGATATGATTTATAAAATCGAAAGGCATTTCAAGCAGTGAGAAGAAAGGGGACATTTTCAAGTTTTGAGGGTAACACACGTTTAAAGTGCCGGGCCTAGATTTCATTGAAAAGTTTTTCTAAATCATGCTGTGTACCAGCATCTATCAGGGCTACTAGTACTATCTCTTGCCCTAAAACAGTGGAGAGGTTCACTGATCATTTGTGCTGGTTTTCTCCAAATTTTTAATTTTGTCACTTTCATCCCTTTGCTTCTCACGCCTCGTACAATCTATACTAATTTTTGGTGAAGATCAGTAATATTTTGTAACTCAGGTACGCGTTGAAGTTAAAACTTTTCTTACATAAGAAAAAAATGATCAAGCAGTTAAAAATGTATAAAAATTGAAGTATAACTTGCTGACGTCAATTATAAAAGTGAAAGAAAAATGAGTTAGCTGTCGAGTTTTTCTGCCAACGAATTTTCAATGTTCGCAAATTGTTAATACCTTTATCCCTTCTCCAAGGGGCATCATAGAACTAACGACTAATCTTTAAAAAGGTTAGAAAAATTCGCTATCGCTGCTCTTGCAGGATTCTCAGGACTACAGGTAAACTTGTAACTACCAGGAAAAAGTTCAACTTAAAATGTATGAAAATTCTATTAATGTAAAGGTTGCTCTACCAATACCGCCTGAATGAATACCAACAAATTTAATGATCAGGTTATGTAAGGTGATTAATTTATTGCTAAAATCATCAATGTGAATAATAACATCCTACATCAGGAAAATGGAGATGTCCTAAAGTAAGGACTGTGGGTAAATTTGTAACTATAAGGGAAAAGTTCTTTGAAAAATGTATTAAAACTTCGATTGATGTAAAGGTATAGTTCCACCAATACCGCCGGAAAGAAGATCAACGGATTCAATGTTTGGTGATTACTTCATTGCTAAAATCATCAACGAAAATCATAAAAGTCTGCGTCAGGAAAAGGGAGATGTCCTTAAGTAAGGACTGTAGGCAAATTTGTAACTATCAGGGAAAAGTGCTACCAGAAGAAGATCAAAATTCTACTGATATTAAGGTAGCTGCACCAAATGCAGTTTTATCCGTAGTTGAAAGTCAAAAACTCAGAAATAAATAAAGAAACGAAACTTAAACAGAGAAAGAGAACACTGAATATTTTACAGTCATGAAAAGTATCCATCACAATAGAAACCGAATCTGCTTGAAATCTATTTGCTGTTCCAAAATGTACAAAAATATGTAAAACCACTTGTGATTTTGCCGAGAGAAGAAGCGCATCTACTTAGTATCAAACTTGCAAATTTTGTATCTCCGAAACTGCGAAGATTTATCCTTTGACGACAAGCATGTTCTGATTCACGATAAGATATCATCGGACTTTCGTTTTCTTCTTGGCAAATAAGGTGACCTTTCGTTTCTGCAGCTATCTCATTCATGTCCTCAGCATCTGGCGGCATCAAGTCAAATAGACGTTCATGTAACCAAAGCGTTTTGCAAATGGTCTCTGAGAACTGCCGATGGCTGCTGGTGTCTCCCTTATATAACAGGATCACTTACTTTTCCTCTTGGAATAAGGCAATTGTTATGGTAATAGTACGTGAAGTCAACAATCTCATATTTCTCAATTTTAAACAACTTAAAGTTTTATATCTTTTGCTTCAAAATACGCTCTTTTACCATTTCCTGTTTTATATTTAAATGAAAAATAAATAATGTAAAATAATGAAGCTTTTGGCGCAGATACGCCCTCAAGGAATCTCAAACCATTAAAATCAAATAAACCAAACTAACCCACCAACTCAATACAGTCGAGTCTCGTTATACCACGCTTCGGTGTATTGACGAATCGGGAAAAACCATGGGTGCTGATGATTTCAAAGAAATATAATTTTAGGCAGAATTTCTTCCAATTTGCCTTCATAACAATAATGTTTCTGGCACGGCATTTCAAAATTTTTCATTAAGAAAAGTGAATAAGATCTATACACTATATGACCAAAAGTATTGGGACACTTTCAAAAATTCACATTTTTAAGTATTTCCCAAGAAATAAAAGACTAATTGCTTTGTAACTTTTGTCGCATAAAAGGTATGTTTTAGCTGTCATTTTCCATTAAAAGTTATGTCACCCATGCATTTAGGGGACGAGCAACAAATTGAGAAAACCAAAAATGTTTTTTAATCATCGTTCATCGTAAATAGCTGAGAATTAGCTGTAAATTTCAGAAATTAGAAACCTTACTATGTACAATTAAGTTACGTACTTTCGAGATAATATCCCTGATATTCCTAAAGATACAGTGAAACCTGTGTAAGTTGACCACTTGCAGTGCACTACTTTAGTGGTCAACTTAAACAGGTGGTCAACTTAAAGAGGTTGATTTGTATGATATAGATTTAGTTTTGTGCCTGAAAATAGCAGTCAACTTAGACAGGTGGTCAACTTACAAGGGTGGTCAACTTTACAGGTTTTGCTGTATAAGCATGTCTTTCAGAGCTACGAATTTTATTTGAAGGTTTTTGGCTCATAACGTGTAAAGTTTTCCATCAAAGTCTACCAAAATTTCAGAAAACTTGACAGCACACAAGAGAAGTGTACTATTAAAATTTAAAAGTAAAATGTGAAAATTTTGATAAAATATGGACATTTAAAGCAACTGATTTTTCTCTGGGCATGCGCGAAAGATAGCAAGTTATAACTTTCATAATCCAAACCCCAACTAGATTCTCCAACTCATAATAAAATTCCAGTTCAATATCATAAAAATTCAGAAAGTTATCAGCGATATAATCAGCCGAATTTGAATAGATTTTGGATAGGTGACGACTCCTTAGGGGTCGTTCGCAAGTTTGCAATATTTGCTTGCAATCGCTCAGTGTGATTCGTAATAAAAACAGATTATTTGCAAACGATCCGTCACGTTTCGTAATCTGCCCAAGAGCTATTCAAATTCAGTTTATTAGAAAGCTGATAACTTTTTGAATTTTCAAGATATTGAACTGAAATTTTATTATGAGTTGGAGAATCTAGTTTGGATTTAGATTATAAAAGTTACAAATTTCTATCTTTCGCGCATGCTCAGAGAAAAATTAATTGTTTTAAACGTTCATATTTAATCAAATTTTCAACATTTTAATGTAATACTTCTCTTGTGTGCTGTCACGTTTTCTGAAAGTTTGGTAAGCTGTGATGGAAAACTTTACACGTTATGAGCCAAAAACCTTCAAATAAAATTAGTAGCTCTGAAAGAAATGCTTATATCTTCATGAATATCAGGGATATTATCTCGAAAGTACGTAACATAATTGTACATAGTAAGGTTCCTAATTTCTGAAATTTACAACTAATTCTCAGCTATTTACGATGAATGATGACCAAAAAATATGTTTGTTTTCCTCAATTTGTTGCTGGTCCTCTAAACGCAAGAGTGATATAACTTTCAATGGAAAATGACAGCTAGAACATACTTTTTATGTGACAAAAGGTACAAAGCAATTGGTCTTTTATTTCTCGAGAAATCCTTTAAAATTTGAATTTTTGAAAGTATCCCAATACTTTTGGTCATA